>NW_011889117.1:596845-641726 GCF_000151845.1 Pteropus vampyrus
GCTTTGCTGATCTTGGCAGTGTGGTGGGTGGAGGGATCTCTGAACGGTGTGCACTGGAGGCAGGCTTTGAGTTCTGGCCTGTCCCCCCTCAATGGTTGTTAGACCCTGGGATGTGGCTTCCCCTCAGTGGGCCTCAGTTTCCTTCTCTATAAAATGGGGAGAATCACAATCCCCACCTTGTTGCGCTGTAGTGAAGATGAAATGAGAGAGAATGGTTCTTGGCACATGGGAGGTACTCAAACAGTGTCACTTGTGGGTGATGTCATCATCATTGTTCTTACCTGGCCTCCAGGTAAGATGTCATCATCATTGTTCTTACCTGGCCTCCAGGATATTGGGCCTTATCACTGAAAGCCCTTCCTGCTTGGACATTACCATGATTGCCATTGTCTCCCTGGCCTCCTTGATGCCAGCAGGTTCAGAACAAACAATAGGGCCCATGTTCTCCAGACTCTAGATCTGGCCCAGCACATAGAGCCCTTCAGTTACACGAGGGGTCTTGCAGGAAGAGACAGGTGGGCATTTTGGGGAAAGGGCCTAAACAGGCATAAGAACAGCTCACAACCTGGAAAGGCAGCCTGGAAGGAGCTTCTATCTACAAGACACAGGCTAAGCCAAGAGGGACACAGAGGCGCCAAAACAAGACCCGGCACAAGGCAGTGACACCAGGGTCAGCTAACACCGGGCAGTTGCTGAGCTCTAGGCCCTGTGCTGCTTCTCCCCTGACTCCCAGCTACACTTGGTGGTCTGCATCCCCACACATCACATTGCATTATTTTCCTAGATCATATTAAATCTGGGTGTGAACTCCCACTCACAAGAAAGATGAGAAAGCTGATCTCCATCTTGTCTGGGGTAGGTGTCTTCTGGCTCCCTAGGGTGTTACAAGGATCTGTTGGGAGGTTTCTGAGGAGCTTGGAGGGTGGGGCAGAGCCTGTGGTTTGGGTCCCATCTGGTGCTGATGAAGGGATCTCTGTCCCAGCCCACATGATCCTATCAGAAATGAGTGGCTCCCACACCTGGACGAGTCGGAGCACTTCTCCCAAACAGCCATGGCCGTGGCCCCCAGGTTTCAACTACCCACAACCTCTGGGGCTTCCTGGAGGTTAGCAGATAAATAACTCCTCTTCCTTACACCATGGAGGCAGGGAACAACTCCATGCTGGCTCCCACAACACCCCTGTGAGACTGAGCCCCAGGTGCCCTCACAGTCACTTGCTTGATATCATACCTGTATAGGCTGTCACCTTCTCTCACTTTCCCCCTCCCTTACCAGTGTCTCCTGGGATCACCTCCCAAAACAGCTACCTGCACTCAAATCCTTCTGGGGAACCCAAATCAAGACAAGCACTCGCTCTGCAGGTACCATGCTCCGGGTCTTATGGACCTTCAGTCATCCTGCCTTCCCCACAGCCTATGGCATCCCCACTTGACAAATGAGGAAACTGAGGCTCTGACAACACGATGACCAAGCAGCCCCTAACCATTACCCTACATTGCCTTCTCCCACTCTCTGCAACTTCATCATTCCCCCTTGGGTCTCCACCTCCCATAACAGAGAGGGTGTCTTCTGTGCCAGCATCTTTCCATTTGAGCCCTGAAACACAACTGTCATTTATGTACCCCTGAACCAGAAGCCCCCCAACCTAGAACTCCCAGACCCCACCACATTCCTGGGCTTCTCTCTGAGTCTTATCAGTCGCAGCAAATAAAAAACACCAAATGATATCTCAGTAACCCACCTTGCCTATCAGGAATTGCTATTGTCTTTATCTTACAGATGACAGATCAAGTAACACACAGCCGGTGAAATGAGAGAGGGAACACAAGCCTCGCCCACTTGCCCCAGCTTCCCACCTGACTCCACAGCAGGACAAAGACTCAGTTTTTATTTCTCAAAATAACAGGGAGAACGAACAGCTGCTATTCCCTGAGGGCTACTCATTTCCCAGCACGGTGCTATGCACTGTGGGATTAACATTCCCATTTCACAGAAAAAAATAAACTGAGGTTCAGAGGGAGGCAGTACCAGGTCTTGTACTTATCTCTCTGTGTCCTTCCCAGGACTTCCCTTTCATGGAAGAGACTCCCTAGGAAATCTCTCAGCAGGGATTATTAGTCAATGAGGTAAACAGATGAAATCCATGGGGCTCCAGCCAAATTCTTCCCTCCTGTCCCATTTAGAGAGACAAGATTTGGGAAGGAAAGGGAGATCTCTGAGCTTCCATCAACATCCCCACCAGTCCCTAGTGACTCATATGTGGAAATTAGCCCCAGAGCCTTTCTCTGCCCTAGGCAGAAGAAGAATAGCATTTGGCAGTAATATTGGGCCCAATCAACAGAAATGAGGGGGATCTGCCAACTTTTAAAGCATCTTCCAACCAAAAATGACTGAGATTCTAGAATAAGTACATCCCATCCAAAATATGCTACTGAATCATACTTACATCAGCCATTTGCTTTTGACGTTAGCCAAAAACTTCAGAACTAGCTAACACTGACCTTGCATTTCCCACCCACGTGATCCTGTCAGAAGCGAGCTGAACACACTCTTCCACTATCAGCCCCTTTGCCTGGTGTGTCCAGCTGAAGAATGGAGTTTAAAACCTACCCTGACTATATCTCTGAGTTGTGAAAGGGAAAGAAATTAATTACGGGGAGAATCCTGTGGAAAATCTAAAAGCCACCTAGAGACAAAGACACTTGCCATCAGAATAACCACACTGGATAACAGTTAACAAAGGAGTCCATGCTGATACAGCCAGCTGTGCTCATTCACAGTGGTGGTGCCAGGATTCTCAGACAAGAGGACCTTTGCACAGCAGTTTGGACTGAGGACTCTGGGTTTTGGAGCTGGGTTGCATAGTAACACTAAACTTCTCTTTCACGTGGTAGCCAGTTCCCTTTCTGGGCACTGATTTCAAATCCAGTTTTGCTCCGGACATGCTGTGTGATCTTGAGCAAATCACTTAACCTTTCTGAGTCTCGGTTTCCACATCTATAACATGAAAATTAAAATAAGTAACTTCGTTTGAACCCTTCCTATGTGCCAGGCCCTGTGCTGATATCTATACAAGTTACCTCAATGATCTTCACAATGTCCAAAAGATATGTGTAGATTTATTACTC
The DNA here is from genome assembly GCF_000151845.1 of Pteropus vampyrus. Lineage (NCBI taxonomy): Eukaryota > Metazoa > Chordata > Mammalia > Chiroptera > Pteropodidae > Pteropus > Pteropus vampyrus. The sequence continues at coordinate 599,975 of NW_011889117.1, forward strand.
CCATTTTGCAGACAGGAAAATTGAGGCTCAGAAGGGAAAGTAACTTGCCCACAGTTACACAGTTACTGAGTGATGGTGGAGATTTGAACCCAGGCCTGTCTGGCTACAGAGGCACAGCATGGATGACATATATAGAAAAGGCACAGGGAATGACCAGAAGGTGGTCACTGGACTCCATCCAGCCCTGCCTCTATCTCTCACACATCCCCCTCACACATCCCAATATTCCCTTATTCCCTTGGGTTCTATGACTGGCACATCTTGTTTTAGGAGCCTCCGTAGGCTCCTCCCAAGAGCTAGAGGCCCTGTCCCAGGCTCTATAGCTCTGATGTTGTTCCTAAGGGAAAAGGCCCATCCCCAAAACTGAAGGGGCTCCCCACTTCCTCCTTGGGGTATGTTGGCCTGGGCCCAGAGCTTGCCCCATGGAGCCTCAGCGACAGGCCCTATCAGCTTTGGCCAGAAGCCCCTGTGCCAAGAGGACCCTCCCTCCACTGACAAGATCCTCTGAGCACAGCCCCAGCCAAGGAGGACTTCCTGCCATGTACCCTCCCACCCGGGCTACAGAGCTCAGGTTACGAAAGTTCTGTCACTCTTAGAAGCTGGAGAAGGAAACCAGGGGAAGATTCCAGAGAGCCCTATTCTTAGAGAGGTAAGGACAAGGAGGCTAACAAGGGCATCTCCCAAATGTTTTTTGAGTGCCTACAATAATATGGTGAAGTGGTGCATAGATTCTTAGTGCCAGGCCAATCTGGGTTGAAATCCAGGCTTGCTACCTACTACCTGTATGACCTTGGGCAATCCATTTCTCTTCTCTAAGCTTCATCTGTAAAATGGGCCTGCTATCAGTGATCCCAGACCACTGTGGTGAAGACTCAACGATGTGGTGAAGCTTATAAAGCTCTTGGTGTGGTGTCTGCCACATAGTAAGGACTCAAGAAGAAGTCAGAGCTGGTGTGGATGATTTAAGGCAAGAGATGGAGAGGATGGGAAGATGGTGTGAAGGACTAAGAGCAGGAAGGGAGGAGAGACCTGACTTAGGTGAACTGACTGAGAAACATGCTCGATATAGGGACTGACTCAACACTGGTTGGATGAATGGCAGATGAATTTTAAATCAGCCTGGAAACAAAATATGAATAGCTAATGCCATGAGTACAAATTTCCCAGTCCAAAATCTGCATAGGCAAACAAAACTTTCTTACCCAATTGAATCACTGTTTTGAGCTCCTGTGCCACCAAGCAGCAAAACAACTGAATGTTGCTGATTCAGGCAATGCCAGGATTTTCTCAGGCACTTCAGAGTAGGCTCAGCGACTTTGGGGGTCTCCTGTCCTTGCTCAGAGGAAGCATTTACTGTCTTGGTGGCTTCTTCATGGGTGTGGCATAGGGGGTGCAGTGGTGGGTCCTTAGTGGGCCCTGCTAACACTAGCATATACCTTGGAGATGTCTGTATCCCAGCTGGTCCCTGCCCTGCAGTTACAGAGGTTGTGTTTCCTGGTGGTACACTTTTCCCCATCAAAAGAGCTCCCCACCTATAGGCTCCGGGATCCCGACTGTGCTCTTTTGGCCACCTGGGCAAGGCTGGATTCAGTTGGTAGGAACCAATACAAACGTACTAGTTGAAATATCGAAATATTTCCCTACTAGTTGATAAAGAGCCATGACTTCAAGTCCCCCAAGACCTAGCCCAGCCACTATGGTGCCTCCCCCAGGACTCTCCATCCTGTCCTCCCCAAGATCCCAGAAACCTCTGTGATTAAAAGGGAGCACTACATCTTTAAACATTTCACAACGCAGCCTGGCCACATTAACAGCTATTAGGCCCATTGTTTTCTAAGTGCTTGGTGCATATTGTTGAATGTATTCCTCACAACAACCTATGACTATCCCCATTTTACAGATAAGAAATCAGAGGCCAAAAAGGTCAAGTAAATTGCTCAGGGTCACACAGTCAGGAAGTGGCAGAGCCTAGATTTGAAGCCAGCCTATACAAGGAGGAAGGACACTCCAGGAACGGGGAACCAAAAGCATGAATGTGATGCAGTGGGAAGTGCAGGCTATATTCAAGGACTAGCAGATCTGGAGCTAGAGGGAGAAGTGAGGGGAGGAAAGCTGGAAAGATGGTTCTAGGAGAGGCAGACATGGAAGACACTAGACAATGGGTCCCCCGCAAGGACATAGAGGTGGCCACTGGGATTCCAGCTCTGTGTCCACAGGTCCTGGCCAGGGGATGCTGCTGTTCTGGAGGTCACTGCTATGCTGGGGGCTGCTGCCCCAATCCCAAGGAGAGGCCCAGAACCTGCTCTTTCTGCAGATAAGCAAGGAGCAGCTGAGAACAGGTAAAAGGGGTGGGCCAGGGAGGGGAGGGACAGGAATTCAGGGAAGGGAAAGGGTGGAAGATGGCATCACCTCCCCGCTCAAGGCTTCTCTTCTGGCCTCCCCGTCACCGGCAGCAGCATTTGCCTTCCTTCACCCAGATCTGGCCCCCACTACCCTAAGGAGAACCTCCAAGTTCTTCATACTGGCATTCAAGGCCCTATATCTCAAGCATCTTCTTCCGCCAGCTGCCTTGACCACCCCCATAGACTTTCCAGCCTCCTTCCTTTGCGTGTGCTCTTCCTTCTGCCTACCATGCTCTTTCCCTTCTCAACATAGTGAATTCTGACTCAGGCAAAGCTCTAATAGTTCTCTGATGGGAATCTCTCCCAGTTTCCCCAGGTAATTTCCTCTGGGCTCCCACAGCCCTTTGGTGAAGGCTCGTCTATGGCCTTATCCAAGTGTATTATACTTGTCCTGTCTCTTTGTCTATCTTTCTCCCTAATGTTTGGCTGTGAGTTCCTTTCTGTCTCCCATGGACCATGGTCCTTCTTCACTGATCAGTTTCATAAACTCACCAGGCTCATTAACAACCTCAGGGCCTTTGCACATGCTATTTCTTCGGCCTATATTGCTATCTCCTCAGATCTTGCAATAGTGGATTTCTTCACTTGATTCAGGTCTCAACTCAAATGCCTCCTTCCTAGAGAGGCTCTCCCTGACCACTCCACCTAAACTAGACCTTCATCTAGTCATGTTCCAACTCAACTCCCATTTTATTTTCTTTGTAGCATTTATCACTTTCAAAAAATTTCTGTGCTTCCTTATCTGAGTCCTTAGTTGTTGTCTGTCTCCCCCATTAGAATGTACACATTGATCCCGTTTCCTGAGCTCAGAGAAAAGTAAACACTTAATAAGTACTTGTTACTAAATGACCATCCAACTCGCTGACTCAGAGCAGGTGCTAGTGGACATTTGTTGAATGACTGATTGAAGGGTGAGCCCCACACCAAGGAGGAGATCATGTCCTCAGACATTACAGACTTGTTCTCTAAACACCACGTTCCAGACCATGTGGCCAGGATACCTGTGACAGGCACCACAAGTGAGGGTGTCGCCATCCTGGACCACCTGCCCTTCGTAAGAAAAGGCCTCTCCAGGAAGAGCAGTGGGCTTCACCTGTTGCTTGTCAGGGACTTCCACTGCACAGGGAGCTGCGCCAGGCAGGCGGTGAGTTGGAGGTAGAGGCTGCCTCTGGCCTTTCTTACCCCTCGTGCACAATGTTCTCACCTGTCAAGTGGAGCTCCAGGTGGGCGAGAATGCCCTTAAGGTTCTCTACAGCCTGGAAAACACTCAGCAGGTGCATTTTTATTTTTCTTAAATCTCTCCAAGACACTTAAAATCTTCCAAGGAATGAAGAAAGGTCTAAATCAGGGATCTCAGCCTGGTAGCCCTCCAGCTCTCCACATTTGGCCTATACCTGCGTATCACAAACTTATGTAGTGTTTTTAAAAATATTTTAATGAATTTCCAACACTTAAAAATCAAGAGGGCTTTCTGATTGATTGTATTAGTTTGCTAGGACTGCCGTAACAAAGTACCACAAACTGGGTGGCTTAAACAGAAATGTACTGTGTCACACTTCTGGAGACTAGAAGTCAGAGGTCAAGGTGTCCACAGGGTTGCTTCCTTCAAAGGACCATGAGGAAGAATCTTTTCCAGGCCTCTCCTCTAGCTTCTGGAGGTTTGCTGGCGATCTTTGGTGTTCCTCTGCCTGTAGAAACATCATCCCGATTTCTACCTTCATCTTTACATGGCGTTCTCCCTGGGTGTGTGTCTGTCTCAGTGTCCAATTTCCCTTTTTCATAAGGACACCAGTCATATTGGATTAGGGGTCCACCTTACTCCAGTGTGACCTCGACTATCTGCAATGACCCTATTTCCATATAAGGTCACATTCTAAGGTATTGGGGATTAGAAGGTCAACAATTGGGGAGGAGGGAACCACAATTCAATGCATAACACCAATTCTGTCTAAAACAAAGATCTGGCCACACCTGGCCTGACCTCCCACCTGGCAATCATTGTTATAAGGTCTGTAGTCCCTAAGTCGGTCCCTAGCCATCCCCTCCATTCCCTTACATTGCCTGCTCAGCCTTGAAGCCAACTGAGTTGCAGACTCCTGGTAAAATAAGTGCCAACATAAATGAATAGTAAGATTGGGGCAGGGGTTCCTACAAAGACAAACTTAGTAGCCACAGAATCTATCCCCCGGCATGAACAGGGAAAGCCAGACAGGTCCTAACATAATAGGGGTAAAATAAAATGAAAAGCTGGGACATTTGGGTGGGTAGGGGCACTGCCCAGAGAGGCTTGGGAGGAAGGTGCTGGGTCCACCCCACCCGAGCCCAGGCCAAGGCCTAGGACTGGCCACCACTCACCCCCATCTGTGAATTCACACCGCCTCTGCTCACCCATCCTGGCATAGGGCATCAGCTTGCAGGGAGAGGGTGCCATAGGAAAACACCACATGGTCCAAGTCACTCCTTTTTTTAATTCAATTAAATTTATTGGAGTGACAATGGTTAATACATTATATAAGCTTCAAGTGTACAATTCTATAATACATCATCTGTATATTGCATCGTGCGCTCATCACCCAAAGTCTAGTTTCCTTCCATCATCATATATTTGCCCCCCTTTACTCTCTTTATCTTCCCCCTATCCATCCAAGTCATTCTTAAAACCCCCTCTGGAAGATTCCACACTAGAGGCAGGCATATAGCCTTTGGGGAGCCTGACCCAGCCAGGTCTTCCTCCAGCACTGGAATTTATTGCTGCTCTTTCCAGTGGGCACCAGATGAGTCACCAGCTTGAATCTAATGGTCAACAAATATATAAAACTCTGGGCTCCTCTCACTGAGGGGAGCAGAAGGCTCGTGTCTTCTTTCCCAGAAGCTCAGCAGGGCAGAGAGTCCCTGAGTAAGTAATGGTGGGATCCCCAGCCATTGTGCTTTCTCTGACTCTTGCCTGCTTGCTTTTATATCACAGAAAACTTGAATTCAGACAAGTTAAGTCAGGGGTTCCCAAACCCCTGACTTGGGTACCCGTCAGTGGCCTGTTAGGAATGGCGCCGCACAGCAGGAGGTGAGTGACGGGTGAGGGAGGAGGCGGGGGGAGCCAGCAAAGCTTCATCTGTATTTGCAGTGCTAGCATCACCGCCCCAGCTCCACCTCAGATCATCAGGCATTAGATTCTCATAGGAGCACCAAACCCTGGTGCCAAAAAGGTTGGGCACCACTATGTTAAGCACGGACAGAGAGCTCTTCCACTGAATTCCCCCCATTTTGTAGAGAGCGAGGCCCAGAAAAGAGAAGGGACTTGCTCAGGTCTTCAAGGCTTGGAGGCTGGAACTAGAGCCCAGTGTTTTGTAGCTGGGCTGGGGGTCAGGGAAAGGATTGTCCCAAAGCTATCCCCACTCCTCCTGGGGCCTACTCCTATCCTAGCCAATACAGACACACAGTCCACAGAGGCCTTACTAGGCTATACCAGCACCCCCCATGACTCTCACAGATTGGTCATAGAAGATGCCAAAGGACCCGAGGTCACCCCGAAAGTCCTGAGTGACAGCCTGCTGCAGGTCACATTGTGAAGCAAATTACGTCTCACTCCAGAGGTGAGTGCACTGTGTGCCTCCCTCAGTGCCCGGCAGGGAGCCATGCACTGCTTAGCAAGAGCTTACTGCCTAGTCACCAGAAGTAGGCATTATCATAATAATCCTTTTCACTTGAGCTTGTTTCAAAGCATTTTTACTGATGGGGAAACTGAAGCACAGAGTGGAAGAGGGACCTGCCCAGGATCACATGGTGAGTCAGCAGCAGAAGCTGAGATTAAACCCTCTGAATTCCATGTTGGGCGACAGGTGCCCCCCATCTATGTAAAAGGCAGATGCATTAACAGGGTGATTTGAGGAGAGTCTGGTTCAAGCTCACTATGAAGTCCAGCACACCTGCACTCCAATCCCACCTACCATCTAGGCAGCGAGAGGAAGGGCATCTGTTGCCTGGGCCTTAGTTTCCTCATCTATAAAATGGGGATGATCAAGTCCCCTACTGTACTTGGCTGTGATGAAAGTTCACTGCCAATCTGAAAGTTCAGATTGCTCACTAAACTGTGGTGGATAATGCTGACCTGCGGTTGCAACACAACAGCCAACAGAGGGAGTGAAATGGGCAGTGTTTGCCCATGAAACAGGAATATTCTTAAATGCCCTTTAGCAATATGTTTTTTCTTATAAAATAAGGCTTTCTTTTTAATAGAGGAGCACAAAGAAACATTTCTATCACAGAGATGTGATAGAAGAAATATTAGAGAAATATTTCTCTGCTATATGATAAACATATCATTGCCCTTGTAATGATGTACAATAAAAATGCAACTTGATCCTTGGCCTGGTGGGACTGTAGCAAACTGGAGAGCATGTGGCCCACCTCAAGGTTACCCTCAGCCCCGCCCTGTGAGGACACTTGCTTGATGTTGTCAGATCTTTAAGATTTCCAAAGTATAAACTCCGTATTTTTAATGAACAATTCCAGTTTTCCATTCGAGCCCTCTAGACAACTGCAGACCACCAGCCTGTGACTTCTGGCCTCAACCTTGGGCTATGGCTTGGAACCTGCCTAGACATGCTGCCCCAACGGGAACCCAACACAGAGAAAGGATTGAAATGAGCGGGGTACAGAGGCTAGGAGCTTGGAGGCTGGTGACAAGGCCTCTGCAAGATTAGAGGACAGTTCTTCAAAAATTTAAAACAGAACCACCATACAACCTAGAAATTCCACTTCTGGGTATTTATCCAAAGAAAACAAAAAACACTAATCTGAAAATACATACATACCCCTGCATTCACTGCAGCATTATTTACAATAGCCGAAATATGGATACAACCTAGGTGTCCATCAGTAGATGAATGGATAAAGAAGATACGGTACACACACACACACACACACACACACACACACACACACACGCACACACGCACACGGAATATTACTCATTTATAAAAAAAGAATGAAATCTTGCCATTTGCAACAACATGGATGGACCCAGAGGGCTATGCTAAGTGAAATAAGTCAGATACAGAAAGACAAATACCAGATGATTTCATTTATACATGGAATATTACCAAAAAAACAAACAAACCAGAAACAGACTTATAGATACAGAGAACAAAACAACAGATGCCAGAAGGGAAGGGGAAGAGGGATATGTGAAAAATGTGAAGGGGATTAAGAGGTACAAACTTCCAGTTATAAAATAAATAATTCACAGGATGTAAGGTACAGCATAGGGAATATGGTCAATATTTTCATACAGTAACAGATGGTTACTGAACTTATCATGGTGATCACTTCATAAAGTATATAATGTCAAATCACTGTGTGTACTTTACTAATTTAATATTATATAGCAACTATGTTTTGATTTGAAAAAAGATCAGAGGTCAGGTGGAAGACCACATAACTGGGCCAAATACCACATTAGACCAACAAGGGGGTATTCAGACCCTCCCGTGAGCCCAAAGTGATGATAGATGGATGGGGTGGGGTGAGGGCTGGTGTAGAGGACAGGCAGAAGCAGCCCAGGTCAGACCCTCAAGATCAAATCTCAGAAGCTCAGTTTGCCAAAAATCAACCACCCAAGTAGTTAATTCATTGAAACTCAGTTTGCAAAATGACCGATTCTTCAAGTTTACCACATTCACAAATTTACCAAAAACGTTTTAAGGACTATTTTTCATATACTTGATAACTAAGTATATTCATGAACATTTTTCTTCTTTGTTATACTCAATGAATAGTGTCTTATTAATATAACTAAATTTCTAGGGTTTTAAGGTTAATTTTTTAAATTTATACTGACTGGTAACCAGGGAAAGTTCTGGGCATGAAGTAAGCAACTTTCTAATCCCTTTCTGAGACATTTTGTTTCTCTCAAGATTTTAGCATTTCCAGGCATATATAGCCTTTTTAGCCATTTTCTTCTAACAAGAATAATAAAATTCATTAATACATTCATAAGAAGACTTCAACATAGTAAACATTCCTTAAAATGGTGCCAAGAAGAGTATCTTTTAAGAAAGTGTTCATAGTTACTGAATATATTTGAGAAGAAATCCCCTAAATATAGGTTTTCAATAAATGAGTGGACATTTGTAGAGACCTCGCTTTCTGGAGTGGGGGTGCCTGATGGGGGATGGAGATAGTGCTCCCTGAGGAAGGGAAGTGGAGGACCCACCCAGTCCCTTGCCTATTCTGGGCAGTGGAGCAGCCAGGGGGGTCAGGTGGCCTGGCCCCATACTGCCCCTGCCCTGCACCCACAGACACCTCTGCCCACCAGGACACTGAGCTCCCCTGTCCAACCCTCTCACAGAGCTGCTCAGAGAACAAGACCTCTGGCTGCCCAATGTCAAGGGCATCTCCTTCAACCAGGCCCCAGTAGAGCCCTCTGAGGTAAATGCTAAGAAAAGAAGTTTTGGAGACTCACATGGGAAGTCAGAGCTAAGACAGCCTTAGAACCCTAGAGATGCCTGGTCCCCATTCTGCTGAGGCAGAGGCTCAGGCCTGGGTGGAGGAGGCACTCCATGTGGCAAGCCCTTCACCTCCCTTATCTCATCGTCTCCTCACAGCCATCCTGGGTGTGATGCTAACTGAGGCTCCAAGGGGCTACCTGAATCTCTCAGGGAACCAGACACTAGGCTCACTGAGAGCTTCAATGCTTTACACAGCCAGTATTCACAATTAGTTCCATGCAGTTAATGCCATTATTTTTCCCATTGTACAGACAAGGGAACTAAGGCTAGGAGAGGCAGAGAAACTTGCCCAGGGCAGCAGAGTCAGGATTCCAACTGGGGTTCATCTGACTGGGGTTGCCTCTAGCACCTGCTATCTGTGAACGGCCAGAGGGTGGGAATCGGGGCCAATCCTAGGCTGTCTAAATGCCAGGGAAGGAAGATGCAACCAGAGACTAGAGGGAACAGGAAACCAGCAGGGGAAACACGAAGTGCTGCAGGGGGGTCGCCAGCTCTGAATCTGCCCCTGGAGCTGCCCTGCCTCCTCGGCCTTCTTCCCTACCTTCTGTGGGGTGAACCTGAGAAGAGGCTGATGGGGGGTCAGTGGGAAGGGAAGCGCTTAGGGATGCCCTTCATTTCTTTGTTTCCCACCTTAAGAAGATTCCACTCTTAAAAAGCAGCTCAGGAAGAGACTTCAGGGCAAGGCAGAGAGAGAGGCTCAGACAGAACCTCCTGGCCATCTCACCTCCGGCAAGCCACTGCCCTTCCCGCAGCCTGTTGTCTCTGTCTGTAAAATGGATATAAAGATAGTTTTCTCCCCAAGAGCTGGAAGTGAAGGTTCCCTTCATAAACACAAGAAACTGTTCAGACCACTGACTTCACCCAGCCCTACTCCTACAGATGCTATGGGGGTTGGAGCTGCTGAAGAAATGATAACACTAGTGCTGGCAAGATGGGCCCAGGGAAGGCAGAGGCCCCTCAATAACTCTGAATGCCAAAAAGACCAAAGTCAGGGCACAGCCCCAGCAGCTGTCTCACAACCAGACCCGTACAGGCAAAGGGAAAGAGGGTGGGTGGGCTCATTGGCTCACTCAGTGATTCACTTCTAGGCTGCCTCGCGCTGTTGTGCAGGTTATATATTACATGACTCCAGAGTATACCACTCATACTGTCGTTGACATGAATGACACCACCTGAAGTTGGGCAGTGCACAATCTGCACATCCTTACGTGGCTGCCTGATCACTCACTCACTCATTCACTATCACTCATCCATTCAGTCAATATATGTCACTGGCTGCTTTGCACCTGGCCCTGTGCTGGGTGATGCTGGGACAGAGATGACCAGGAATCTGAACACTCTAGAAACTCCCATTCTGGTGAGAAAGAAGGTGCAGGAGCATATGGATTCCAGCAGCATAGGTAGGTCTGGAAGAGGTTTGAGCATTGTGGATGGGAGTATGTGGATGGCTCTAGCTGGGTGAGAGGCATACCTCAAAGCAACCCATGAAAGATGAACCTCAATGTATCAGAAATCCTAGCGGCCCCTTGATACATAGGCTATCAGGAAGAGCCCCAAAGACTGGTCTGTTCTTTCCCTCAGAGACACTTCTGCTCTATCCCCTCCACTCTATCCCCTTGTCCAGTCTATCCCTGACTGCTTTTCTGTCACCAGGGGATGGTGTGTCCTTAGGACTCACGTGGCCCCTCTTGGCAGCGGCAAGAGCAGCCTCAGGGAGAGCCAGCTTTATAGGCCATGAGGATGAAGGGGAGGCTTCTCTCTGCTTCTATCCACAAGATTACATGCTACTGACCATTCCAGAGGAAAAGGTTCTTACCAATGGTCCCTCTTCTCAGCCACAAGTGCCTCAGACCCTTGAAAGTCCAAGAATGCCTACAGTCACAATGGAAAATCTCAGCTGCAATAAAGATGACTTTTGCTTGAGAAAGTCTGGTTTGGGTTTGCCAAGGGATTATGGAAGGTGGCAAGGCCATCTTAAAATGTTCAAAGGAGGGGTTTTTCTCCCTGATAGTTCCTGTTTTCCCCTGGCCCCTCAGAGAGGTATTCTGAATTCAGTGTTCAGTGCCCCATGCCTAGATTTTCCCCACATGTGGTGGATTGTGATAAAATCCCCACCACAGGCAGGATGGAGGCTCATGAGGGTCTTTGTCTTGGGAGTGAACTCCGGTTGGCTCCCCAAGTAACCCCAGCTGGACTCTGGAAACTAGAGTTGTGCACAAGGCCTTTCTGGAGGCCAGTTCTCCACCGTGCGGCCCAAACCACGGAAGGACCCTCAGGCTCTGGTGCACAGTCCCTGTCTGTAGTAGGAACTTGGAGCCCAGAGTAGACCACACTGTAGGTTCTTTACTTGACTCCCAACCTGTTTTACAAATATGAACCACAAGCCCAGCCTTGAAAATTGCTCCCAACAGGCAGCCCTGCAGAGGTCTCAGGCTGGAGGGCAGGACTGGCCGGCACTTTGGCCTTGCAGTCTCCCGACCCTTGGTGTGTATATGAGATACAACTAAGATAAGGTGAAAGGTGGGAGACACTTTCCCAGGGGTGATCTGAATCCTATCCCATGCCTAGATTTTCCCCACATGTGTGGGAGCACAGTACCTGGTGCAAGAGAGATACTGAGGACAAAATGACTGAATGTACTCTTCTTCAGGACTTTGAAGGAAGCTGTGCAGGTTTGGCTTACTCCTCAGACCTGTCCAGATGTGAGAGAGCCTCTCCTTCCAGCCATGACAGACCCTCATTCCCGTCCCATGAATTTTACAGGTGCAACTCACTTTACACTCTGCAGGCACTCACATTCATTAGCCCAGTAGATCCTCGCAGTAACATTGGGTGGTGACCGATAGGGTTTGCAATTACTCCCATTTGCCAGGTCAGGTAGCCTATACCATTTCTGATGCTGGGAATCAGGACCCTGGCTCTAAAGCCCACCCTCCTCCTCCCTCTACCCCATGTGGCCTCTCTGGCACCCCACTCTCACCCCCAGGCCTATAAGTTCAGCTGAGGAGCAAACAGCACAAAACACCTGTCCTACTTACCTGTTCTGGTGACCTACAGTCTTCCCTACTAGCATCGCTCTTGAAAGATGTCTTAAGGAAATACACCTTTTAAGAAAGATGTCTTAAGGAAATACACCTTTTCAAATTTTTCAAGGCCAACAATCCACTTCTTCAAATAAAAGCTTACGAACAAACCTGATACTTAAAACAGATGACAAGAAAGCTGCCCTGGTTAGAACGAGGCTGAGGGCTGGAGTTCTGCCCCTTCTAGTTCCACCTTCTAACTCCAAAGCGAGCACCTCTGAGGAAGCTCTGTGCTCCGTGGAGTTAAAGCATTGAGTCACGCAGTGCGTGAGCCATCAAGAATCAAGGAGCAGAGTGCTGAGGGAAGTGAACACAGGACGGATGCGTTTTGACAGCTGGGATGATGACCTAAAGAATGGGGGAGAATTCATGAGAAAAAAGAGAAAGGCCTAGAAGAGAGAACATAAACGGCTCTCATTCTTTTGCAGCTGCAAAAAGGCACCACCACCCCCTAGTGGCCCAGGCCAAAAACATGGGAGGTCTCTGATTCCTCCACACCTAGTCCGACGACTAGACTGATCCTGTCATCCTACATTCTAAATCACTATCAAATCCACCAGCATGTCTTTTTGTTTCCACTCTGCCTCTCCTCTCTAAACTCTACACAGTAGCCAGAATGGGCTTTTCAAAACATAAATCGAATAGTCACTTACTGGTTAAAACCCTTCAATGGCTTCCCATCCAACTCAGAAGAAAATCCACGGTCTTTACCACAGCCCTTACCACAGCCCACAAGGCTCTACCTAACCTGGCCCAGGTCTGGGCCTCCAGCCTACTCTCCCCTCCACCTTCACCCCTGCTCTCTCCCTCCCCCTCCCTGCTCAATCACACTGGCCTGCTGAGTTGCTCACACCACATTTCTTCCCTACTGCAGGCAGCAGGCATGAAGAAACCTTTCCCTCTCCCTCTTCCCCTGACCCCACATGGAGTTTCCTTTCATCCTTAAGTAAACTTAGAAATTACCTCATCTAAGAGGTCCTCCACTACTCACATCTCAACCCTTCATTTCTCTCAAAACACTTAGCACAGCTTATTATTTTATTGAACAGATGGTTTACTCGCCTGACTGTCTCTCTGACTACAAGTCAAGAGGGAAGAGCCCATGGCTTCTCGACAACATTCCTGGTGCCTGGTGGCATATAGATAGTACCCTTAACAGGGTATTATCTGAGGAATACATAAATGAATGGATGGATGGATGGATGGGTGGAAGGAAGGAAGGAAGGAAGGAAGGAAGGAAGGAAGGAAGGAAGGAAGGAAGGAAGGAAGGAAAGGTAATAGATGATTAAACTCATCACCACTATTCCAGGCCCAATTCACATCTGAGGACACAACATTGCTAGAAACAAGAAGAGAGGCAGGGGCCAAGGACTTCAGATTTCCCATCTGCATAAAGATATATTCTAAGAATAAATAACCCTTATCTGTTTATTAGAGCAGAGCATTTTTCTAGGTGATGCCTTAAAACAAACAAAACCTACTTTGAGATGTTGCATGGAGTCAAACTGCTCTTCTTTCCAGAGTAAATTTATAATTCAGATATTTCACTAATTGACACTCACTTTCCTCTACAAGAACTCCAAATGCTTGAGGTTGGCAAGAACAAGCCAGATCTCACGTGGATCATGAATCTTGAAATACTCATATTCTTTGAAAATGTATATAATAAATTACCACTTCTGAGAATTTCCTAAGTAATAGGACATGAAGACAAAGACGTAAGGGCAAGACTGGTTACCACATTATTAGTTATATGGTAAAAATTTGGGAACAACTGAAATGTCCAACAATAGAGGATTTTTTTTACAACAAATTCTTAATGAGAAATATCACACAGCCATTAAAATCACATTTTAAAAGAACTTTTGGTGTTATAGGAAAATTCACATTATAAGATTATTTAGAATATGATCCCAGACTTGAATATTACATAAAATAAATTAACTCAAAATGCTGGCTATGATTGTCAAATCACAGATATAAGATTGCAGATGATATGATTTTTATTTCCTTAATATCTTTTCCAAACTTTTTATGGTGAACACGGTTGACTTTTATCATTAGAAGTAAATGTTCTCATTTATTCAATAAATATATATCTAGCACATACTCTGTACCATATGAGCAAACACAAAGCCGAACACAAAGAATGGATTCTGCCCTCAATGAAGTTTATGAGGGAGAGGACATTAAACAAATCAGCCAACAAAAGGACACACAACTACAATTCCAAGGAAGCCCTCCCCTCTCAAAAAAACAAAACAAAACAAAACAAACCTACCGGGAGGTCCCTAGATAATAGACTAACACAACCTGAGTTAGATGAAGTGCCAGGGAAGGCTCTCAGGGGTGATATTTGAGCTGAGACCTGCAGGATGAGTGAGTTAGGCAAAATGTGGAAGAAAAGGACCCAGGCAATGAGAACGGAATGTGCGAAGGTCCTGAGAGGGGAACAAGGTAAATATATCCAAGATACTAAAAGAAAGCCAGTGCAGCTAAAGAGATTAGCAAGAAGTATTGGGGAATGAGGATAGGGAGACAGGCAAGAGTCTAATCACACAGGGGCCTCCAGAGCCAGGGCAAAAAATAAATGTGCTATTCTCAGTGCAATGGCGAATCATTGGTGAGTGTTAAGAGAGTGATGTGATGTGAATTATATCATACATTATTAAGAGAAAACAGATTATGCCAGAGCTACAGACCCCCATAGCTTGGGTGGGGGTTGGGGAAATCCAATGTCTGTTTTATCCTGGGAAGTCAGGGGATTAATCCCAGAGGTGTCCAAACCGACTGCCCTGAGGGAGCCCATGTCACTGCCTAATACCATTTTCAAAATGGGTGGAAATCAGAACTGAAGATGGAGAAAACTCCCTGCCTTATGCATGGCTGGCTGTCACTTCACACACTCAGAGCCGTTGTCTTATCTGATTCTCATAACCCCCATGTAGGAGAAGCAGGCAAGGAGCTGGTAGCCTATTTGACAAAGAGAGAAACAGATTCAGAGAAGCTGGCCCATTCATTCACACATTCATTCGCTTGTACAACATTTACGGCACACTGGGTGGAAACAAAGATGTACATGCCCTAGCCCTTGAGAATCTCAGGGGAAAAGAAGACAAATGGCATGTCCAGTCAAGGCTCTGGTTTCAGGCACATCTGGGCTAGAATCCAAGCCCTGTCACGTTTATAGAGGAGCAACCTAACCACTCTGAGCCACGGTTTCTTCATCTCCAAATAGGGGTGCAGGTGATGCTGGTGAGCTGCTGCTGATGATAATGATGATGGGTTGTTGTAAGGTGAAAAGCATTTCCTGAGTGCTCATAAGCAGGGGAGTTTGGTAGTTGTGGCCACAGCCTTATGACTCAACTTTCAATGTGAATTCATTGACATGACCCTTCTCTCCATCTCAGGCAAAACGATATCTCCTCCATGTGAATCTCAATCTGGCTGAATCAAAATGTCACCATAGTCACACCTGCAGACAGATATGGAGTCAATCTGTTGCACTTGCAGAAGGGGATGCCCAATAGCAGTAGTGTGTAATCGGTAGACAGCAAAGTAGCAGAAGGTGCTCAGAGGGAAAACAACAAAAAAGAAAAGCCCATCAGCCACTTTCCCTCTGGGAACGAATGAAAGCTCCTCTTGGCAAAGACGTACTCCACTTTGATGTATAAAGACCATAAGCCTAACACTGGACATTGACATCTGTGGGGAAATTGGGTGGGAAAGGAACAGAGCCAAAACAGAGACATCTGCAAACATGTCTTTAAGTAAATACTTAGCCTGTTGAAACCTCTTATGCATTTATGACAAGGTATAATACATGTATAGTTGTAGTAGAATGTGTCAACAAAACTCTATTCCAGTCTATGGCCACACTACCCTGAACAAGCCCGATCCCGTCTGATCTCGAAAGCTAAGCAGGGTCGGGCCTGGTTAGTACTTGGATGGGAGAACACCTAGGAAGATCAGGTGCTATAGGCATAAAAAATTAAAAAGTAAGGGATTGTAAACTGACAAGATCCTTACAATCCGTGAAGTCAACCAAGGGTTGCCTCTCCTAAAAAAAAACAAAAACAACTCTATTCCAGTGAAAATAAAAACTTCGCAGTGAGGTTAAAATGTCTCTATACCTGTCTTCATTCTGGTAAAAGCATTATAAAGGATCCATTTTGTGGAGTTTGGAGGTTTGTTTGGTTTTTTTGGTAAAGAAACAACAGAAAATATGTATTTTCTGGGTACACAATATTGATAGTGAAATGCTATAAAATCTGAGAAAGGTGGAAAACAGCTGAAAACACTTCATGCAAAAGTAATGATGATGATGATGATGATGATGACAGTAAATTATGGAATACTCACATATGCCAAACACATATGCTAATTGCTTAACATATTTCGTCTCGTTTAATTGTCATGGCAACCCTAGGATAGGCACAATATTATCCCCACCTTATGAATCAGAAAACTAAGCCGCGAAAAAATTGGATAATGTCCCAAGACCACACACTGAACAAGGATTCACAGCCAGGTCTGTTTGGCCCCAAAGCCTGTACTCAGAAACCATTCCTCCTACTAAAATACTGATTCTTCACCTTCAATAAAATACAAAGCTCATTGAAAATCTTATGAAAGATATGGACCCTAAGAAATAAAAACCCAAATTTTACACGCAACACCAGAGTATTCGGGGACACGAATTCCCTGCAGGAGGACCCTGTGAACTCCCATTACTGACAAAGATTGATTACACAAGGAAAGGCAACTCAGGCAAGAGTGCTGGACATGACTACTGAGCTGCAGGAAACTAGCCAGACACAGACAAGCATATACACAAGATAAAAGTATGAATGTGTACTTACATATGTGTACGTCACTCAAGAAACACCTATGAAAGGTCAAAATCCTGATGCCTCTATCACCAGGATAACCACGGTTCAGGTGCACCCATTGTGACACCTTCATACAGAGGCCATTAAGAATTGGTGCCTGTCTTATCTCACCTGCAACTGTGATCCCAGCCAAGCCTTGGCCAGCCTTCAAAGGGCCCTCTTTTTCAAGAGTCAGCAGGTCAAATCACTTAGGGCTTGAAAACAATGAGCCCTAGTGCTCAGCCTGCTAAGCCGCCCTCTCCTCAACTACTTTAAGTGGATCCTGGATTAGCAGAATTCAATGGCTGCCCCACCTCCTAAGGTTGAAGGAAAGAAAAAGACAAAGAACCCAGAAGGCCCAAAAGGCCATCAAAGGCTATATCCCGGATGTGCCCCTTCCCTACTTCTGGAGTTAGGTTCATTCTTTGGGTTCAGAGAAACCATTAGCGGCACTGAAGTCAAGGGCCACACCCACTAATGGGTGTCACAAATTTCGCCTAAATGATGACTCAATTTTCCTCAAATGTCCAAGAAAAATAAGACCCAAGACAGTTGGGTTCTGTCTTCTACTTATCATCATGTGTAAAACTCTTAGTTCTTCCCTCTGAGAAAAGGTCACCAGTCATTTGTTCTATGCATCTGACATTTCGGCAAAGCCCCAAATGGGGCCTTTGGCAACAAAAACTGTACTTGAGGTTCACAGCATGAGAATCGCAGTGGGGTTGGAGAGGCCCAGAGAGTAAACATGCTGAGCCTGCTTTAAGGCAGAAACCCAGCCCAATCCTCCCCACTTCGAGTGAACAGAAAGAGACATGAACCATACTCTCAGTCAAAATCATCTCCCCATCCCAGACTCTTGCTTTGTAAAGCTATGATAACACCATACAGCAAGATCGTAACAGGATGTACAAAATCATAAAACTTCAAGTGGTAGGAACTGAACAGATGACTTGGGAACGGCCCTCTTCTTAAACAGGGCAAAGCCTGAGGCCCTGAGAATAGGCTCTAGAATTTTGGGAACCATTAAATAAATAACAGGTGAGAGGAAGCCTGGCCTAGAGAATGAAATTTCTAAAATACAAATGAAAAGGACAGCAGACATCTGAAACCATTCAAGTCTCCATTCCAGAAGCAATCCGGAAATGGAAAGGCAAACTATGTAGCAACCAAGCTTAAAATTCCCCACCTGCATTCATTCTTACCCATTTTAAATATTTTGTACTTTCCAATCCACCTGCATCCATCACTTGACTCCCAAATCTTTCCATGTTTAGATACTTCATATCACACACATCTGATATAAAATGTCACTTGACATAGAGGCCATCCCTAAATACTCTGTCCAAAGGGAACATATGCCCTCTCCCTCAAATCCCCAACCTAGTGTTGGTCACTCGTTGCTAAGTGCCAACTATGGCACAGCGCTGGCACCTTACAGGGCTCTCAAAGGGTTGGCACCTGCAGACTTACAGATCCCTCTGCTCTGCCATTCACCCAGCACCCATATGGCTCAAAGATAACAGGGCTGTAAAGGTTTAAAATACAGAAGGGACAGATATTTGGCTTGTCTTCTCACCTCTGGAAAAGTCCCAAGAACCCTGAACATCTCTCAGAAAGACACTGACAAATGTCATACCCATTAGCAGGTGCTGATCTTGGAAATCAGCCTGTACCACACCACCCTTATCAGTACACTTGAATTACATCCTTTCATGTCTGATGATTTTCCCAGGAGACACTGGTCTATAAAAGCGGGATGCAGCTTTCCCTCCGACAGTTCCGAGGCAAGAGCAGGAGGAGAGGCAGTTTCCGAAAACATTCGCCCATCAACACTGACTGATCTACAAGAGGCAAGGTAAGAACTCTCTGAATCAAATTTATTAAAGACCAGGTCGAATTTCAGAGGTAGAAACGAGCATAGGGCAGTTCATCAAAAGACAGATAACTAGGGTTTTGTATTTAGAATCTCTTTAGCCATGGCCCTTCCCTGCTGAAACACACAGCACTCTGCCTGTAACACAGTAGGTATTATAGATGCTGGTTATTCAAATGCTTTCAGAAAATGGGGATCTATTACTGGGATCATCAAAGGGTCTCACTCAAGACAATGTCTAACAATATTGCCATCAACTCAGTCACAGGCACAGAAGTTTATTATTTTTTCCTCACAGGACACTTAATGTCACCTGAGACACTAAATGCCAGTTTCTCACAGATGGGGGTAAAATGTGATTTTTTGTTTTTCATAACGCCTAATTCATACGATGTGAAGGACTGTCATTGGCTTCTGATTATGTCCTTCAAAACATTTCTGCAACAGTGGTTCTTCTGATGGTGTTGGTAAATGGCAGGTACCTTAATCTGGGCAATGCCTACCTACCCACGGTGAAAACAAAGGTAGACAAGCATGATTTTATAAAATTTGTCTGGATAAGAAATCCAGAGAGGAACTCCGAGTCTACTTGCTTCACTGAGGGAAAATACCCTAAGACACAAGCCTCCATGTTACCCAAAACTAATATTAGAGACAGGAAGCCTTAAAGAATCATGGTAAGGGAAAAATCTGACAGTTGAAAAAAGGAAGTGATCTCCACTGAGTCACACAGCTGAGCTCAGAGTCAAATGGGTTTTCCTGCATGAGTGTGAACCCAGCTCTCTGCCTTCTTGCTGGGACTGAGGCTCCTCAGCTGGAAAGAGGGCTAATAATACTATCTAGTGAGGCCTGGTTCTGCTTGCTGGAAAGATTATATAAGATGTTTCAGATGTCAGCACACTAACTAGTATGAACATTGACCAGTACTCAATAAGTAGCTATGTATGGACACATCCCAACCCACAGAACTAGAGTTGAGACTTATACAATCTACACAATCACATCAGCTATAGTGTTGAGCACAACCCCAACCAAGAGGGAGAGTCCATGTGACCTGTGGTCAGGAGGACCACCCAGTGCCCTGCACACAGAAGGGGCCACAGAAGGTGAATGACCTGGTTAACTCAATCATTCCCTCCACACACAGGAAGCCCGCTTTGTGCCGAATACTAATACAATAGTGTGAACTGACCATTGCCACCATCAGACCAGGCCAGTGCTCTCCCAGAACTTGAGAATGGGCCTTAAAAGGACAGAGTAGCCCTGAGATGGTCATACTCACAGGGAGGCCTCTGCGCACTGAGTTTACATGACAGGAGAGCCCAATGATCAAAGAGATGGAGGATGCCAAGCCTGAGACTGGTTGACTGGGTGGTTTAGTCCTGATGAGGCAAAACTACCAGCTGGGGGCTGATGAATGGGTGCAGATGAGCATAACTGCCCGCTCTGTACCACAAGTTTCACCATCTGAACAATGAGGACACAGGCCTTTCCTCTCAGGGTTGTGCAGAGTTTAAAGCAACTGATATATGTTTATACGCCACAAAGGGACTGGCTCATGGCAAGCTCACACCAACAAGGACATGAAAGCAGTGAGCCCTTGAGCGATGTGGAAATAACATTTATAGCTGGATCATTTCAAAATTCAAATTCCCCAGATGGTGACTCAGACCACTCCAAGGATGTTTGGGTCAGGGAGACTGGCAGGAGGATGAGACCTTAGTGGTAAGTAAGGCTTACAATAAGGGCTTGGCCTGCACTCAAAGAATGTCACCAGCCCACAGACATTTTGATGCAAAGGTGAAAAAGAAGTGAAACGAGAGGCCCTTCCTCAGGACATTGACTGCCATGGGCTCCAACGTTGTTCCATGAATACACTATGCAGACCAGAATATGTACAATGTGAATGGCACCCTCCTACAAGAGCTAGAATCTTGTTTGTACACTCAATATGAACATATTGGTCCATTTGGAAAGTGGTGTCTGACGAAGCCCTCCTTTGCAGATATCGGCCACCAAGATGCTAAACCTCTGGGCCCTAGCCATCACATTGGCTATCCAGGCCGAAGCATTTGACCTGCTGATGTCTCCTCCAGCATCACCTGGAAAATGTCCTGTCGCACCCTCTTTACCATCCACAGGGGTTTTCAGACGCGTCCCAGTTCAAAAATACTCTCCACTTTCAAAACGTCTAGTGGTGACTCCTCCCATTGCGAAGAACCCCGTATCTAACAGCAAACTCTATGACTGTAAGTAAGAATTGTTTCGCCTGCACATGTTTGACTTTCCACCCCCTCACACGCGCTTCTCATTTTCCAGCCCAAAGGCTAGTTATGCCTTCTGAACTAGTGGTTCTCAAAGAGGAGGTGGTATTGGAGTCACTTCAAGAACTTGTTAACAAAACAGCTGCCCGGGCCTCACTCCCAGGTATTCTGGTACAGCAGCACTGCAGTAGTAGGCTTGAGAACCTGGTTTTCTAATAAGATCCAAGATGATGCTGAGCCTGCTTGTCCACAGTCTACACAATGAGAAGGACTGGTCAAAGCAACCCTGGAGAAGGGAGCTCTAGGATCCAACAATCTCTCTGGTTATTTGCCTTTTATGTGTTTATCACCTGGACACTATGCCAGAGGATCTCACAGCTTCTCACTGCTGAACCCCCAAGTTAATCCCAGACACCCACGGGTGATTAAAGCAACCTGGTGGACCAGGAGCCAGAAATTTAAAAATCTGGGTCCACCTCCAAACCACTCCTTGACCAGATTCACGTTCCCCAAGCTCCCTTTTCATTCCCTCCCTGAGTCTCAGCTTCCTCCTCAAGGAGATGTGGAATTCTGTCCTCCACCAATTTCCCAGAGCCTGAGGGCGGAGGAGTCAGGAATTACAAGACCTGGCAAAAAATTGACTCCTTTTGGGGAACGAAAGGGAATAGGACTCATCAGCAAATAAAAGCCAGCAGAAAAGTCCCCAGAGCCGCAGCCTAGGTGGGCCTTCCAGGATGACAGGGCAAGATGGCAGAGGGTGACAGAGGATCCAGTGCCAGCCTAGTGACTACAGTACCCAGGCCCACAGCTCATCCGCTCCTACTTTACCTCTTAAAGAGCATGTGCTCCATTCTTCTAACCATCCTACCTTATTACAAAAATACTTCAAATATACAGTAAAGGTCAGACAGTGGTACAAAGAACAGCTGTGTACCCATCAATCAGTGATTTGGTGATGGTTGTGGTGGTGGTGAATTTCACTGTCAGACAAACAAAAACTAAAAAGATATATAGAGCAAAAACCTTTGTACCCAACGTGTAGATTAAAAAATAATACCCAGCTACAGGGCTGAAGACCCCCTCCCTCCTCCTCCCTTCCTCCCCTCCAGAGGCCTGATTATTTTTCCCTTACCATTCTTTATATTTTATGACATGTGGTTCGCAATATAAAAATTTGTACTACATGTTATAGTTTCCCAGAAGGTGGCCTGCTTATATTGTTTCTCATACTTATGTTCCATCCATGTTGTAATGAGAAACTTTTGTCCATTCATTTTCACTGCGATATTCTACCTGATGAATCCTCCATGATTTGCACATCTATCCATTTTATTTTTGTCCAATTGTGTGCTATTCCGAGCAATGCTAACTAAACACTCCTGTGCAGGTCTCCAACTTCACATGTGCAGGAGATTCTCTAGGGCATAAACTGGGGGTGGGGTTACATCTACATCACCCTACACAGGCAATGGCTCTCCAGAGTGCAGAGCCCTAGGCACAGGAAGCAGCAGCAAGGCTCCAAAAGCCATGTCCCAGCAGCTCGACAGGGGCTGGTACTAGCAGACTTCTTCCTCCCGCTACTCTACTGGGCCAGGAATATTGTCCCTCAGTCCCAGTCACTTCTTGCTGAGGCAGCCAAGGTTGATCACCATCCACATGTGATAGCTCTTCAACTGAGTTCCTTCCTCAGGCCATCAAGGGCGACATGATACACAGAGCTGACTTCATAGCTCTGCTACTTGGCTCTTGACTCTCCTTCCCTTCCCCGCCATCTCCTGGGATTCTGCTTTTCCCTGACTTGCTTCTCTCCAGTGTGGAGGCAAAGCCATGGTTAGCACCTCCTCCACCCTGATATTAACAATGCTGCAGGAGCATGAGGGCTGATGCAGGAGTTCTAGTAGAGGCAGCTGATCAAAGGTGGCAGGAACTCCCAATGACCTGCAAGGGGAAAAATGAGGCCTAGAGAAGAGAAGAGACTTGCACAGAATCACACAGATGGAGAACAGGGAAGCCTAGATCTGTCAGCTCCACCACCACTTCCCCCAGCTGCCTCCTTGCCCTACTCAGCACTTAAAATGTCAATCATTCATTTCGTCCTCCATCCAGTGTTCCATGCTGCAGGTTCTATCATGCACCCCCGGACAGGTGCTAAGACTAAGACTCAGCCTTCAAGGGGCAAAGACTAGACTATATTCTGGGCTATTGGGTTCAAAAGCTAAACAAGGTCTTTTTATTCCATGTCCAAGTCACACTAGAGTAACATATCAAAATCATGCTGGCCTCAAGGAGGTGCTAATAAACATTAACTCTTAACAGGAAACAGGTATACTTCTGGAACAATAGGCTGTTCTCGGAGTGGACAGAAGTAGGGATCGGCATTTCAGGAAGCACGATATATACCGCCTGTGAGCCCCACAATTCCACAGTGCTGGCTCTCCAGCTGGGAAGGTTCCTCTGCCTGGACCAGCTGGGCAGCTAACAGTAGGAACATGTCTCTTGTTCTTTTTCAGATCTGAATGCCAACCTGCCCCTGCAGATCAAGAAGATGCTGATGTGTGCGGAGATGGATCTGGCTGGTGTGGTTGGGACAGTATTAGACACAGTGTCCAACTTGGACGTGCTATCTCTATTAAGCGACACTTCCCCACTCAATATCCTCAGTGGTGGTGGCCTTGGTGAAGTCCTGGGCAAGGGGAGTAGCAGCAAGTCCTCAAACCTCCCATTGCCATTGCTCTCAGAAGCTTCTGCTGTTACTAACCTGCTACCCGTGGGCAAAGGGATCCTGGGCAGTATACTACCCATCCCTCCACAGGCTAATCCTGTCTCAAATCTCCTCCAGCCCTTGAGTGCTGTGGTCAACAAAGAATCCACCACGGGCTTACTAAAGAGTGCACTACCAGCTGACACCATGGATGCGCTCATTGGTGGGCTGGGAAATATTAAGGTGAAAGATCTCTTGATAGGGTAAGTGATTCCTTGACCCTAAGGCATGGAATAAGAGAAAGCTGCTGCTTGGGGAGGCTGAAGTTCAACCTCCCACAATTCCATGGATAGGAACGACTATGTTTTCACAAAGCAATATGCCAGCTCTATGCTGAAATTCTACCCTTTGGGGGGAAACAGGAACAAGATTTCTCAAGCTTAAAGAACTGGGCGGGTAAGGGAACTGGGGAGTCCAGGGAATGGATGGTTTGGTAGGCTGTTAACTGGCTACTTCAAAGGCATTGCTCCTGCTGCACAACCTGATTCCTTGAGCCCAGGACTGACCCTAAATGTCACTTTACAGATTAGAGGTTCAAAATGCAACTGTGGAGAACATGATGTTGACCATGGCAGATCCTCAGAAGATCCTCGTCAAAGCATCAACTACTGCCTTAATAGGTGGAAAAGGGTGAGCCTGTCTCTATGTCAACTGAGTTGGCCTGGACGAGGCCATTAATATCCAGTGTCCAGGGGCCAGGCAGTGACAACACAGAGTAAGGCAGGATGTCTGAAGATGGGGCAAATTAGGCACCAGGCACAGCTTCCCGTCTCCTCCAGCCCAGAGGAGCAAGGTAGGACAATGACTCCATAGAGCTCCATCCTCAAATAGTGTAAAGCCAGAAATCCAGATTTCCATATGAAATATGCACATTTATACAGACGGCCAATGGAGAGAGAAACCGTACAGAATGCATCTTGTACTGACAGCACCAGTATTACAGGAAATGTACCTTCCAAATAATCTGGACTGTCCAAAGAGAATCAGCCCACTCCTTATACTGTCGTAGGCAGTTGGGGGAGACAGAGATTATTAACTGCCCTCAGGAAGCTACAAATTTAAGCATGCATGCATGCATACATTCATTCACCCACCTAACAAGTAGTTAATAAACACTGCTCTGTACCAGACGCCATGCTGGACACAGAGGGATGACTAATGGTGGCCCCTGCCCTCAGTGAGAGTCAACATGTCAGGGAGGAACAGGTCAACATTATAGACCCAGGGCACACAGGAAGACGTGAGAGGAGCAGGAATCCATACTGGGGAGAAGACTTCTTGAACTAACACACACAGTACTTATATCTCTCACCAACCAAGCTCCACCCAGGTACTTAACTGAGGCTATCTGAACTCCGTGAAGCCTCTTGATAACCTCATCAGGAAAGCAGTCTTGTCTCAAGACTAGGAAACCAGTTGAGACTAGCAAAGCAGTCATAAACGTTGCTCAAAGTCACATAGCTGAAATATGGCAGTGATAGGATTTGAACCCAGGCATTCTGCTTCCATACCCCATGTTTGCAACCACTACAATTAGCAGCATCGAAAAGATCTAGTCTTCTCCAGACTATCCGACGTTAACAAGACCAGCCTCTAGTAAATAGTGGGTTTTTCTTATGCTGTCACCCACACAACAGACAGCTCGGGGTGCTGGGTACAAAAGTGAACCTGTAATGGGCATCTAGTTACAAGTCAGCCTGGTGCCACCAACAAAAGACTTCCTGAGGCCTGGTCAGGAGAGTGATTTTTTAATGTTTATGGAATGCCTCCCATGAGCCAGGCTCTGAATCCTGTGTACAGGGGACAGCCAACCTGTGTACAGGGGCATGTACATTAGAAAGCACCAAACTTTCCCTCTCTCCAGTAACCTGGACAAATACATGAGGCTGACTCTCAGAATGCCTTTGGCTTTGGCCGAGCAATATCTGATGGCCAGATCTGGTTTCACCTGTATCTTACTCTCCACAGCCTGGCAGGACCTGTAATCAACCTACTGGGATTTCAAGTGGATGGAGATGTGACTCTGGACGTTGGAATTTCCACAAACGACACCCAATGCACCAACCTTCAAGTCCAGGACAAGGACATCAAGGTCAAGGAAGTGAAACTTCGCTTGGAGAAGATGTACGTGAGATCATTTTTCTCATTTTCTGGATCAACTGGCCTATGTGCCAGAATGTCCCCAATGGTACACAAAAGGGTACCCTCAGAGATAAGCTCAGTCAACCCAGTGGTTTGAAGGATCAGTAAACAGAGGACCGGAGACGGGTCTCTGCTTGGGAACTGCCAGCTATGTTTGAAAACAGCCTTCCCTCACTCTGCCTGCATTCTACCTGCTAAGCAAACTTTTGCACTTGGTTTTACTTATTTATGTATGTTTTTGCATAAGCAACACATTCACCTGGATCAAAATTCAAAAGATATGAAAAGCCATATAGTGAGTCTCTCTTCTGCCCATGTACACCAGCTGGATAATTATTCTCCCTGGAAGTAACCAATGAATCCAGTCCCTTTTGTTGGCTTTCAGATATTATTTGCATATACAACAAATTTGCATGTATATACAGAAATCGAGTGGATATTATATACACCTGTCTCTACTCCAATTGTTTCACATAAAAAATTGTCTGGAATCTGTTGCATCAGTATATAGTTTCTTCTTAGTTTAAATCTGCCTAGTACTCCATTATGACGATGCACTATCATTTATTTAACCAATCCCTTGTCAAAGAATACTCATTTTTTCCAATTACCTTTTGTAATCAACTCCATTAGTACGGTCCCAGACAAGTCTTATCACCAGAGTGCATGGTATCTGAAGGATAAATCTCTCCATGTGGAATTGTTGGGTCAGGTGTCTGGCTTTGGTAATTTTCCCGGGTATCTTTGCATCTTTCTTAATGACTAAAACTTAAGGTGAAAAGGCTCAGGTGGTTGCACAATTTAAACAGCAGGACATCATTGCAGCTATATCATCAACGGATGGGTTATCTCCAATGTTTGAGCAAAATCCAGAAATGCAAGAATAACATGGCTCTCCGCACGTATCTTTCCCAGACTCACAGATTCTTTGCCTCTCCCTATCCCTCTGCCTTTGGACGCCGTCATTCCTAAACTGCTCACAGTTAACATGCAGAAGAATGTAAGTCATGGGAAGGGGGAGGGCACTACCCAGAAGTCTATGTCATTGGGGGTAAGACAGGAAGAAGCCCTTTCCTCAGATATGGCCTAATGCTGGAGGAGACTTGGGATGGAGACAACATCGGCTTTCAGAAGACATTAGCCTTCAGGAGTCCAGAAACTAGGGGAAGCAACAGCCCTTCTGGCCCCAAAAGACCAGCAGCAGGATAGGACAATGACTCAGGCAACAGGGAGGGAGAAGGATGAGTTCTGCCTAAAAAAAGGCCAGCAAACAGGACAGGGAGAAGGGAAAGAGGACAGGGGAGAAGAAGAGGAGGTGAGGAGGTGGGTGGGCCTGCTACATTTCCTCTGCAAAGCTAACTGGTGGTTAATTCACAGATGAAAAATTCCAAATCATGTGACATTGATCTCAGTGATTTCGCCGAATGCCAGAACTGTGAGTACAAATACCCAACCACCCTGGGGCTGCCCAGGTCAATGGAAGGAGATGGCCAAGACTCATTTGGGATCCAGTTGGGTGACAGACAGAAGAGGGTGGGGCTGTGAACTGTAACACCATACGAAATATGCACCCCCGGCACCCAACGAACTCTCCTCACCACACTCAGGGCAGAAAAAGTGGCAACTTATCAGCTTCTCCAAATTACTATGACTCATCATGCAGGCCATCACAAGACAAAAAGCCCCTTAGGAGTCTCAGTGGTTGCTCCCCAGTCCCAACTGTTTTTGCAAAGTCCTATCATTCCTCTCTTCTTGGTGGGATTGGGAGCTGCCAAGGCAGCCAAAGCAGGAAATTAGTGACATTTCCCAAATCCCAGAGTAGACGAAACCCGGGTCCTGGCCAGCAAGACTTTTCCTACCCCTGGAGGTTTGGATTCCTGAAATACCATTAAAAGAATGGGATTTTTATTTAAATTTGTCACCAGGGAAATACTAAATGATAAGGGTGGAACTAGGAAGAGTAAAGAAGCTTAAAATCTCTATCACTTGTAGCTGTTTCATTCTTGATAAACATGCTTAATGAGTATGTTATCTGACCAGGAGAATATCAGCTTCTTTCATGGTGACTCAAAGCTCAGAGTTGTACATTCCCATCTTACTTAACCCCTAAATGTCCCCGTATCAATTACCAGGGTGGAGAGCATGATAAAATCAGCATTTGATTCAGTGTTGGTTTTCTACCTCCTGCCCTTATGCTCCATAACTCTGAGTGGGCTTGGATACATCACTTAGCCTCCTCAAGTCAGCCTTGAATCAATAGATTGGATCAGATGAATGCGAACTATCTTTCATTTACAAGTGAGAAAAAGCACAACAAACTGGTTTAAGCAACAACAGTAAAATTGGAGGTATTCAACATCCAGAGATGGTGTTAGCTTCAGTAGTGGCTTTATTCAGGGCCCAAACGATGATATCAGAATCTATCTCTTAGCTCTACCACTTCTGGGTGAGCTCTATTTTGGCTCTACATGGAGGTCTCCCACCCACCAAGAGCTTCAACATCCATTTCTTTCTGGATTAGTTCAAATGACAATCACCCAAAACTAAACTCTGGGGCTCCCACTGGCCTGAACTGTTCCATATCCCCATCCTTGAAGCAAGTGCTGTGGTCAAGGAAATACAGCCTGTGCCTGCAGCCAGCTTATGTATTTAAGAGTGTAAGTAGTTGGCTCTTCCTGTAAGCACCTGAGGTAAACTCTAAAAATAGGTTGCTGTTCAATTGACCCAGAAAACCCCACAAAATCATGCAAATCGAAAGGTTCAAATTTTTGTGTTCACTTCAAGAACACTTGTGAAACTGCCCAGGCCATCAGGGTATGCATATCTGAAAAGCCACCAAATATACGAAGGATGTCACTTTACAGAAGCAATGTATGCCATTCCATCGTTACAATGATGGATTTGGTAGGTGTTGGTGGTCCAAAAAGAGTGCTGAATATTTGTTGCACATGCTTAAAAATGCAGAGAGTAATGCTCAACTTAAGGGTTTAGATGTAGACTCTCTGGTCACTGAGCACATCCAAGTGAACAAAGCTCCCGGGATGCAGCACAGAGCTTACAGAGGTCATGGGCGGGTTAACCCATACCTGAGCTCTCTCTGCCACACTAAGATGATCCTTACTGAAAAAAGCAGATTGTTCCTGAACCAGAAAGGAGGTTGCACACACAAAAAAGAAGAAACTAAAGAAACAAAAACTTATGGCCCAGGAGTAAATTCAGCATAAAATAAATGCTAATAAAAGTAAAAGCAGAAAGGACAAAAAAGGACTTAATTAGTTGTTTTATCTTCCCACAGAATGACCTTCAGGCTGCAAACTAAACCCAGCACATGTGATACCAAAGAATTTCCTAGAATGAAAGCATTCCGAAACTTCTCTTCAGAAATTTTGAGCCAAGGACATCCTTATGATCAAGGAGTCAAGTAGAATAGTGTTCTAAACTTGTCAACTATTCTTTGGAATTTTACCTTGAATTAACTGGACGAGAAAAGCAAGAATAGGGATTTTGGCATTTTGTAATCATCTCTTTAATAATTAACCTGTTTTTATGCAGAAAAATGACTCACTTGTCTTCAATTTCTACAAACAAAAATTTGTACATTTATGACTAGTAAAAGCACTATATACTAGGAATATAAAAATTAATAATATGAATGATGAGGTGACAAAACCCAAGATTAATTCATCTAATGCGCTAAGGGACAATCATGACGATGATTAAGACTTTATTTCTTATATCTCTGCCCTGCCCTCTCCAACTCCAAATGATTTCTTTTCCCATTAGCCCAACATGAAAATCACACAGAAGCTAGAATCAACATCCCCTTCATCACATGTTAAACATCGAGAGGCAAAAACCAAATGCTAAAAGCTGAATGGAACAGAGTAGGTAAGGGTCTGGTGATACCATGAACACTGTGCCCAGTGTCTCGAGAAGATTATGCTCAGTGAATGAAGCAATACATAAAACATCACATATTGCACAATTCAATTTATATGCAATATTCAGAATAGGTAAATCCATAGAAACAGAATACAAAGTTGTGGTTCCCAGAAGGGCAAGAAGGGGCAGGCAAGGAGGAATAACTAAATAGGCATGGAGTTTTATTTTGGAGTGATGGAAATGTTTTGGAACCAAATAGAAGTGGTGGCTGCACAACATTCTGAATGTATTATAAATGCCACTAAATTGTTCCCTTGACAATTATTAATTTTATGTTATGTGAATTTTACCTCTGTTTAAAAAACAAAACACCTTCCAACCCACAGTAGCAACAAGCATACCTAGCACCCAGATGTTGGTTTTTGATACCATTCTTCATAAAAGCAATCAGGGCTCCTTGGAGAAATGACTAATTCTAAGACTGGAGAGGAAATATATAAGCTGGCCCTAGAGCTTCTTATAGTTACTGAAAATAAGAAAGTGCTCGCACACACACCAAAAAAAAAAAACAACCCACAATAATGGAGGTATGTCAAAGGAATATAGCGCCAACTGAAAGAGTTGCCAAGCCTGAAATAATCTGATAAACTAAATAAGTAGTATTAGATTATAACCCAAAGTATAAATATCCAGCAGTCTATACTGATATAAATAAATGACTCAATAAATAAATGAGAACAGACAAATCTCACTTATAGAAGAATCCTAAATGATCTGCACAGCTACTCCACCCTTTGGAGGAAGAGCATAACTTCTTACACCTTAAGTTTTGGCTACACATAGGGACTTTCCTCCAGAGAGCACAGTATGGAAGGGGAGAAAAAAGGAACAACTTTACAGGAAAGAAATCTGACAAACAATACCTCAAGCCAGGTGCTCGAGGTCAACATTAACAGTGATAAAACACATAAAGAGTATATACCCTTATGATGTGATAAGAATAGCACTTTACCTCTGTGCTCTCCCTCCTCAAAACATATAACCCCAATCTAATAATAAGAAAAACATGTGACAAATCTCAACTAAGAAAACACTGTACAAAATACTGACCAGTTCTCCTCAAAACTGTCAAGGTCATCAAAAATGAGGAAAGTGAGACATGATCACAACCAAGAGGAGACTAAAGAGACATGATGACTGAAGGTACTGTGTTATCCTAGATGGGATTCTGGAACAATAAAAAGAGATTAGGAGAAAACTGAGGATATCTGAATAAAGTGTGGGCTTTAGCAAATAACATATTACCATTGATTTATTAATTGTAACAAGTGAACCACATTAAATTAAGATTTTATAATAGGGGAAAATGGGTGTGGGGTATAGAGGAACTCCCTGTACTGTCTCTGAAATAATTTTGTAAAACTAAATCCGTTCTAAAATTAAAAGCTTATAAACAAATAAACAAAACATTAATAAAAAGAAAGAAAAATAAAAGGACACAAGAACCGATCTGAAAGAGCTCCCAATTCCCAAATTGGGATCAATTTGAGCGACAGAATAAACATCAGAGTGTAAACCAAAATACAAAGTAAACATCCATGAGGTCATACTGACATAAATAAATGATACAATAAATAAAAAAACAGGAGAAAAGAGGCAAGTTTTCCTGATAGAAAAATTCCAAATAATATGTGTAAACACTCCCCCTTTGGGAGGTGGAGCTTAATCCCCATCATCTTCCTGGGTAGATGGAACTTAGTGACTCACTTCTCAAGAATAAGAGTATAGAAAAGCAAAAACAGCAACTTTACAGTGAAGAAACATGGCAAACGGCACCTTAACCAGGTGATGAAGCAGGAATATTTACATCATGTTCTCCCTGATATGATTTGATGAAGAGGGTACTAATCACGAGAAGACATCAAAAAGTCCAAATTGAAGAACGCTCTACAGAATACCTCACCAGTACTCTTCAAAAGTATCAGAGCCATGTAAAACAAAGAAAGACTGAGGAACTTGCACAGATCAGAAGAGAATAAGGAGACATAACTAAATGTAATGTGGTATCTTAGACTGGATCCTAAAACAGAAAAGGTACAGTCATTAGTGGAAAAACTGGTGAAATCTAAATAAAGTTTGTATTTAGTTAATAGTAACATGACAGTATTAATTTCTTAATTTTGACAAATGTATACTATAGCTATATAAAATGTTCACATCAGGGCAGCTGTGTGAAGGATTTAGGGGAACTCTTTAAACTAACTTTGCAACTTTTCTGGGTATCTAAAATATTCCAAAATAAAAAAAGAAATTAAATTAAAAAAACAAAAACCACCCAATGCCTGCCTACTATATTTAAATAAAATTCTTCAGGCCTCAAAAGTCATGGACGTCTCCAAAGCCAACCTTTCCGATCCTATCTCACATCAGTCTCGTCCGCCCTCATAATGTTCCATCTACAGTAACCTCTCAGTGTCTTCAACCCACCAACTCACCAAGCTCTTTTTCCTACAATGAGATCTATGACACTTTATATTTCCAAAGATGGCACCAACAATATCTACCATCCCACGTGCTCTTGTAGAACCCAGCCACTTCCATCAAGAGGGGGAACCTAATTTCCCTTTTTTTGAATCTGACAGCAAAGGTAAGTTGCTTGTAATTCATAGTAGCTGTTCTTTTTTACCCTATATGATTTAAAAGAAAATTACATAAAACAATTACAAATCTATATTGAAAGGCGCAAGATACATAAAGATGTATTTTAGAACAATAACTGCATAAAGGGGTGAGATAGAACTCCATAGGAGCAATGTTTTTGAATACTTCTGAAACTAAGTACCAGCTTAGGCATTTATAAATTAAGATGTTAATTATAATCCTCAAAGCAAATAAGAAAATAACTATATATGTATGTATGTATACACACATATACTGAAAAAAAAAAAAAAAGAGAGAATCAACATAGTCGACTAGAAAATATCTAACACAAAAAAAGGCCATAACGGAGGAGTCAAGGAACAAAAAGGCTATAAGATATATAGCATACAAAGAGCAAATCAACTGAAGTCACTCCTTATCAATAATTACAATAGATGTAAAAAGATTAATATCTCAACTTACAAGGCAGAGACTGGCTGAATGGATTAAAAACAACATATGACCAAAATATATGCTGTCTACAGGAAACTTGCTTCAGAACCAAGGACATAAATAATTTGAAAAAGATATTTCATTTGAATGCTAACCAAAAGAGAACTGAAGAGGCTATATTAATATTATAAAAAATAAACTTTAAACAAAATTGTTACAAGACACAAAGGATATTATTATACAAAAATAAAGGGCAATTCACACCAAAATGGTATAACAATTATAAACATATATACAGCTAACAAAAGAGCCTCAACATTTATGGAGCGAACTCTGACAGAATTGAAGAAAAAAACAGTTCAATAATAATATTGGAGACTACGACACACTACTTTCAATAGTAGAAAGAACAACTAGAAAAAAGATAAACAAGAAAATAGAAAATTTGGACAACACTATAAAACAACTAGACATAGCAAACATATCTAGAACACTCTACCATCAATAGAATACATATTCTTCTCAAGAGCACTTGGAACATTCTCAAGGATAGACCATATGTCAGATGACAAAATGATTCTCAATCATTTAAAAGGATTGAAATCATACAAGGTAACTACACTGACCACAATGGAATGAAACTTAAAATCTACAACAGACAGAAATTTGGAAAATTCAAAAAGATGTGGAAAATTAAACAATAAACTCTTAAACCAAAAATGGGTCAAAGAAATCAAAAGGAAAAATTAGAAAATACTTTGATATGAATGAAAACAAAACACAACCTACCAAAACATAAGGGATACAGTAAAAACAGTGCTCAGGGTAAATTTATAGCTGTAAACACCTACATTAAAAGAAAGAAAAAAAGAAAGGAAGGAAGGAAGGGAGGGAGAGAGAGAGAGAGGGAGAAAGAAAGAAAGCGATTCCAAAGAAATCTCAAGAGAAATTTTTAAAGATTTTAACTTAATAAAAATAAAAATACCACTTATCAAAATTTAGGAGATGAAACAAAAGCACTGTTTAGAGGGAAGTTTATGGTATTAAATGCATATATTAGGAAAGATGAAAGATGTAGAACCAATAATCTAAGCTTCCTTTGGAAACTTTTAGAAAAAGAAGAGCAAATTAGCCCAAAGTAATCCAAACTTCTTTTCTTTTACAAAATGAAAAGAGTAAGAATTAGAGCAGAAATCAATAAAATTGAAACGAGAAATAAAGAAAAGTAATGAAATCAAAACCTTAAAAAGATCAATAACATTTAAAAGGTCAATAGCACTGATAAGCCAGTAGGCAGGCTAATTAAGGAAAAAAGAGAGAAGGCACAAGTTACTAATACTGAAAATAAAGCAAGGATACTGCTACAGAACCTGTGAACACTAAAATAATAAAAAATATTA
This sequence comes from Pteropus vampyrus, assembly GCF_000151845.1. Lineage (NCBI taxonomy): Eukaryota > Metazoa > Chordata > Mammalia > Chiroptera > Pteropodidae > Pteropus > Pteropus vampyrus. The sequence goes on from NW_011889117.1 coordinate 634,252, forward strand.
TGAACAACTCTATGTCCACAAACTTGATAATCTAAATGAAAGGGACCAATTCCTTGAAAGACACTTGGTCAAAACACACACAAGAAAAATACACAATTTGGATAGACCTATATCTATTAAAGAAATTGAATCATTCAATAACTAATAACCTTCCAAAATAGAAAGCAGAAGGTTCAATGACTTCACTGGTTAATTTTAACAAACATTTAAGGAAGAAATTATACTAATTCACTACGATCTCTTCCCTAAGATAGAAGCAGAGGGACTGCTTCCTAACTCACTCTGATGCAAACATTACGCTAATACCAAAGCCAGACAAAGACAACACAAGCAAAGAACCTACAGACTAATATCTCTAGTAAACATAGATGCAAAAATCCTCAACACATTAACAGCAAATCAAATCCAACACTGTATAAAAAGAATTATAAATCACAACCATGTGGTAATACATTATTTACTAAAGTCCATATATTTAAAAATAATTATGGGTTGTCTGTTGTCCCTTTGCAGTTCTATCATGTTTTGCTTCATGTATTTTGAAGCTCTCTTAATAGGTGAATAAACATTTAGAATTTTTATGTTCCCTAGATTAACTGACCCCTTTATCATTATGAAATGACCTTCTTTAAACCTGGTAATATTTTTTGCTTTGAAATTGTCTAATACTACATTAGACATACACTATATTACTGATACTCTCCCTCTTTATTGAGATTAAAATTCATATAGCATTAATTTCATACATTATAGATACCTGTTATATTGTTCTAATTATTTATATGGTTTTTTTTTCATAAAAAGTAAAATAAAATGTCAAAACTTGTTTTAAAATGCCTTTTGAATTAAGAACTGAGGTGAGGAGCCATAAAAATGTTTTCCTCAGTAGAAGATGGACCTTGAGAGCAGAAACCAATCTTCCTGGGCCAAACCGGCACCTGAGGAAGAGGTTCCCAGCCTGGGGTTCCCAAATGTGGTCGTGCAGGTAAGTGTAAAGGGTCTAAAGGAGATCAAGGGCAGACACACAATAAAACCTCAGAACATCCTAACATGTACTGTCTGTTTTAGAAGCAAAATCAATGATTGCTTCCATTTGATAAGAACTTACTGTTTTCACTCTTTACGAGTGTAATCTCATTGAACTCCATATGAGATAAGCATTTTATTATTATCCCCATGTCACATGAGAAAACCCAGGCATAGAAGAATAAAGTTACTACTCAAGTTCACACAAGTTTTAAGCAATGAAGTGGGGACTTGAACAAAACTCCTTACTCCAAGTATTCCATGCTATCGTCTTTTGGATTTTTTTTCATGATACCCACAAAATGACATAATCTTGTAGTGACAGCCTAAAAAAGAGGTGCAAAGCCCACCAAAAGGGACCTGATGGAGATAAGAGACCAGCAGAGGGAAATCCTCAGGTAAAATATAGGATAAGGTGAGGAGATAAGCAGCTGAGTCATTGTCATCAAACCAAAATATAATCTAGAGCAGTTTTTCCCAAGCAAAAGTTTCTCTCCACCCTCCCCTCCCCTTCGTTCTCTAATTCCTGAGGTCCAGGGGAGAATACCAGAGAGGTTAGCAGTGTCCATAGCAGAAACTGGGTTGGGAAATACTTAACACAGACACTCTAGGGAAAATTCCAGAAACACTAACAAAGGCAAAAATGGAGTAAAAGTAGAGAGACAGGGACCACTTTAGTTTAGGTAAATTTAATGATTATAAAGGCTGTTCATGTAGCAGCAAAGAGATGCATTTTCCATTTGACATAAAGTTATTTTGCCACTTATGGCTTGTCTTCAAAGCTTTATTACCTCTTTCATTAGTGACCAGTCATATCTCCCTTCCTGTTGGGAAGGACTGCTCACATCAACTCTGAGGCCATAACTCAGGTCAACAATATGTTGAAGAGTCCTTCAAAGTGGTCCTGCAGAGAACATGTCCTTTAAGTGTCTGAGAGCTGGCAGAGGTGATCTGAAAGAAAACCAGTCAGGCAAAGGCAAGGTAAATAAGACTGTTCTACAGGGACTTAATATGGAGCCTGCAAGGAGGGGCCACCAAAAGGGACCTGATGGAGATGAAAGGCCAGCAGAGACTGCATGGTTCCTGTATGCCCCCAATCTTGGGAGGAAGAGACCTCTGATGCAATGGTAATGCATACAATTTAAGAAGTTCAAAAATAGGTCCCAAACAGCTTTTTTTCTCTTGGGAGGTAGTTCCTCCCCAGCACCAACCATAAAGTTCAGGTGTGAGCTGCACATCAAAGACCCTGCCCTCCTAACCCCACAGGTAAGCTGTGATCCAGGCTGGACTAGTTAGATCCTTCCTTAGGCTACTTACAGCCAAAATTTGGTGAAAAGGCTCTCTTTCCTCTTTGTGAGCTAAAAGCATGTGACCCCAAAGTTACCAGTGGTCTCATTTCTTACCATAAGAACAAATCAGTCCATTAGTAAATATTTATTGAGTGCTTATTATGTTCTAGGAATAGTCCTAAGTGCTAGAGATACTGAGATGAACAAAACAGTTATTTACTCTAACCTCAAAGGAGCTTCCAGGGGAAAACAGACAATAAATATGTAAAGAAATAAACAAGGATGATTTCAGGCACTGAAAAGAGCTATAAATAAAAAATGGGCTGATGTGATAAATAGCAACAAGGACAAGATGGAGGGAAGCTGCTTTAGCACTACAGTGGCCAGAGAAGGAATCTCAAGGAGGTGACATTTGAGAGGAAATCTGAAGGTTTTGAAGAAGGCAGCCAGGAAAAGATGAAAAGCCTCCCAAGCAACACAGCACATGCAAAGTCTCTGACACTAGACTAGGTGTGAGGGACAAAAAGGGGGCCACCAAGGATGGAGGAGAGAGAATAAGAAGAGTGAAGGGGACATGAGGTTGGAAAGGTAGCTAGGACAATTCATATAAGGCCTTGGACACCTTGCATTTCATGCTGGCTCCAATCAGAGGAGGGCTTAAGCAGAGGAGTGATTTGATTTAGAAAGATCACACTGCCTACTGTGGGGTAGACAGACTAGAGGAAGGCAAGAATGGAAGGAGGAAATATGAAGCCTCTGGAATTCTCATGCATGGCTAGTGGGAGTGTAAAATGGTACAATCATTTTGACTATTTCTATTATACAAACCCTATTACCCAGCAATTCCAAGCCATATACCCAACAGAAATAAATACATATGTGTACTAAAACACCTGTACAGAAATATTCATAGAAAATCTATTTATAATAGCTCCAAACTAGAAACAACCAAAATGGCCAACAACAGTACAATGCATAAATAGTGTTATATATATTCATATAATATGTGAGTAAGCTGGTAGAAATAATGATGAGACAATGAGGTTTCATTTAACTTTATCAATGAAATATAAGGCAGACATATGCTGAAACTAGGGTTTGATGAAATAGGCAGATGAAGATTTAAGAAGAAAGAGAGAGGAAAAGTCAATTTACTAGGGAAATTTTCTAGGATCAGGATTTCAGAGGCATGCTCAGTGCTCATTTGGGTTTTATGGTCATGAATTTGAACTGAGTGCATTTGGTTTATGTGGAAGAGACTGTTAGTTATCTCCCAATATTTCTCCCTTTCTTCCTCAGTAACATAACTCCCAATTTTTAACTGGGCACATGGTCATTCAGAATGAAAACCACACTTCTCAGATACTTTGCAGTCTGGTGTGGTATGTTACTATAGTAGAAATAGTGCATAGAACTTCTGCAAAGTGTCCTGAAACGAAGAAGGCAAGCCCTTCCCCTCCCTTCTACCTGATACCTAGGATACAGACAAGGTAGCTGAAGCAGCCATCTTGGATCACAATGCAACCTTCAGAATGGAGGCCATACACAGAGAACAAAAACAGAAGGAGCCTGGACCCTTGATGATCATGGAGCCATCGCAATCACCAGTCCTTGACCTTTCATATCTTGATATTTATGAGAAAGAGAACTCCTACCTTATTTAAGCCACTGTATTTTGCGTTTTCAATCATCATCATCTGACCTAATCTACATAATACAGATTAACTGCGTGCTTTTCCTCAGCAATGTTCAGCTGATAGGGTACAGATGCAGAGGAAGCAGATAATCACTTTTACCAGGGCTGGGGTTTAGCCAAATAAGCACCATAGACGAAAGAGAAACAAGACAATGAAATTTATGAGAGTGGCCCTAACACAGCCCAGAGACTCTAAGTGGAGAGAAATAAAGCAGCACAGACAGGCAACAGAGAGAAAGAGCTGATAGATCCCTGGTTCCACAGGCCCTCCTTCATTCTGATCCTTGCACTAAATCTTACTTGGGGGGTCTATGTCACTTGGGAACAAAAGAGAGTAACCTCGTAATACAGGATGACATTTCCAACTTTCTTAACAATTAGAATTTTTCCATTTTACAAAAGAATATCATACTAACATTACAGCCTACCCACCAACCTCATTCCTTTTTTTACGTAACCCTTAGCTACAGTGGAAAGAGTAGGAGGAGGTATGAGAAAGCAACTAAAAATTAAAGAAACAAATATTCAGAAAAGAGAAATAAGAAAATAAGGTAGTATTAAAAAAAATGGAGAATCCTACGAGAGAGTGTTTCCAGATCAACCACATTACTGCCTAGTAGAAATTACTCTTTATTTAGGAAATTCCTAGGTAACATTTAAGTAAGACAATCCCCAGTCAGGACAAGGACAGAAGGAAATGGGATCATAAAGTCTCCCACAAGCAAACTGATTGTGTTGTAAGTTTTTGTCAGATGAACAGAAAAGAAAAATTCTAAGTGTTGGCAAATTTTCAGGCCAATCTAAAGAGGTTATGTGCCAGGAGAATGAGCCTCCCTCAGCTGCAAGCCATGGACCATAGCTCCCATGACTCATGATGGAGATAACAGTAAAAGCAAGTAAAGAAGGCAGAGCAGAGGGTAAGGCACTAAGAAATAGGTAAGAACACAAAACACTAATCATCATCAGCAGGAAAACAATTACCCTCTCTACATCTCTCTCTATTGCAGATGCTCCAGAGCTCAGTATTGGAGAAGCAGCTTTGTTCCTCCCCACCTCATCGGTATGTGTCCTGCCAGCCTCTAGTTCTGAGACAAGTGGACATGAGGACCAGGAGGAAAGGAAGATGGCAGTAGCAGACCTATGGTAGTATAAGAAGAAAAAGAGGAAGGAAGAAAGTAAAGGAAAAAGAGAAGAAAGGAGGACTATCCCCAGTGAAAGGGGGAAAAGAAGGGGAAATCTCACAGCCAATCACTTAGATCTGCTAGTCCAGGGAAGGAGCCCAGGAAACTAGAACACATGTAAGTTAGCAATGTCTAAAGCATCAGAGACCTTGAAGGGCATGGTGATCTGACAGAGAGAACTATGAACTCACTCAAAATCACTTATACTTCCCGGCCTTTCTGGTGCAGAAAACTGCATGCTACAATGTACTCCAACCTCACCAAATTCCCAAAAAGAACCCTTCTGGGGCAGGAGAGAAGAGAACCAAAAAGGCATTAGTTAGAAACAATCCAATATTCAATTCAAGGTGCCTTTCTACTTTTCAGGTTGAGAAGAGATTTTTACTTTAATAAAGAATTTCTCCAGGAAAAAATTTCATTCCCCTAAATTATCATATCTAACAGCCATTTCACAGTGCAAACCAAAAGCCCAAAAGGACACCTTACCTTAACCAGCACATAGTCCCCAGGCTGAGCTCTGACCCTGAGCCCAGAGTTAGTGACATCCTCCATCTCTACATCAGGGAATATCACCTTAAGGTTTCCATCATTCCGGCCGCACAGGTCAGTGGCAGAGCGTTTACTGAGCTGTAGAAAGAATAGAGACTTTATGAATCTGTCACAGTCATCAGTTCTTGGAAAGGAGAAATTATGCCTTCTCTGTCTCAGATCCCCAAGGGTCTTGCTCACAGAGCATTCCTTAACCAAGGAATCACTGAAGAAGACTAAGTGTTTACCACGGCTCCATCAACAATGGCAGTGCATGGCACACAACAGAAACTCAGTAAAGTTTTGCTGACTCTACATTAATGAATTACTCAATCAATGAGTCTTTGATTACAGAATGACCTTCAGCAGGAATGGACCTCCAACAGGCCTAAAGCCAAAGACATATGGGTAATGCACTTGACAAATCGACTTTCACTTTATCCAGTTTCAAAGTAATCACTCAGGAATGTCCTGAGGTTGTCTGGCTGAGTTACTTGCCCCTAATGAATAAGCAGACTCAAAGCCAGAGTCTCCATCACAACATGCAAAAGACAGGGCAAGGAGAATAATAAAACCAAAATGATGGAATTAACTTCTGGAATATATATAAGTATTTCTCTTCTAGTCATGATGAAGTGACAAGAACCAAATTTATCCTCCAGCCTTAAAAAACTAGGAAACTGGACAAAATGTGTGAAACAACTACTTTCAGATATTGGACAATAGAGATCGGATCAAGACTGTGATCTCCAAGAGAAGGAAAACAAATGAAGCCTTCCAATCCCTGTGCATTGTGCTAGAAGGCACATAGCAGACAAGGAAGCAAAGTAAGGAGAGAGATCTCAAGGCAGAGAATGGTGATTCTCTCTGGAATGAGGAAGGAAGGATCAGAGTTCAGGGAGCCTGCAACAGCTAGAAATTGTGGAACAAGTTCTAGACAGAAGGCAGCTAAGCAGGAAAAGAGCTATACAAATGTGCAAAAGGATCCACTGAGTCTCTGCTGAATACTAGTACATGCTCCCATAGAGTGAAATTCTGTGAAGTCAGGCAAAGAAAGTAAACTAGAAACTGTCAACTGATCAGCTCCCAGAGGTCACATGGGGCTGGGAATCATTTAATCAAATAATTAACCAAACAGTCCTCATTGATTCCCTGGGACATGCAGTAGTGACTCCAGAAGAGTCACACCTTAGTAATGAGAATAAACTATCCCTAGAATAAAAAAGTTTTACTAACAAAGCTTAAAAACAAGTCTTGAAAGAATCAAACTGAACTATAGTAACATCACTATCTATCAGAACAAAGACTATCACAAAATCCATACACTTAAAAATGTACATTGCAATAACCACCATCCAATCAAAAATCACTAGATATGCCCAAAACAGAAAAATGTGACCCATAATCAGGAGAAAAGTCAGTCCATAAAAACAAACCAAGGCAGTCCCTGTCCAGATGGCAGAGTAGGTAAATGCTATGCTTGCCTCCTCCAATAACCTGCTAAATTACAGAACAGTGACCCTTAAGAACCACCTGAAGTCTAACTGAAAAGAACTCCTATAATAAAAGATATAAAGAAGAAACCACATCAAAACCTGTAGGAGGGGTGGAGATGCAAAATGGGCTGGTCCCACACCCATGTATGGCAGTTAAGATTTAGGAGGGATATCTCAGCTTCAGAGGTTACCCCAAGGAGCAAAAGGTCCCAGCCCTATACCAAGCTCCCCATTCCAGAGCATCAGTGCCGAGAATAGT
>NW_011889117.1:642501-649499 GCF_000151845.1 Pteropus vampyrus
CCAAACGCAATCAAGGTCAACTACAACAGGAGAGCACACACAATCCACACAAGGGACACTCCTATACCACCCAGCTCAGGTGGCCAAGGAGACTGTGGCACTGGGCACCATAGGACACCTACTATATAAGGCCACCCTGCCAAGACTAGGAGATGAAGTGTAGCAGCCTGATCCTACCTGACTATTTCCTGCTCGAATGAGTTAGTTCCTGACTGCACCACGCCTCCATCCCAGGACTCTCCAGCTGATGCAGCAGTCCAAAACAGTCCGAAAACCTGCTTAAACGATTAAGCCACTTTCCTTATAGTTTGGCAGCCAATCAGTGTTCTCCTTAAGCTCTCCTTCCTTATATGGAATATCTATAGCTGTGTAGGAATGCAAAAGTACAAGATTGTATAAAACTGCCCTCCATGTTACAATTGGGGCTCAACCTTTGGATAAGAATCCAATGAGCTGGTGCCGGCATTAATAAACGCTGCTTCCTGCTTATAGCCTTGGTGTCCCATCTCTCTGTTCGAGAATCCTGCAACAGCAGCAGATCTACCTAACACATAAAAACAAACACAGGGAGGCAGCCAAATGAGGAGACGAGGAAACATGTCTCAAATGAAAGAATAGGACCAAACTCCAGAAAAAGAACTAAATAAAATGAAGGCAAGCAAACTACCAGATACAGAGTTCAAATCACTGGTTTATAAGGATGCTCAATGAACTTAGGGGAAGACTAGATTAACTCAGTGATAATTTACATGAAGAGATAGAAACCATAAAAAAAAGAACCAGTCAGAAATAAAGAATACAAAGAATACAATAACTGAAATAAAGAATACATTAGATGGAATCAACAGCAGATTAGATGAAGCAAAGGATGAAATCAGTGATTTGGAAGACAAGATAGTAGAAAACATCTAATTAGAACAGCAAAAAGAAAACATCTAATTAGAACAGCAAAAAGAAAACATCTAATTAGAACAGCAAAAAGAAAACATCTAATTAGAACAGCAAAAAGAAAAAAGAATTTTTAAAAAATGAGGACAGTTGAAGGGACCTCTGGGACAACATAAAGCATAACAATATTCATATCATATGGTACCAGAAGGAGGAGACAGAGAATAAGAGACTGAAAATCTATTTGAAGAAATAATGACTGAAAACTTCCCTAACCTAGCAAAGGAAATAGGCATAGAGTCCAGGAAGCACATAGTACCAAATAGGATAAATCCAAAGAGGCCCAGGAAAAGACATAGCATAATTAAAATGCTGAAGGTTAAAGACAAAGATAGAATCTTAAAAGAAGCAAAAGAAAAGCAGTCAGTTACATACAAGGGAACCCCCATAAGACTGTCAGCTGATTTCTCAACAGAAACTTTGCAGGCCTGAAGAGATTGGCACAAAGGACCTACAACAAAGATTACTCTATCCATCAAGGCTATCATTTAGAATTGAAAGAAAGATAAAGAGCTTCCCAGACAAGAAAAAGCTAAAGAAGTTCATCACCACAAAACCAATATTACAAGAAATGTTAAAAGGACTTCTCTAAGGAAAAAAAAAGATCAAAAACGTAAATAATAAAATAGCAATCACTATATACCTATCAATAATTACCTTAAATGTAAAATGATTAAATACTCCAATCAAAAGACACAGAGTGGCTGAATGAAAAAAATAAGACCCATACATATGCTGCCTATAAGAGACCACTTGAGATTGAAAGACAAGCACAGACTGAAAGTAAAGGGATAGAAAAGATATTTCATGCAAATGGAAACAAAAATAAAAAAAGCTGGGTAGCATTCTTAAATCAGACCAAACAGACTTTAAAACAAAGGCTATAGAAGAGACAAGGAAGGACATTTCATAACAATAAAGGGATCAATCTAACAATAGGCTATAACCCTTGTAAACATTTATGTGCCCAACACAGGATCACCTAAATCTATAAAGCAAATATTGACAGGCATGAAGGGACAGAATCAGCAATACAGTAATAGTAGGGCACTTTAACACCTCACTAACATCAATGAATAGACCTTCCAGACAAAAAACTCAACAAGGAAAGAGAGACCTTAAGTGACACATTAGATTAGATGGGTTTAACTGATATTTTTAGAGCATTTCCCCAAAAGCAACAGAATATACATTCTTTTCAAGTGCACATGAAACATTTTCCAAGACAGACTACAAAAGAAATCTCAATAAATTTAAGATTGAAATCATATCAAGAGTCTTCTACTACAATGGTATAAAACTAGAAATCAATTACAAAAAAAAACCTCAAAAACACACAAACACATGAGGCTAAATAATGTTACTAAACATGAATGGGCTAGCAAAGAGATCAAGGCAGAAATCAAAAGATACCTAGTGACAAATGAAAATGAAAGCACAAAGACCCAAAATCTATGGACACAGTGGAAGCAGTCCTAAGAGGGAATATCACAGCAATACAGGCTTACTTCAAGAAACAGAAAAATCTCAAATAAACAATCTAACCTCACACCAAAAGGAACTAGAAAAGTACAGCAAAGAAAGCCCAAACTGAGTAGATGGAAGGAAATAATAAATATCAGAGCAGAAACAAGTCTAAATAGTGTCTAAGAAAATAAATAAATAAAGGTCAGTAAAACCAAGAACTGATTCTTTGAAAAGATAAATAAAATTGATAAACCTTTAACCAGACTCAGAAATAAAAGAGAAGTGACAACTGACACCACAGAGATACAAAGGATTATAAAAAAAATACTATGAAAAATTTTATGCCAACAAACTGTGCAATCTGGAAGAAATAGATAAATTCCTAGTAACATACAATCTTCCAAGACTGAGTCAAGAGGAAATTGAAAATCTGAATAGATCGATAACCATTAATGAAATCAAATCAGTAATCAAAAAACTCCCAACAAACAAAAGTCCTGGACCAGATGGCTTCACAGGTGAATTTTACTAAACACACAAAGAAGAATTAACACCCACCTCTCTCAAACTATTCCAAAAAACTGAAGAGGAGGGAAGGCTCCCTAGTTCATTTTACAAGGCCAACATTACCCTGATTCCAAAACCAAAGACATTACAAAAAAATTACAGGCCAATATCCTTGATGAACATAGAAACAAACAACAAAATATTAGCAAACCGAATTTAGCAAAACATTAAAAAGATCATACACCATGATCAAGTTTATTCCTGGGATGCAAGGTTGGTTCAATATCCACAAATAAATTGACATGATATACCACATAAACAAAATGAAGGATAAAAATCATATAAGCACATCAATAAATGCAAAAAAAGCATTTGACAAAATCCAGCATCCATTTAAGATAAAAACTAAGTGAAAAAAGGGGGAAATAGAGGGAACATACCTCAACTAATAAAGGCTATATATGACAGAGCCACAGCTAACCTCATACTCAACCGTGAAAAGCTAAAAGCAATTTCCTTAAGATGAGGAACAAGACAAGGATGTCTACTTTCTCCACTTTTATTCAACAAATATTGAAGTCCTAGCCACAGCAGTCAGAGAAAAGACATGTACAGATCTCCACAATCACAGCTGATACCCTAAATTACAAAGCATTTAGTGAGGCAAACACCTTTTAGAGTATTTCACCAGCTCAGCATCACCATCCATCGGCCACTGCTAGACCAGATCACAGCAAGAGCGTATATTGATCAGATTCCCTCTCCTAGAAATTTGAATTGGGGCTAAGAGACAAAACTTTGATCTGTGAATAGCTGGAACTATAACATGTAAATGTAAGAACTATAAGATCGCTCTATTCTGTTACACAGATGAAGAAGCAGGAAAAGTTGGTCTGAGGAGGAAGAGACAAGAAAGTCTGAGCCTCGATGGCTTCCCAGGCTGAGTAGAGTCCCTTCCAAACACTTGGCAGTATTCCTGCCCCTGGGCTCCATAAGATATTCCTTAAATTTTGTACCAAAAAAAAAAAACAAAAAACTCATTTTGGCTTAGACTGAATGGTTTGAACAAATTTCTCATTGTTACTCACTACTAGGGAGTCCTAACAAACACAAATACCAGCCAATTGGTGGCTTTGATGCTGCCATATCCTACCACATGGAACAGGACTCTCCTTTCCCAAACCAGGACTAGGAAAGAGTCACAGAAAGGGCCCTGTCTCTCTCCTTCCCCTCCTCTCCACTGACTGCAGCATGTAGTTTCACAAAAGGTTAGGTTCCCAAAATCATCCCTTATTCAATCTACTTAGTGCTCTCTCTAAATGTTAGTTAAGTTCCCAGGCTTGACTACAGAAGCCTAGAGGAACCACAAACTTAATGAAACGCAGTACATTTCTAAGAAAGTGTGATTTTAAAAAAGGATTAAAGACAGACAGTGAAATTGATTCTAAAAATATATATATGCTACTGCTTCCAGAAATAAATGGGGAAATCAAGACATTCTAAGTGTCTAGAGAAAGTTCTCTAAATGGAAAAGAAACAACAAAAGAAAGAATCCTGGAACATCAGGAAGGAAAAAAAAAACATACAATGATATGATTATCTATATAGAAAATTCCAAGGAAACTGCCAAAAAAAAAAAAAAACTCCTAGAACTATTAAGTGAATTCAGCAGTGTCAAAGGACACAAGATGAACATACAAAATTCAATTATTCCTACATAATAGCAATGAACACATGGACACCTGAAATTAAAAACACAACAGCAATTACAACAGAACAGCCAAAAAAAAAGAACCATTCAGAATACTTAGGTGTAACTCTAACAAACATGTACTATATCTGTATGCTGAAAACTACAAAAACAAAAACAAAAAAGATCTAAATAAAGAGATAAATACTGTGTTCTAAAAAACAAAAAATGAACAAAGTATATGTATATACATAAGATCTCACCCCCTCCACCAGCACTAGCTGGGTACAACCCACAGATGTCTTGTTGGCTTTTGTTGCTTCTTCTCGGAAGACAGTGATAAGTTCCTCCAAACGCCTTAATTTTACCTCTTCCGGAACATCATCCTTCAGCCTGTGATATGCCCGTGTCTTCTATTAAAAAAAAAGAGAGAGAGAGAGAAGTCACCAAGGCCCTGTAAAATCCATTCTTGAGACATAGAGGGGGACCATGTTTATTCCACCTGCAAGTTACAGACATATGTACAGAAAATCCAAGCTATGCCATGAAGGTTCTCTAGCTCTGGGAGCCTTCTAAGAGAAAAAGGTAACTATGCAGTAAAGTCACTGTTTTTGTAAGACTTAAATTCAAAATTTAGCACATGAAAATCACAGACTCAAAATTGTTCTTGATATTTTTATAGGATACAAATGTAACCTTTATCCTTATCCTTAAGCTATCCTAAGGATAAAAATTATACTTGTGCATATACAAAATAACTCATGTACCAGGTTACTCAGCCATACAGTTTATAAAGTCACAAGATGCAAAAGCAGCCTAAATGTTTTGTAACTAGGTAACTAGTAAACAAATTATGATTTAGTTACTTAACAGAGTATTACACAGCTGTTAAAAGGAATGAGATAGCTTTATATATACTGATATGATTGCTCTCCAAAATATACTCTTAACAGAAATAAGCAAGGTACAGGTGAACATGTACAATAACTTTGGTGTAGAAAGGGTATAAATATGTTTATAAATACATGAAATATCTCTGGAAGGTTGCAGAAGAAATTGCTAAGAGTGGCTGCCTTCAGGGAAAGAGCTGAAAAACTAGGCATCCTGGGAAGAACTACTTCTCACTACATGATTTTAACCTCTTAAATTTTATACCATTAGCATGTATTACCTAGTTCCACCCCTCAAAAAGGAAACTTTATCCTTGAAAAGCCTTTACATTATCCAAAACCACAGTGTACATATATGTTTATATATTAAATATATCTTTACCTTATGTACATAAGCTCATAATACAGTTTGAGAACCACTGAGTTATACAAAAGTATGGAATGAGAAACCAGTATACCAAAGTCTGGACATTCAAATCAATCCGTCTTTGAGAGAATTACCAAATCCACAGAGGAAAATGGAGAATGGGTAGAGAATCCTAAAACAGAATTCTCTTAGTGGGTTTATTCTACTGCTTTATTATTAACAATTTACCTCTATTGTGCACTTTACGAAGCAGTATTCTATGTGCTTTATACATCTTATTTAATCCTCAAAACAACCTGAAGTTGATACTAATGTTACCCCCATTTCACATGAAGAAATAAAGGACCTTTCCCAAGGTCACATAGTTAATTGAGAGAGGAGCAATTTAAGTGCTTGCCTTCATCTACTAGGCTACTCGATTAAGTCTCTAAAACTTTAACTCTAACCTAGGAATTAAATTCCAAATATGAACACTCATATTCAATGCCCACAGGATATGCTTCCACAACACAATGAAAACCCATTTCCCAAATCTAACATTATAAAGAATTTCTCTTGCATGTTTATGATGTCTATGGAAAAGAAGCAAAGTGGAACCCAACAAACAGCTCCTCTGAAACTTCATCCCTGAAATAATTCTGTAAGAGATATAAATATACAAAATGGCCCACTCATACTGCCTATAGAACACTAGGCAGTGGGCTTTAAAAGGTATAAATTAGCTTGATTGATGGCAGCTGAGTTGATAGTAGATAAAGTCATAGATTCATTCATTCATCAGTTAGCTTTCCTGAATCCATGGGCACAGAGGCGCCTCAGCCTCCAGTCTAAACACAAGGCAAGCTGGCCCCAAGGTGACTGCAGAGATGAGACATGACCCAGGCAATAGATCCCTATCACCAAAAAAATAGCAGCAGACCAGGACTATCCTCTCTCTGCAAGAAATATCCATTACTCCCCCTTTCCTTCCATGTCTCCTTTTGTACTGTTTACCTGGGAATCTGTGTTATAGGGCACACTCTAAAGTGAACATCAGTGAGTTCACTTGGCCTAGAAAAATGGAAACTAAAAATAGATGAAGATGGCTGGGAGGCTGACAAGGGGCCTCTGTAAAACAAATCACATCTGT
>NW_011889117.1:650049-651253 GCF_000151845.1 Pteropus vampyrus
TCAGTCTACATTCCCCTCAGCACTAGAAAAGGTATTTTAACTTCAAATGTGGGATTTAGGGATATAGTAGGAATCCACATTTTCAAAATGGTCTTGCTTTTACTGGTGAAAATATTGCAGTGCCCCATACAAATATACTTTTGAAGTTAGTTTTACATAATGTTCATTTAAGATGGTAATAATGACTAGTTACTGAATACTTACTAAGTGCTACACTTTACTATCTATTTAACTCAACTTATTTAATTATCCCAATTATCTAATGAGGTAAGTACTATTAACTGCATATCACAGATGAGGAAACTGAAGCCCAGAGAACCTCCACACTATCCTGCCTCATCAAAAATGAAAGTATTTGTGCATAATACAAGTTACAATAATTAGAAATTGGGGCGGGAGGGGGTAATGTAGACATTGTCGACAAAATTTAAAAAGACTAGAGACTAATTTTATTAGGAGGAAAGAACAAGAGAAAAAAGAGTATAAGTTAAGATAAATAGGAAAAAAATTACCTCTAAGTACACATTTTTAAAGATATCAATTGCCCCCAAATCAGAACTAATTTAGACTATACGTAACTTTGCCAACTAATGAAAAAATACATCTCTCCCATATGTTCAGAAACACAAAAACTATAGAAATCTCTTTAGCCTTGAGGCCTCAAGCTGAACTAAACCTCTGACTATTTCTAGCAAGACCAAGACATTAAAAAATCAGAAAGAAGTAAAGAGAGAAAGAGATAGAAATGAAGAGAAGCAAAACAAGTATACAAGGTGTTACAAGGTATTGCCACCGGTGTTGCCTGTATCTGACCAAGAAGACTGCAGCCACTGGTAGAGTAACATGCTTAGCAGAGTACATTTTTAAACGTACCTGGAATAGACTCTCTGATATGATGAATTAACTCCACATAAGCTTCTCTAGAATAGCTGCAATAAAGAACAAAAAGAAAAGGCTTAGATGAACCAATCTTCTTTTAATAAATGCTATAAAAAGATAACACTGTGAATTACCACATGTAATCGCTTCTCACCCACAGAGGACAGTACAAAAGTAGGTTAAAGTTTCCAAAAGATCCATTATGATCCAAATCTTGTACTGTAACCTAATGTAGGGCCTATGAATTTTTAGTTCAAGAACATAAACTATTTTAAATAGCCTTTTGTATTTAACTAATACGTGAGGACAGATTAAACACTTAAGA
>NW_011889117.1:652803-655560 GCF_000151845.1 Pteropus vampyrus
CTTCATAACACTTTTTAGAGTAGCAAGAAACTGGATACAAACTCAATGTTCAATAATGGTTAATTTATAACCATAAATCAAATTAGGACACCATTCTGTCAGGTGACTATTATATAATTATCACCTATTCTTGCCAAAAATATTTAGCCTAATAGAATCAAGCCTTTACATCTAACTTCCAGTTTACCAGAATTCAAGGGAATATTTTAAATGAGGAAGCAATCAAACAAATCCAGTGGTATCTGATCTCTTCAAAAAATTAATGCATCATTTAAAGCAAACAACAACAGAAAAGAGAATGGGCTATTTAATATAATGTAGAAATTGAAGAAATATAACTAAATGAAACTACACAAATCTTGACTGGATCGCAGTTTGAAAATCAAACAGCAATAAGATAATTGGGGACAATTAATAAATTTTGAATATGGATTGCAGATTAGATAATATTAGTTTATTATTAAATTTCCTACATGTGATTATGTACAGTGTATTATGGTTAAGAAGAGAAAAATTCTTATTCTGAGAAAATGCATACTAAAGTATCCAGGATGAAGTGGCCTAGTTTCTACAACTTATGTTCAAAAGGTTCAGAAAAAATATATTTAAACATCTATACACAAAGGCATATAAAGTAACCATGACAGAATATTAATGAACATATTTATTGTACTAGTCTTTCAATTTGTCTTGTGTTTGAAAATTTACAACACAAAATTTCAGAAAAATGATAACTGCTATAGGAACTATTTTTTGTAATTTTATTTTGACATGAGAAAAATTATAGTAATGCAAAGAACTCCCATATACCCTTTGCTCAGATTCACTGACCATTAACTTTATGTCCCATTTATTTATCACTCACATTCACGCACTTATATATATACACACTCTCTCTCTACATACATGTAAACACGCATTATTATGAGCCATCTAGGATAAGTTGCAAACATCATACCCTTTTACCCCTAAATATGTCAGTATATATTTCCTAAAAATAAGAACAATTTCCTACATAATCACAGGACGATTATCAAAATCAGAAATACTGATACAATGCTATTATCTAATCCAACATTCTAGAAAATCAAGTTTTTACCAATT
Organism: Pteropus vampyrus; assembly: GCF_000151845.1. Taxonomy (NCBI): domain Eukaryota; kingdom Metazoa; phylum Chordata; class Mammalia; order Chiroptera; family Pteropodidae; genus Pteropus; species Pteropus vampyrus. Next base: position 653,908 of record NW_011889117.1, read on the forward strand.
GTCCAAGTAAAGTGTTTTATATCTTTTCTTTATCTTTTTCAGTAACGGGGAATGTCTAGGAATTTATCTTATGAACATAACCATCAACATGGACAAAAATTAATGAATAGAGATGTACATCTACACAGCACTGTTTTAACAGGAAGAATTGAAAGCAATTTGAAAGCTGTTGTCCTATTAGTAAATTACAGTGTACCCATAGCAAGGAAGGCTACAGAAATAAAGTTAAAAGCTGTTAATGACATGCGAAAATGCTCACACTATTAATGACAGGATATAAAATTGCTTAGACACTGAGATCAAAACTACATAAAAACTTTTTTTCTTTAACTTTTTTTTTCTCCTGATCAGAATCCAACTCCAGGACAATGCTATGCATTTAATTGTCATGACTCTAGTCTCAAAAAAGAGGATTTTTACAACTTGTAACATAATGTTAATTTAAAAAAACAGGATACACTAAATGCAATGTAGATCCTAGATTGGATCCTAAAAAGACAAAACATTAGTGGTGAAACAGGCAAAATCAGAATAAAGTCTGAAGTTAGTTAATAGTAATGTACCAATGTTAATCTTTTAGTTTTTATAAATGTACAAAAATTAAGCAAGATGTTAACATTTAGAGGTAACTATCTTTTGCAACTTTTATGTAAATTTAGATATTAAAAAAAAAGCGGAATACAAAAGTAAGTAAAATACACACATATAAGAAGACATAACCAAATGCAAAAAGAGTTACTGGACAATTGGGAAAATTTGAACATGGGTAATCTGTGATTGAGATATTTAGCAATTTTTGTTAATTTTATTAGAAGAATTGATGGTATTGAAAATATCCTTAATTTTTAGAGATGCATAATTACTTAAGGATAAAATATCATGCTACACTTTGAAATACTTTATCAACAAAAAAGTAGATAAAGCAAATATAGCAAAATGTAACAATTATTAAATTTAAGTGATTGTTACCTGGAGAAGAGGAGTCACAATATTATTCTCTCTTTTCCGTGTATTTAAATTTTTTCATATAAAAAATGAGGCTTTTTAAAAGGCTGCTTTCTTAAACAACTTCCCATCAATAACCATTGTTTGAATGAATAAACATTCTGTTAAAGGAACAATATTCTCTGTAACTGTAGTCTAAAAATCTAAATGAAAGAATAACTTTTAAAAAGTTACTCTAAAAGGAAAAAAAATATGAAGTGACTAACAGATACTTTAAAACACAATGCAGAATCTTAACTTTTCACAAGTCAATAACTTTGAATTCACTTACGATTCGCTTTAATGTTATTAAGTTCCTTCTTTTATATGCAAATACTTTAGAAAGGTTAGGGAGTTTTTCTCATCACCTGAATCTACCTAATGTCTCTATAGAATGGCTCTGTCCTAAAGGAGTGAAGAGTTTTGGTACTGTAGGGGAGCTGGAAGAGGAAAAGAAGGAGACAACTTTAGACAGGGAAGCACTTGGAGAGGTAGGACATGGGGAACAGAATACCTCACAGTACCTGTGAATAGTCAGGGACCAAATCAGGAAACAAGAATCTGGGGATGAGGGAAGAGAAGAAGTATTGCCAGAATGTAAGAACAAAGGCAAACTGCTGACTTAGAACTGGATCAAGGGCTAGCTTCCCATGGTTCCTGAGCCAAGCA
>NW_011889117.1:657045-702418 GCF_000151845.1 Pteropus vampyrus
AATAGTTTAGCATCATCCCTTAAATTAGCCCAACACTTCCAAAGCACTGGAACCTGCATCTTCCTATACAAGAAAACCACTGGAAAAGGGCTCAAGAGCAATTCAATTAAATGCCTAGAAAAAAATTAAACCACCATCCAAAAACCTTTTTACGTATGAACCACCTCTTTTCTCAATTGAAAATTACTTGCCACAAAATATATATATATTTTTTTTGCATCAGGAACTTATTTTTAAAAATAAAACTTACTTATACACAACTGTACTTATACTCTTTATCCCTCTTCTTGCCCAAAATACTTACTAAAACCTATAAGAAATGAGTTAACCATCCATGCTGGTATCTTCCATAACTTAAAAAAATGTTATTAGTAAAGCTATCAAATTAATAAAAAGTCCATTTTATTACAAACACTCTTTGAAAACATGTGTTTAAGAACTATTCTTGGTTATACATCCGTGTTCACAGCAGCATTTGTCACCACAGCCAAAAAGTGAAGCAACCTAAGTGTCCATCAATGGATGTGGTGTATATACATACAATGGAATATTATTCAGCCTTAAAAGGGAAAGAAATTCTGACACATTCTGCAATATAGATGAACCTTAAAGACACTATTCTAAGTGAAATAAGCCAGTCACGAAGGATAAATATTGTATGATTCCATTTATATGAGGTATCTAGAGTAGTCAAATTCATAGAGACAAAAAGTAGAATGGTGGTTGCCAGAGGCTAAGGTGAGGGGGCAAATGGCAAATTATTGTTTAATGGATAGAGATTCAGCTTGGGAAGATGAAAAAGTTCTGAAAACAGATGGTGGTGATGGTTGCACAACAATGTGAATGTACTTAATGGCACTGAACTGTACATTTTAAAAGAGTTAAAATGAAAGGGAGTTAAAATGGTAAATTTTATGTTACATATTTTACCATTAAAAAAACTCTTTTTGAGATTTCTCAAATTCCTAACCAACATACACCTAAGGACGTCTACAAAGAAAGAACTGAAATGCAACATTTCAGATAATCCTCCCATCTTCCTGTATCACTTAGTACATTAAACTGTGTAATAGGATATGCTCCAACTGTGTTTTCACCCATCACAAGAAGAATTAATTTAACTATTCTAAAATGGACACAGTCTGTTTTAAAGTTAAAAATATTAACTACATTCTGGAAACAAAAGGGTACAAAGTTATTTTTAAAATATGCTTCCCAGCTATCTAGATGAGAGCTGTTCAATGAAACTTTCCAAGATGATAGAAATGTTCTTAATCTGTAGTGTTCACGCTGGAAGCCACTAGTCGAGAGTGGCTCCTGAGCAGTCACTACATGGCTAGTGAGATTGAAGAAGTAAATTTTTAATATTATTTAAGCTTAATTAAACTGAAATAACCACATATGGCTACTAGCTACCATACTGGTCAGTGCAGATCTAAATCTTCACTTGGGCATGCTTCAGGAATCAGATTCCAAACTCTCCCCTATCCATAACTCTGTGCCTCCATAAGCTATATTAGATTTCTGGAAGGATAGACCACTTTTTGAACTATTACTTCAAGGCACTATGAAAAGCCTTTTATGAGTTTTATCTCATTTAATCCTATAGCTTCTGACATAAAGTACAGGATAAAGATTTCTTCACACACTGGGAATCCAGCCTCTAAGGAATACCCTAGCACATATAGCTACATGGAGCCCAGGTTTCAAAACGCACAAAATCTGCAAATTACCGGATACCTAGAATCCCAATCCTCAAAGGGACTCGGGAGCGGAGCCGTTTTGTCTTCAGGACTTTAAGCTGATGTAAACGATTCCAGATGGTCTGTTCAGCCTTCTCCCTATAGAGAGCAAAAGAGATAGACCTGAACCTGCAAATAAACTACAGAGCAATCTAAAAGAGTAGGACAATGGAAAGAAAATAAAAATAACCTTCAACCCTTTAAATGATTATCTACCCTTTTGGCTTAGGGAAGGTAGGTAGGGAGGTAACTGAAGAAGCACCACTTGTTATAATTCACCATTCCTAGAATGACGCCTTCCTGTACAACTCCAAGTCCCGACAATCCTTTAAGCCAAACTCAAAAGCAATCTACTTCATAAAGCCTTCCCAACTCTTTCCTTTGAACTATGCTATCACTTCATATTTTTCCCTGTATTTAGCAATTTATCCTTTTTATTGTTTGATTTTTTTATTTTTATTTTTTTACCTAGTGCTTTCCACCAAATGTTAGAGCTATTTGTCTGTCTGTCTTAGTTTCCATATCAGCCTAAGCCCCTTAAAGCCGGGCTCTGTGAAAGGTTCATTTCTGAATCTCCCAAAGCATCTATTTCAGTATCTTGTAGCAGAGACTCTCAAAAGAAAATGTTGAATGAATTGGTAGTATAGCCATCTGAGGAAACACTAACATTAGCATATCTTACACAGAAACTAAGTAAGAAACAGGGTATGTTCACCTATGATAAATGCCACCGATTTCTGTTCAAAAGAACTTGTCCCTCAGCCACTGACTACACCCTAATCCCTATAATGTGAACTACATCATAAAACATGTGCCATTAACTGCAAGAAAAACTTTAGGAAAAGTTGAGTGAGTCAGCACACTCTCAATTTCCTCATCTATAAATTGAGTTTGATGACAGCACCTATCTCTTAGAGTCATTGTGAGAATTTACTTACTTAATAAATGTACAGTGCTCAGCACATGACCTGACAAACTGTATATGCTCAGCAAATGTCAACCAGTTCTATCATTACTGTCTCTACTACTGTAAAACTGCAAATCCATTGGTTCATCCTCATAGATAGACCAGCCTGGCAATGTTAGCGCTGGTAGTGCCAGATATTATTATATATGATATATTCACTCTCTAAGTAAAGAACAAATTCTCACCTGATAGAACATGTGATGAGAAGGATAACATCAGCCTGAGTGGAAAGAAAGGGAAAAAAAGAAAATTATGATCTTTAAAATTAGCCTTGTAAAATAACTGCCCACAGCCCTTTCTTTTTTTATTCTGGAAAAACATACATACCATTTGCCATTTTAACCAATTTTAAGTGTACAGTTCAGTAGAATTAAATATATTCACACTGTTGTGCAACCATCACCACCATCAACCTTCCAGAACTATTTTATCTTCCCCAACTAAAACTCTGTACCCATTAAACACTAAGTCCCATTCTCTCCCTCCTTGCAGTCCATTTTTAACTTAGTTCCTTGCATGAAGGTGAGTACCACCATAAAAGTTTCAAAAATAACTGAAACAAATGTATACCTCAATCTCATTGACACACTTTACTCAAAGGAACTCACTCTCACCAGGCTGTACCCTGTTCCTAAAACTGCATCTAAGAACTGGCACAAATGTAGAGAGTCTCACCCAAACCCAGGAAACATGGGGAAATACATAGGAAATATGTATACCTCTTGGAGGTTATTTGTCCTTAGGTAGCCATTCTTCTGTAAGATGGACCAGGCTATCTCCGTGTCATTCACATTCATCTGGCAGCCATAGGTCTCAAGGTAGACTGCAACAAGAGGGGGATTTCATGGTAGGCAGATAAATAGGGACTAATGTCTCAAACAGTCTCCTTCTCAAATGCCCCAGAAACACTTGACACAACTGATTATCCACTAAGTCCCCTCATACCTTAATTCTAAGTCACCCTTAATTGCCAGATGTACTACCAAATTAATGAGAACCTTTTAGAATAAAAGAAATACTACATTCTATATATACATCAATTGTAAGCCATGTCATTTAAAATATGGGGAAAACATGCACCTAAGAATCAAGGAAATATGGTTATAAAAACCATTAGAAAAGGGAAGGCTAGCTAACAGCATTGATTATCAACATAGGAAAAAAATAAATTTAAATCCACATGTTACACTCCTCCTTCTCAAAATGAGGTCCTCCAGCCTCTGGAGGTAGCAGCAGTAGCCAGAGGGTACATAAAGCCACAAAATAAAAATAAGACAACTTCTTAGGGTAACTTCAAATATCTAAATGAAAGCAAGCAGGGTTATAATGACATAAAACACACTTTGCACCAAGTTTTAAGAACATCAATTTCACACTCGGGCAATTTAGTTAGCCTCTTCAAACTAAATTCCTATTTCAACCCCTGTCCCCATCAGCACACTTTAATTCAGAGACCCAAATAAATTCCAAATGGAGTTAAAAGTTGAATGACAAAGAATCATATGAAAACCAATAGAAAACAGCAGTAATTTTGAAAGAAAGAAAGGGAAGGAAAGGAGAGATGGGGAGGGAAAATCAGGATTTTTTTAAAAAACTTTCCTTGACTCAATTTCCTTGTCTAAAAAAAGAAAACACCAATATTTATGTCAGAGAGGGACTGAATGGAGCAACAAACTATAAAGAACTGCAAAATATCTATAAGGAGCCACAAGGTGTACATACTCCATGATTTACTAATTTAACTCGTAGTGATTCATTTTGGAAAAAAAAATTAAGAGAAACAATATCTACCTATCAATATCTATATCTATATCTCTATTCATAGAAAGAGAGATAGAAATACATAGAGATAGAGATGAGACACTTATAGTATTATTTATAGTATAAAAATTTTGAAACAACATAATGTCCAACTATAGGGGACAGGTTGGAAAACATGGTACAGCACAATGTGATATTTTGTACTAATTTTTAAAAATTTAATTATGAAGACTGTAGTATTTGGGAAAATGTTAAACAAACACAGCAACTTACAAATAATTTTCACCATATGATTGCAACCAAATCTTTAAGAATTATAAAAGAAATACTTTTTGAAACAGGGCAAAGGGGGAGAGGTCTGACTATCCCTAATGTCTCTTCAAACAAACATTTTTTTCAAGGCAGTTAACTGATTGCATAATGTTTCTAAGAAAACCTCTGCCTAAACATAAAGAGTGAATTTCTACAGCGCCAATTGTGAAAGCTGCCTTATAATTAAGACAAGCTAAAAATCAGACCAGAAATTATAGGGTTTCCAAAGGTAACCAAAGAGGACTCCCCAGGACTCTATCCTCCAGTTGCGTGTACCAATACTATAAGTTTCTTTATATTAATGTTACTTGGTAGAGTTTAAAGTTCTATAACTTAGCAGCCTTCCCACACTGTAACCCTCCAAAGCCAAGTATGTAATAAAATAACAGTTAAGAATCAGGCCATGGAAGCCGGAAAAAGAGCAAAGCAGAAAGCCAAAAGAAAGAAAAGTAAAACCAACCTTTTCTCTGCCTCCCTAAAAGTTCATCCACTGTGAGATATGGGGGTGGGTCTTCCACTTCTGGAGAAAGCAGCTTCTCTTGAGGAACTGAAGCACTCCTTAAAAAATGCTGAAAAGTCGGTCCGGTGGCCAGCCTTGAGCTGAAATCCTTCCGAACTCCATGCTCCTGTTGCCCCTCTGGGCTAGGACATGCAGTGCTGGGAAAACTGCTGTGTGTTCTGCAGGTCCTGAGCAGCAGACAGGACCCAGAGGCCAAGGGCACACACCTCAGACTCCTCTGCACTTGGAAGATACACTGTAAATGATGCATGGCACTAAAACAGCCCAAAGTCTGCAAAAGAATAACAGACATCACCAACATTTATTGAACACTATGTACAGGGCACTGCTCTAAGCACTTCAAGTGTATTAATACATTTAATCCTCAGAAAAAAAACAAGAAGATACTTTTAATAATATTATTATTATTATCCCTATTTCACAAATGAAAAAACTGAGACAATTTGCCCAACTTCACACAGTGGAGTTCCAGACATGAGATACAAATCCAGAAAGTCTGTTTTCAAAACAAAGGTGTGGTAGAGATGAGATGAGAAGCCCTGACAAAATAAACTAGCACTTGGTGCCAGTTCCAAAGGCTTTAAGTATATTAATCCATAAAATCTTCACAGCAATCCTAAGCAAAATAGGCAGTAGACACTATTATTATTCCATTCAGAGATGCGAAAATAGACACAGAGAAGCTGAGGAACTTATTAATCCCCAACAGCCAGTAAGCAGCAGAGCTGGCTTGGCTACCTTGCTACACTGACTCCCAATAGTATGAAAACCACTTAACTGTCTGAGGGCATCTTCCTTTGAGTTCATTCAAAAGTAAAGTATCTAACATGGAGTACAATATGTCCGGTCAGTGGCTCCTTCCACCATCCAAGAGTCTCAAATCAGTGTCTTCAAACTTCCCATCCATAGCTAGAGGGATGGAAAATGGCACAATCTTTGCAGAGGGAAATTTGCCACTTTCCATCAAAATTACAGACACAAAAACCCTTTGACCAAGCAGTTCCATTCCTAGGTATTTACCCTACTGATATACCCTTACATGTGCAAAATGACCTATGTATAAGGATATCTGTTGCAACAATGTTTCTAATAGCAAAGGAATGAATGAAATGTAAATATCATCAATAGGTGACTAGATAAATAAGTCATGGCACATCCATACAATGGAATAAGATGCAACTGTTAGAAAATTAGACTAAACCTATACATAACAGAAGCAAGGAAGCAAAGGGCTAGATACTACCTATAGTATGTTATATTGAATCTGTGGAGGAAGGCAGAAATATTAAGGTATAAATATTAAGAAATATTTGTAAGTGCTCACAACATCTCTAGAATGCATAGGAAACAGTGATTGCTTCCCAGGAAGAAACCTAGGTGATTCAAAGCACAAGAGATGGAGATATAATTTCCATCACATATTCTTAAGGGACCTCACATCTCTGGCCGGACTGCCTCACTCCAGCCACACCAGACATCTTTGTACTGATCTTCACTAGCTTTCTAGGCATTTTTACACGCTGTTCTCTCTGGCTGGTATATCTTTTCTCTATTGACTTGGCCAACTCCTATGCGACTTTTTAGGTCTATACTTCCTCCTGGAAGACTGTCTTGAACACCATTCCCAAAGTCTAGGTTGCAGTCCTGCTCTGGATTCTCAAAGCCTCCTTCTAATTCTCTACCACAAGAGTCATTAAAGTATGCTGTTACTTACTACTTACACTTTTGCCATTCCTCATAAGCTGGGAGGTCCCTGAAAGCAGGAAACAAATCTCATTCATATCTACATCCTGAGCATCTCCCATTCTAGTAACTGGCTCATGGCAGGTGCTGTACATGTAAAATGAGCAGATGTGGCCTGTTACCTCTCCACACTGATCACCTGCTGTATATGCTACTAGCACTTCAGATAGGAGCAATGCTAACCTACCTTCGAGTGTAAGAGAACAGCAGACTTTTAGTGTGAGCTTTAAAGTCACCCATTTCTGACCCCTGTGGGACCTTGGGTAAGTCAAATTCCTGCCACTGAGCCATCAATTCCACATCTGTAAAATAAGGATATAAATAGTACCTACCTACCCCCATCCCAGAGATGGGAGAATTAAAAACCAAATTGGCATTCAGTAAGTTTTCAGTAACTTCACATCCAGAGCCCACACCCCATCTCATGGTGGTTATAAGCAGTGTGGTTAAGACTCTAGAGTTAGACTCCGACCCAACTGCTCCCTAGCCAAGTACCTTTGGGCACCTAGGAGCTTCTAAAACTCTGTGATTTTCCATTTCTTCATTTATAAAATAGGGATAATAGTATCTACCTCCTGTTGGAAGGATGAAATATGATAGATAATACAAATAAAATGCGTTCATAGCACAATGTAGAGGCGTCTGTGGTAGAAGTCAGCAATAACCATGAGACAACAGCCTCATCTCAATATAAACATAAACACTAATGCATCCCATTTTATTGGGTGGTTTACAACTTTGTCAGTCGTGGCGCTAAAGGCGTCCCATGGATTACCGTATTTAACCCTCACAGTAACTCTGTGAGACAGGTTCTACTAACATCCCTAATTCACAGGTGATGACGCAAAGGCTCAGGGTTAAGAGCGGTGACTTGCCCAAGGTCACCGCGAGTAGGCAGAGGGGCTGGGGTGCGAACTCCGACAGTATGACTCAAGGGTCCGCACCGTGACCACCGCGCCATCCTCCCCTTGAACACCGTGCATTTCCGGGCCTCCGCCGCCCCTGCGCCCCCGGCGCGGGAATGGGCGGGTGCGCAGGCCACCTCTACCCGACGCGCCGCTCACCTCCCGCAGCCTGAGCGCCCAGCGTCCCGCAGCCGAAGCTCCTCCCAGCTCGCGCAGTTCCCCTCTCAGCTGGTGCGGTAACCCTCACAGCTGTCCGCAGCTGCGCGCGCGCACGCACACGAGCGACTTTTGTTTCGCTGCGACTTCCGCCCGGGTGGTTCCAACGGAAGTGCCTTCTCTATACGGTCCGGGTGGGTCCAGGCTCCCGACTTTGAAAAACCTTCACTGCCCCATGAACCATCCGGTACCCAGTAGCCATCCTGTGGCAACTGAGCCCTTGAAATGTGATGAGTGCGAGTTAAATGTGCTCTAAATGTGAAATACACTCTGGTTGTCGAAGAAACGATGCAAACTGTCTCATCAATAATCTTTATATTGATTATGTGTTAAAGTAATACTTGGGATATTTGGATTAAATAAATATTATTTAAATTAATTTCACCTGTTTCTTTTTACTTTTTTTTTTTTTTTTTTTTTACACGCCTACAGTACCAGGTCTTCCTAGGTTGTCTCCCATCCAAGTACTAACCAGGCGGGCACCTGCTTTCTTTTTACTTTTTAATGTGGCTACTGGGAAATTTTTAATTACATACTTGGCTCACATTCTATTTTGGGTAGACAGTGCTGTGCTCCAGGTTAAAGACCCAGATTTATATCTCCAGCCTGAACCCCGCCAGCTCCAGAAGTTACAGATTCAAGGTTCAGCTGCCTAAGGGACACCTCTCCTTGGGTGTCTAATGACCATCCCTTCTTAATACAGAATTCTTCATTTCCACACACACACACGTCCTCATCCAAAACTTGTTCCTGCCCAGTGTAACTCATCTCAGTAAATGACCCAAGCATCCTCCCAGTTGCACTAGGAGAAACCAGGAGTCATATTTGTTTCCTTTCCCTCAATCTCCATAGGCAATCTGTCAGTGAGTCCTGTGATCTATATAACTCCAAATGTCTCATTTTCCTATTCTTCTCGTGCTACAACTCTAGTGCAGGCCACCATCATCTTAGAAATGATTGCAATAGCCCACTAACTGTTCTCCTTGCGTCTGCCCTTGCCCTTGTCTCCTACAGACTATTTCCCACACAGAGCCTAAAAGAGTTTGTTTTGTCAACTCAGATCGCATCACTCCTCTGCTGAAAACACCCAGTGGCTTGCCATTACCTCTGCAATAAAATCTGGATTTCCTACTGTGTCCTACAACCTGCTTCTTAATAATCTGGCTTCTGCTTACTTGTACTTCTCTAACCACTTACTTACTTCTTACTAATTGCTTTTAGCATTTTCTCTCTAGTTGACTACACTGCAATTACATAATTTTATTTTACTCTTTTAATACCCCAGGCACATGTTTATCTCAGTCTTTGTAATTTCTATTCTCTTTCTGGAATGTTCCTCCAAATTGTTTCATGGCTGGCCCCTTCTCATCCTTCATGTCTCAGCTTAAATATTATATCTTCAGAGAGGCCCTTTGATCACCCCATATAAACTGTTCCCATCACTATTACATCATTTTCTTCACAATACTTGTCACTATGCAAAATGATAGCATTATTTTTTTAGTGGTCATTGCCTATTCCCAAACTTTTAGCTCCTTGAGAGCAGGGACACATTCTGTCTTGTCACTGCAATATCCCCAGGCTCATAGAATAACTTAATAATATTTTTTTGAATGAATAAATGATTGCTTTAAGTCTTTGTTTGGGTTCCCCAGAAGCAGGTCCTGAGACATGGATTTGAGAGCACGTAGGTGATCTCAGGAAACACTGAAAGCGTGCGTAGTCAGGGAATGAAACAGGGAAGGGGAGACAGCCAGCAAAAGATGTTATAAAGCCAGTTACCATGATGAGCATCTGTGTCTTAATTCTGTTGGGGAGCCCTGGGAAACAGTGTAAAACAGTATAAAACACAGACTTCAGGATTATTTCACCCAGGGAAGCTGTGATAGTCATATACTAGCAGTCATGGTGGAAATATGCTCATACATGTGTTATTCCTCAGTGCTTCAGCTCTGCCTGTGCACAGAGGTCTGTGGTTGGAAGAAAGCTCTCTGTCAATAAGATGCAGACACTGGCCACAGAACTGTGAATTAGTAAGGCTATGGGGACCCTGACAGCCCCTGCTGTGTCTCACCTCTTTGGCTCCTCCTAAGAACTCTATGGGGTTATTACTGGCCCATTTTACAGCCAAGAAAACTTAAAATACAAAAGACAGTCATGTGCTGAAGCTTACACAACTAGTGCATGGCAGAACTGGGATCCACTCACAGGAGAGTCTGATCCTAAAGCACTATTCTTACCACTTACTGACTAATTTAAGGTCAGACTAGTTGGCTTCCCACCAAGGCTTTGATGCTCACCATCATAGCCATGGCCAAATCAGTTACCCCTGCTGACTCCTAATTTCTTTGCCTATAAAGTGGCTGCTGTGTGGAAAATACACTGTGTTGGGGGCAGGAAGGCATGGATATAAATCAGGAGAGCATTTAGGAGACTGTGACAGTTGTCCAGACAGGAGTCCTGGACCTGTGTGATGTCTTGGGGCAATGATGATGATGGAAACAAACCCAGATTTCAGGAGTTCAAGCATACTGCAATAAAGTTCCCACTGTCTACTTAGATGACTGTTGGGTGCTAATTCAGTCAAATATACAAAGGCAAACCCAGGCCAAGAATTGTATTATGGTTCTTGTTTTTTACTGTGGTTCTCCAGATAACTTTGGGGGAATTATTAGCACCATGAAAGTACAAAATTTCAGAATTCCGGGAAAAGTCTTAGACTCTAGCAACAAGTTCTTGGACATTCTGAATTTTAAAGACTGCAGTTGTAGAAATATTCAGGTTTACTGTCCTAATTTGGCCATGGGGAAGCCCCATCATGATGTAGCACCGACATCTCAAGAGAAGTTATGTTGAGGGGGGAGCCTCCTAGCTACCACACTGAGAGAAGAAAATGCTCCTTCTCCTTCCTGATGAACTCCCAAGCACAGACCCTGTCCTTCAGGGATAGCAGTTCCCTGTTTCAGGTCCTACTTATTGTTTCACCATAGCCCTTCCCTCTTTATTCTCTGTCTTATTCTCCTAGAATCACAGGAGAGAGGAATTCTAGAGCTGAAAGGAAACCACTTTTAGGGCTGCCAATATGGGAGTCAGGGAGCAGTCAGGATTTGAACCCAGATCCCTCAGCCTCTTAGAACTGTGCTCTTCCAAATCTGGACCTTTCTCTAGCAGCCTCACAGGGAGGTGTCACCTTCTCCCTTTTTGGCCAAAGCAGGAGGCAGCAAGTCAGAGGATGTTAGACCTACCTTTTGCCAGTTCTGACTGCCTATGGGGCAAAGCTGGCAGCATGAGGGGTGTTCTCTGGTGCCTATTATACTGCCCCCACATACCTACCTATCTACACACACAGACACACACACACACACACACACACACTCACTCACTCACTCACTCACTCACTCAACAGCCATCCCCAAGATCCCTAATACCCTACCCCCTGGACATACCAGCCTACATGGGGGCCAGGGACTATATCCAACCACCACCCCCATTACTCATCATATTTCAGCCACAAAGGTCCACTTTCAGTTGCGGTGTTGTGGAGTTTTAGTAGTGTATTTTGGTCAATCAAGGTGATGAAAACAAATCCCAAGGTTCTAGAAGTTTGGGAACCCCATATTCCATCCCACCTTGGGATCTGTCACCTGGGATACTATTACCCCTTTCACCTAAAGCTCCTACTCATTGACAATTGTCATTGCTCCAGAGCAATTATTCCTTTCATCCTCCTTCCACACTGATATCAGGCTCAACCACATGACTTGTTTTGGCCAACAGAATGAGAGCAGACTTAATGCAGACAGAGGATATAAATGTGCTTGTGCAGTTTGTTTGTCTTTGAACTCTAGTGACTTGCCATGAAAAGAGCCTGCCCTGGGAGCGAATGCCCTTCATCCCGGGCTCCAGAACAAACAAACTGAGAGTATACCTGAACCCAACCCGCAAACTGGACCAAAGCCACCCAGCCAAGCCCAGCTTCTAATAGTCAAATGGCAGTCAACACGCAGCCCCAGGAGCATAAAAATAAATGCTGCTTGCTATGGCCATTGAGATTAGGGGTTTTTCCCCCACAACATTCTTGCAGTAGTAGCTGATCTTTAGCATGTTCCTTCAGGTGGACATCAGCTTTAGGTCTCCCTCTGAAACCTCAAACTCCCCAGAGCAGGTCAGACCCCCACTGGCCTCTCTATTTCCAAGTGTCTGCCCAATTTGAGTCATATGTTTGATTGTGAGAGTTTCTGCTGAGTTTCTCTCCCCCCATGCATGGGGACCCATCAATCTTACTCCCAGCAAATTAGCTCCTGGCCCCAAGTACTAGCACAAAGTAGGTGTGCACTAGATATTTCTCAACCGAACAGTGGATTAACAAATGGACAGACTGATGGATGGATGAGTGGGCAAGGATGGATTATCTCTGCTTACCTGCATTTCCTCAGGTTTCTAGAACCAGCTCTGGCTCTGGCTTGTTGTGTGACTTCATGTGGGCCTTAGTTTCCTCACACGGAGGCATAATTAGAACTGCTTAGGCTAATACAATAGCCTCTAGCTACATGTGACTACTGAGCACTTGATATGCAGCTAGTATGCATCAGAAACTAAATTTAGCTTAATTTAAATTAATTTTAATTTAAAAACTGATACTCAGTTTAGTTATTGGAAAACTTTAGTACATTTGGAACAATTTGAATATGTGAATTCACTTTTTTAAACTGTACGTTTTATGAAATCTATTTTTTATGAAATCTAAATACAGATCAAGTATTTCCATGAAATTTTGGCATCTAAATAGAGATGTGTTGCAGGTATAAAATACATATCAGATTTTGAAGACTTAATATGAGAAAAAATGTCAAACATTTCATTAATAAGTTTTATATTATGTGTTAAAGTGATAATATTTTGGATCTGTTGGGTTAAATACATTATTAAAATTATTTTCATCTTTTTTTCAATGTGGATACTAGAAAATTTGTAATTGCATATGTGGTTCACGTAGTATTTCTATCGGCTAGTGCAGGGCCAGAAAGTCTCTAAGGTGAACAAGGGCTCTGAAGACAGAAAGGCCGAGTTTGAAAATTCAATCTTAAACATTTTAGTCATGTGACTTTGGGCAAGTCACTCTTCCGCTATGAGTCCCAGTTTCCTTATTTGTGAAATGGAGATCATTGTGTCTACCACAAAGATGTGTGGTGAGGATCCAATGAGGAAATGTATGCTCAGTGTCTGGCGAACGGCAAGCACTCTCAAATATAAGCTATCATTACTGTTGTCACTGTGATTTTCTGGACAATACAAGCAAGTAGGGAGTTATAAACATGGCAAACTCACATCCAGCCAGCATGGTACAGTTTCCAAAGACATTCCACAAAGCAGCTCTGAATGTCCTCCATCCTGCAGGAAAGGGGACAGAGACTCTCCAACGATGGTTTTAAAATAGGTCCACA
The DNA here is from genome assembly GCF_000151845.1 of Pteropus vampyrus. Lineage (NCBI taxonomy): Eukaryota > Metazoa > Chordata > Mammalia > Chiroptera > Pteropodidae > Pteropus > Pteropus vampyrus. The sequence goes on from NW_011889117.1 coordinate 670,656, forward strand.
CATTCTTTGACATTCCTTCTTCAAGAGATGGAGCCTAATTCCCCTCCCCTTGAATGTTGACTGGGCTTACTGACCCACTTCTAATGAACAGAATAAAGAAGAAGTGACAGTATGTGACATCCAAGACTGGGTCATAAGAGGCATTTGTGGATTCCTCTGGGCTCTCTCCTCTCTGGGGAAGCCAGCTGCCTTGTCATGAGCACACTCAAGCAACCCTATAGTTAGACCCATGTGGTGAGGAATAGGGCTCTCTTCTCTCTGGGGAAGCCAGCTGCCTTGTCATGAGCACACTCAAGCAACTCTATAGTTAGGCGATGCGGTGAGGAATTGGGGCTTCCTCTGGGCTCTCTCCTCTCTGGGGAAGCCAGCTGCCTTGTCATGAGCACACTCAAGCAACTCTATAGTTAGGCCCATGTGGTGAGGAACTCATGGCTTCCTGCCATGAGTGAGCCATATTGGAGACAGGTCCTCTAGCCCCAGGCAAGCCCTCAGATGAGAGTAGCGCAGCTAACATCTTGACTGTAACTTCATGAAAGACCCGTAGACAAGAACAATCCATCTTAGCCCCTCTCAAATTACTAATCCATAGAATGTGAAAGATAATAAATATCCACTGTTTCAAGTTGCTAAACTTGGTCGTAATTTGTTATGCAACAATAGATAACCAATACACTATCCCTTGGACCCTGTGGTTAACGGCCTGCTTTTCTCCCAGGAAAGGGGCCCCAGTCCTGGGTCTGATCCATCTTGGGACTCCAGGGGCTACCACAGAACTGAAAGGCCAAGGCACAAACCAAAGACAGTGGACCAGGATGCCCATGTGCTCACAGGATGTTTATTTATCCAAGAGTAAGGAGGAAAGAGAGAGGATGAAGGGAAAAATCAGAAGCCCCAAGGTGGTGGAGCTGAGAGAGAAATGAACAAAAAGGCTCCTCCTCTTTCTCTTGCCTCGGACCCCAGGGAACTCCAGCTTCAGGGCCTCTGGGGGTGGCTTAAGGGCTTCTAGGAGGCCTGGCAGTTAGTGGCTGGAGTCAGGATCCCCACAGGGGCAGGTCCCAAGCTTGGAATGGCTTCTGTGTATACAAAATATTTCTCTGCAAAAGGCACTGGTGGGGAGATGGGGGTGGGGGCAACAAGGAAGCTACCCATCACAGGCAGGATCCACTGCGTCCTGAGTCTGGGTCCCAGTCCCCAAGACTATCTCAGCCTCCCTCACGGGCTGGGTCTCTGAACCCTTATTCATTTCCTCTCCCTTCCCTCAGCCCAGTGGTGAGCAGGAAGTCAGTCAGTGGAGGGCCAGGTCAGGCCATGTGGTAGACACCCCCTCCTCAGGGATAATGCATCGGATGACCTCTAGGCCAAGAGTCCCAGGCGGGTGACTTTGGCCGAAAGGAAGGAGTGGATGATGAAGACCATGGTTTTGGGACACGAATGCAGGTCCAGCTGCTGCAAGTGGACAGAAAGAAAGGTCAGAAGAAAGAAAGGTCAGGAGCCCCATCTAGCCTGGCCTTTAGGATAGTATAGACCCCTCCCCCGCCCCCACTTACAATCTCTCCTTCAGCACCACCGAAGTCCAGGAAAAGGAGACTGGCACCATCATCTGAGGACATCTGCAGCTTCTCGAAGGGCTGTCGGAGCAGCACAGCTTGGGCCGCACCTGGCTCAGCTGCCCATAGTGTGAAGCCCTTGTCAATGTGCACAGAGAGGCTGCAGGGACGGCCATTCCATGTGCAGGCTGCAGGGAGGGAGCGTGGGCATGCGGAGGGTATGTGGGCATAGAAACAGCTGGCACTTTAGAGACCAAAAGCACTATCTCCAACCCCCACTGGTGGTTCCAAAAATGGGGATTGAATACTACCAAGGATGGGAGGCTCACTGTCTGTCATGCCATCTGTACACCCACCCTGCACAGTCACCCCCCACCCTAAAATAAGAAAGATGGCCTACAGAAAAATCACACCCCAGTTCTAGTCCCACTTCCAGCAGCACCAAAAGTGAAAATGGGGAGCTTAAACTCTGCATGGACAGGAAGCCCACTCCCTATAAAGGCAACAGCAGATCCGCCAAGCATGGAGACCCTAGAAACCTATAGAAGGCCCAGTTAAATGTGAATTTCAGATAAACAATGGATAATTTGGACATATTATACTAAAAAATACATATTTGTTGTTTATCTGAAATTCAGATTTAAGTGGGTGTCCCGTATTTTTTTCTGGCAACCCTACTCCAAGTGCCATCTCTCACAGCCTCATCAGCAGAATCACAAACCAGGGCAAGGAAAACCCCAGAAAAGAGTCTCAGTACCTACCAGGGCACCCACATATCCAAAACAGAGGGCCCTAAGAGACCCCAAACCCCACTTCCTTTCCCCTTCCTGAAGCACCCTAAAGAAGGAAACTTGAATGTCTCTGGGGATAATAGGCTCATTACCAGAGAGCTCACTCCCAGACCAACCAACCCACCTGTAGACACCTCCTGTACACCCTCAGCAGCCCGGTGACAGCCATCCACCAGCTGGCGAGTCCAGGTAGCTAGCTCCTGTGGTGACTCCACGCTGAACAGGTGAGTGTCCACACCATGGCGTGTGCCCGTGCGCAGGGCAAAGGAGAGCTCTGCATCATAGGGCACCAAGCCCTTGGAGGGGCCTGAGTGTACCAGCCTGGGGCAAGGGGTATGGGGCCACAGGCTAAGCATGAGGCCTCAGGAAGCAGGGAAATAGTTCTCGGCCAAGGTAGAAGTAACCTGGGAAGGGACCCTGTGACTCCTTCACCACCTAATGAGTGGATGGGACTTCCAGACCAGCATGATTGACTTACAGGAGACCATCTCCTGCCACCCACCCCTTCACTACCTTAGCTCCAGCTGTACCACTGTCTGCAAATACACCAAGCACAATCCTGCCTCAGCACCTTTGCACATGCTGTTCCATCTGCTAAGTACACTCTTCCCTGATCATCTGCATTGCTCACTTCCTCACTTCCTCAGGTCTTCGCGCGAATGTCATCACCTCTGAGAAGCCTTCCCTGACCTCCCTGCCTAAAACAGTACCCCTGCCACTCACCAGCTTTATTTTTCACGAGGGTACCAGAAATTATACTTATTTCTTATTTGTTTCAGTTGATTTTTTTTTAGGCGAGGCAACCCTTGGTTGACCTCACAGACTGCAAGGACCTTGTGAGCTTACAATCCTTATTTTTTATTTTTTACACCTGCGCACTCAATCTTCCTAGGTGGTCTCCCATCAAGTACTAACCAAGCCCAACCCTGCTTAGCTTCCAAGATCAGACGGGATCGGGCTTGTTCAAGGTGGCATGGCAGTAGACTCCGCTGACTTTTTAATTGTTTTTTTTTTTTCACTAGAATATCACTAGGGTATAAATTTTTATCTAACTTGTTCGCCATTATATTCCCAGCTAAAATAATGCCTGGCATATAATAGGTGCTCGATAAACATTTGTAGTCTGAATTAATGAGTCGCTTGATTAGGTCAGCAACCCATGACCAGCTTATCCCTAGTAGGCAGCAAACTCCTAACACATGAGCCAGAGCCCAGCCCAGGGTCAAGAGACATGGGTGGCAAGGGCCCAGACCCTGCAGCTAGATTCCCACTTGCTGTGTAACCTCTGGACAACAGACTTCAGAGTTCTGGCCCTTAGCTCTCTTTGCTCCTCACTACATACCCTCTCTCTCTCTTATAGCCTCAGTTTCCCCTTGGAGCTGCTGGTGATACCCAGTCTCCCATTTTCCAGCCCTGAGCTACAGACCCACAAGTCTTTAAGCATCCTAGCCAAGGTCTTTACCCATCTCCCACACACTTTGGACTCAACTTAGCATCTTGCTCTGACTTCCTCCCTTTGCACTCCCACCCCAGGTCCTGCTGCCTGCTCAGGCACAAGCTCCAAGCCTCCCGTTCATCCATTCATCCTGACAACTCCCTCACCCTCCCCATCTGGCAAGTACTAAGCCCAGTTAATTTTACCACCCATGTGTTTTTCAATGCAAATGCGGCCTTTCTTCTCCATCTGCTGCCTCCACCCACTTCCACCACCTCTCCTGCAAGACTGCAGCAGCCTCCCAGCTTCCATCCTGCCCTTCAGGAGCATTTTCCACCTGGCAGCCACAGGGATTCTTTTAAAACACAACCTAGACTAAAACCCTTCAACTCTGCCACAACTCTTTAAGATAAATCTAACATGCCTTAACCAAGTAATAGAGGCTCCGCAAAATCTGGCCCTGCTGACACCCTATCTCATTTCTCTCCATGTCCTGCATAGATTCTACACACTGGTTATAGCACACTCATAGCTCCATGAACACACTACAGCCCTTCGTGCCTCTGTACCTTTGACTATGTTGTTCTCTCTGTGTGAGATGCTCTTCTACCCTTTCTTCAACAACAAGCTTGACTCATCCCTCAAAGTTCAGTTCAAATGTCACATTCTTCCTGAAGCCTTCTCCCACTAGGCCAAGTAGAGTTAAGTGGTTCCTGAAACTCTGCATTGTAAAGGCTGTTCCTGGGTCAGTCTCCCCCTACCCAGAGTGGGCGCTCTCTGAGGGTGCAGACTATTGGGGTCAGCTCCCAGTTCCCCAAACAAAGCAGCACAGACCGGGCAGAATAGGTGTCAATGAATGAGTGACTGGTGGGACCTCATATCCTTCTGTTCCAATCCCCCATTTTACAGATGAGGAAACCAAGGTCCAGACAGGCCCAGACTTGCTTCAGATCACCTGGGGAATAACTCAGGGCAAAATGGGGCTGGAGTCCCCAGCTTCTGAGGCATATGGGGTATCACCCCCCCAAGTGAGACACACACTCCTGCCTGCCAGTGGATACCTGGTGGTGATGAGTGGGGCAGTCCGGGCTGGGCGGCTCAGAGCCTCACGGGTCTGGGGGAGACAGCAGTAGAGAAGCAGCTCCTTTTCAGTCAGCAGGGCCAAGGTGGGCGCTGTGCCCCCATTGGGCAGCTGCAGGGAGCAAGGAAATAGTGAGAAGGGGCAGGGAGGAGAGAGGTCAGAGGGCCAGAGTTGGGAGACAGTGAGGAGAAATGGGAATGGGGTCAGCTGTAGAGGAGGGGAAGAGAAAAAAGGACAGGTCCCAGGCCCAGCAGGCACCTGCTCAGTCAGCCAGCCAATCTGCTTGATATCCTGGCTCCCAGCTGTGCTGGTGGCTGCCAGTAGTGCCTGCAGCTCGTCCTTGACCCAGGGCATCAGAGTGTGAATCTGGGCTTGGATGGCAGCTGCCCACGACCTTGCACTAGCCTCATCCTTGGCCCTCAGGAAGAGGGTGTCTTGGCCATCTGCTGAAGAGATCTCCAGATACCTGCAGGTACAAGCGAGGTAGAGAGGAGGGCCTGTCCACTGGGTTGCAGATGTCCAACTTTGAAATCTGGCTCAAGAAATCCCATCTACTGCAAAACTAGAAGAAACCACAGGGGATGTCCATGAGAGAATCAAAAGCAATACTTGCTGCTGGGGCTCCAGGCACAGTTGTTGGGGCCTCATGGGGTCGAGAGGGTCTAGGGACAAGAGATTATGACATATACACACATAGGTATAGACACACAAACACACACAAATATACACAAACTCAAACACATATGAAGGGGCCAAAATTATCCCTGCATGAAAGATTCCTAATCTTGCCCTTTTCTCATGGTTTCGTTTTTTTTCTCATTTTTTTCCCTTTTTTTTTTTCTCATGGTTTCTAATGAAAGGTTTGTCTTGCTGAGCCAGCTTCCAAGTTCTCTTTTGTGGTGTAGGACCAAAGTAATGCACTAATTAGAGAGAAAAAAATACAGAAACTGAAGAGGCAGGCTTGATAGGCCAAGATGATAAAATGAACAAGAGGAATGGACTAGGGAAAAGGAAGGGAGGGAGATGAAAAGCCATGCAGGCAAGTGTAGCAGAAGGGATTCAGGGAGGTACCCAGAGGAGTAGTGACAGGGAGATGGTTTGTTTGTTTTTTTTTGTTGTTTTTTTTTTTTAGGGAAAGGATTTTAAAATGTGTTGTGTGGCATTAAAGAGTCACGCTTCTTTGGCCTTTCTATAACAGATGAAGTGGGGCAAAAACTGGAGGGCAGCTCACACAACACCCACTCCAACCCCTTTCACCTTTGCCTTCCTCTACTGCACAGCTAGAAAGCAAAAATACTTGAATTTCCAACTCCCTTGCAGCCAGGGCTGGCCAGGTGACCCAGTTCTGACCAATGACATATAGATAGAAATCCCTCCCTGAATGAAAGGTAAAGCTTTCCTAGAAGTGGTAGTTAGACTTCAAAGATGGCCTCCAACAAATCCATCCTTCCCTGTATACACGGTTCATTTCTTTTAAGAAGTGAAGTTTATTTCTCTTCTCCTTGAACTTGTGACATGTTTTGATAAATAAAATGTGACAGAAGTGACGTTTTGGCATTCCCAAGCCACCGTGACATCCTAAGAGGAAGAACAAGCTAGGCACCTGGAAAGGCCACACAAAAAGAGGAATGCTCGGCCCGCCCTTAGCTGAGGCAGCAGACATGGGGATGACATGGGGATGAAGCAGCCACCTTAGACTTCCAGCCCCAGAAGATATCACACAGAGCAGAAGCTGAACCAACCCAGAACATAAAATTGAGAGAAGTGATAAATTTATCTTCTACAACACTAAATTTTAGGATGGTTTGTTATACAGCTGTAGAACAAAATATCGGGGGGAAAATTCCTTTCCCTTTTGCCTTCATCCTGTCAGGAATATGGACACATGCTTAGAGGTACAGCCACCATTCTGCCCCCAAGAAGAAGAAAATCCACAATAAAGATGACAACGGAAAAAGCTGGAAGCCTGATTCCTTGAAGGCATTCTTGAGTAGTGACAGTAGCCAAAATAAACAGCTGACCCCTGAACTTCTTTTTAAACATGTGGAACAATAAACCCCTATTTATTTAAGTCATTTATTGGGATTTTTCTGATACTTGCAACCCAATGTAACCCTAAGTAAAAGTGAAAATGAAATATTTTCCATTATATTTTAGTTACCAGATTATGTTTTCTTGACTAAGATATCGTGCTGATATGGGACCCCAATTATAATCAAGTTATACATGTAATTACAAATGTGTGAACATGGTCAAGCACGTGTACATGCATATACATATGTGAATATTAACATAAACAGACACAAACTCATAGGCACAAATCTATACTCATCCCCTTGCAAATGCTCACATATACACACAAACACTTGCATTTGCATGCCATCTTCTCATGCAAACACATAGAAGTACATGTAGACACATGCCTCAGGTGATGTTCGGAATCAGGCTGGGAACTATGATTAACCTAAGGTTCTATGAGTCTCAAGAAGGACTAATATCATCTCATCCTCACCCAACATAAAAGGCCCCTGTTACGGAGCACCTGTTAATGACCTGTGAATTACCACTTCTTGCCTCATGGGGGCAGGCTGGGGCTGGGGCATGAAGTGGGGCCAGGAGCTTCGGATGCTGAACATTAATCCGCCCTCCAGGCCAATATTGGGTATTTGCCTGGCATTGAACCTCGGCTGTAACTAGGACCCACAGCACAGCCTTTTATGCCCATGCCATATATACACCACACCCAAAATGGCATACCCCACTTGATCAACATATATTCCATTCAACCACCACCATCATTCAGGCACCTGCAGCTGCCAAAGCAGAGAGAGCTACCTGGAATGAAGCAAGTTCCATCCCTTCCTGGTTGTGTGATCTTGGTCAGCTTACCTCCTCTCTCTGTCCTCATCTATAAAATGGGAGTGAAATAATAGGACTTTGCTCATAGGGTTGCTGTAAGAGTTAAATGAAATTTTATGCAGGGTAAACACTCGATAATGTTGGCTGGTATCAATCTTATCATCAGTGAACTGTTAAGAGCTGCTCAGATATGAAGGATGGTAACCTTCGATGGCCCTGACGCAAATGTTATCAGACATCTCAGAACCTCAGGAGAGTTGGAAGAGCCTTGAGGGGAATCACTGAGTCCAACAACCTGATTTCACAACAGGAAATCTAAAGGTCAGTGAGGAAAAGGGAATCAGGACTGGAATCCAGGGCTCCTCCGCAGACCAAATTCCTCCTCAGATGTGAACTGCCCAGAGGAAGAAGAGGGGAAGCAAAGCACATCATCATCCCCATAACTTCACTCTTGCATCCATTCAACAAACATTTCTTAAGCATCTACTATGTTCAGGCATTGTGCTTGTCCCTTGCAACACAAGGAGTACCTTTCCTTTGGCCCCACCACCTAATACCAGAGGATGTCTATCTGGGGTGCCCCCCCAACCCCAGGCTTACCTAGGCTCCGGATCATTGGGGGTACACCTCCTCGACACATATGCCATCTTCAAGGACACATGTTTGGCACCATTGTGGTCCCGGGGTGGAGGGCCAGGGGAGGAAGGCTGCCGCTGAAGGGGTGAGGCAGGAGGTGAGTCCCAGCCAACTGAAGTCCCGCCGGCAGAGTTCTTGAAATATGGTGAGACTTCCTTCATGTACTTGACTGGGCAGGGGACAAGTTAGCAATTACCATGTGACATGGGCTCACATGCAGCACATATCATAAGCGTCACTAATTCATTAAGAGTTTAATATATGTCCAATATCGTTATCCTCCTCTAGGCTAAAGTCTCTGACAGGGCAGTGTGGTAGAAAATACTATATGCATTCCAACATCCATTCTCTCATTTTTCTCCTGGTTTACAGATACGTGACCACCTGGAAGAAAAACTACATTTCCCAGCCTCCTTTGAAGCTAGGTGTGACCATATAACTAAGTTCTAACCAGGTAAGTAGAAGTGTTTAGACCTTCGGGATGGCTGCTTAAAGGGAATGGACAACAACTGCAGCAAGGCAGTAAAAGAGCACTGAGACAGGAGTCAGGAGATGTGACGGCTCTGCCACTGTCCTATTGTCTGTCTCTATATCTTCAGTCTTCTCACCTGCAAAAAGGAGGGGTTGAATGAGATAGTCCTGTGGTAGAGGCACCTAACTGTCTTCCAATATAGTGATAACCTCCCAACTTAAAGCTTCATTTTCTGGACTCCTTTGCAGCTATAAGTGCCCGTGTTAGTAATTCTGGCCAATAGGATGAGAGCAGAAGGAAAGCGCACTACCAAGTTCTGTCTATTAAAGAAAGGGGCATACCCTTCCTTCCCCCTCTTTTCCCCTGACAGGTTGAGCTAGCTGGAACACAGACTAGTGGGGCACCATCTTGACCATGAGGACATGAGCCACACTCTAAGGAAGGCTGACCAATAAAAGAGAAATAAATAGATGCTAACACTTTAGAGATGTCATGTCAGACTTGGACTGTTACATAAGAAAGCAAGGAGCTTCTATTATATTTAAGCCATGGTATGTTATTGGTCTCTTGTTAATGCAGCATAGCTTGATCTAACCAATACAGGTACCTAGGGGCCCTCTTAGCTCTGACCAGTCATCATCGAGTATAGTGGATACCTTCTAGAAGAGCATTGTCCAACAGAGCTTTCTCTGATTACGTAAATGTTTTATATGTATACTGTCCATTACAGTAGCCACTAGCCATATGAGGTGTAGCTAATTTGAGATGTAGCTAATACAAATGAGGAACTGAATTTTTTATTTTATGAGTCAGACAAGGTTCCTTGCCTTCATGGTGCTTCCCAGCCTAGCGGGGGACACAAACCTCCACACAGACACAGGGGAAGAGGCTTTTTATTTCATTTTAATTAATTTAAAAAATTTTTTTAATTAATTCCAACACCCCCTAAGCTCCCACCCCTGACCTACGGATATTGCCATCTCCCCTTAAAAACTGGATCTCTGAAGGTGGGGCATCTCCTCCCACACATTTGGGGTACACACCCGGGGCCTGGCACACCCGGGGTATGGACCATGGCTCCACTGGGGCTCAAACCCAGGACCTTCTGCGTGTAAAGTAGACGTGCTAACCTCTACTCTATGGAAACACCCCTAATTAATTTAAAAATAAATTCAAATAGTCACATGGAGCTAATGGTGACCATATTGGAAAGTATAGTTCTAGAATAGCAGCCCAGACCTATTTCTCTGCCCAACTGACTCATAAAGTCATGTTCTTATATATGATCCTGATTTCCTGGCTATGCTAGCTGGACCAGGGGTGAACACCTGACCCACACTAGGCTACCCGAATTGAGAATGGAAGGTTTCCTAGACTGGCAACTTGAACAAACTTGCCATGGCAGGCATCTACCTTCTGCTGTGGGAACAAAGGAGAGGAGAAAGCTGGTTTGTACAGAGGAAATTAGTGAAGATGTGTGTCAAGAGACCGGGAGAAATCCCTGCCAGGCACCTGCTAATGTTCTAGTTTCTGATGATATTTGTCCTTTAGAAAGTCAGGCTACCATCTCAACAGGAGTTATATTTTCAACCGAAAGGGTCTTGATTGGGGCCTGGATCCCATGCCTTTCTAGAAAAGAAAGATCTCACTAACAATAGCAGCTAAAAGTGAAAGGCAACATGAAGACAAGGCTGAGCTGAGAAGAGCTTGGTAGGAGGAGAGATTCAGAGACAAGTCAGTTTTCTTGAGCACCTGCTGTGTGGCAGGTATTGGACTGGCCCTAGGTAGGACTGGGATGCTAAACATATAACACTAGCACTACCACTTCTTTATCTCTTGTTCATAGAAGACATCATGAATTAATCATAGTGTTCTATAGCAGCCATTATTAATCAATTAAGGCTGATAGGTAATATAAAACATTTTGATCATTCTTGCTACACCAGTTAGATGAGTCTGGCTGCAAATAATAAAATGTATGATAACAGTGCCTTAAGCAATAACGGTATTTATGATTTCATATAACAATAACACTAGAGGAAAGCAATTTCAGGATTAGTTCAGTGGCTCAATAATACCAGATTCAAGATAAGTCTCTCTGCCACTCTCTTGGTCTTCCCCTCATGACCACAAGTTGGCTGCCACAGCTCAAGCTAGTTGTTCCTTATATGACAAAACTCAAAGCAGGAAGGGAGGAGACAGGCAAAAATAGGGCTATCTCCTAAAACTATATCAAAGAAATAAATATTTCCATAAAGCCTTATATCTCATTGGCCCACCTGGGCTGCATACCCACTTCCAGCACAATCATTAGTAAGAAGGAATAGTCAAGACTTAGACCAATCACAATTTAGCCTCTGGGTTGAGCATATTTCCACCCAATAAAATCAGGCTCCTGTTAGCAAGGAAAAAGAGGAAATAGTTAAGAAGCAGGCAACCAACAGTGTCTGCCACATATGCCCTGGCATCAAGACTATTCCCAGTTATCATGAGCAGCAGTCTCCTTACCTCTAAAATGAGCTATTAGGAAGACAGTGTGTATATCAAGGTAGTTAAAAGACTTGCTCAAGCACTAGTCTCTCTTTTCTTAGCCAGGTTGTCCCCTCTGCTGCCCTACTGAAGGGTGACTATGCCTGCCTCCCTCCTCTTCTCTCAGCCTACCCTGCTCCCATGGCATCTGGCTTGCGAGTCATCTGATGTTTGCAGTCAAGGCCCAACCAGTATGCTCAGGCCAGGATGGGGTGAGAAAGCAGTTCTTGGCCCAGGTCCCTGGAAGAACCAGATAAGAAGCTATTTCTGTCACAGGAGACTGCCCTTGGAGGCTCAGATAGGATCCAAGGCATACAGGGGTGAAAGTGAGAGAGCATTAGAAACCTTACCGGGGGTTGGAAGAGAAGTTATGCTGAAAACAAGAACAAGTTTTTGTGAGAGAACTAAGCGTAGGTCCAAAGTTTTGGGGACTAGTACTAAAAATGACTCAACCTCATCTTTACAGCAATGACTTACCCCAGGACTGACTGTTGGATTACGTCTCAAGGAACAATGGAGGTGAGACACATCACAGCCTATCTGACATTTAAACCATTCCCCCAGCCCTTTCCTCCTTGCTAACAGAACCCTGAGCCCTACAGGCTGGGCTTCTTCCCAACCCAAGGGGAGAATCTCGATTGGTCAAAGCTAATCATGATCATTCCATTCTTCTTGCTTGTGATTGGTTTAGAAAGAAGCAGGTGATACAATTCTGGCCAATGAGATATGAGGGAAAGTACACTTCCTTTCTTTCTCCTAGCCTTTAGAAGTTGCTAGGAGGAGATCTGGTCCTAGAGCAATCATAATAACCTTTTGACCGCAAGGGTTTGAGATCCACACATTGAGAATGGTGAGGCCTTAAATTAATCTACCCTGGAGTCATGCTACCTTTAGGTATTCCAGAAGAAAAACACATTTTCTTCAATGTTTAAATCCCTCTGAACTGGGTTCCTGTGACTTGCAGATAAAAACATCCTGACTAATATAGCCCCCATCCTCACTCAGGGATACAACTGATCTCCTTGCTATAAATAGCCATGTCCCTGCCCAGCTCAAAGGCCAGCTCTGGCTCCCCTGCACCCTTCATCCAACTTCAAGGCTCTCCAGGACCTGGACCCTGCCTAACTCTCTGGCCTCATTTCCTGCCACATCCCGAATCTCACCATCTAGTCTAATCATACTGACCTCCCCAACGCTCTCAGAAGACGTATGAACTTCTACACTTTTGAAAATGCAATTCCCTCTGCACAGAATGCCCTTAGTACATGGCTTGAGGACAGGTACTCTCGGATTTGAAGTCCAGCTTCAGTACTGTCTAGAGTGAGCATGGACAAGGTAATTCATCTCTCCAGGCCTCGATCTGCTAGTCAATAAAAGAGGAATAACAATGTCTACCTCAGAGAGATGTTAGAGTTAAATGAGATGATGGAACAGGTTAGAGACTCAAGAAATATGTTTCGTACCTATCAGCCACACCTGGCCGCATTTCTTAGAACTCTATTGTGATTTTGTGTACTGGGGTTGTCTTACCCACCTAAATGGGAGCTTCCAGAGGACAGAAACTGCGCTTGATTCAAACCCAGAATCAGTGTCCTGTGACTGGAGAAATAAATGCCAGGACAGGACAGCAGAAAGGAGAAAGTGCCACAGTCCAGGAGGTCACAGCTTAGCTCAGACATCACCCTCCTAGAAAGCCTTCCCAGATGCCCACACTGATCCAACACAGCCATCACTTCTGAAGTCCTCTAAAGCCCATCCCCCTGTGTCTCTGTGGAAATCTGTGTCCCTGACCAAGCTGGGAACATTGTGAGAGCGGGGACCTCATCTGACTCATCTCTGTGTCCCCAGAATACAGCAGGGATCTCCTATGCTACATGTTCAGCAAATGAACATTTGTCAACTTGGAAGCCAGAAAAACTGTTAGAGCCCCTGCTCACTGGGCTGTCCCTGAACTGGGTCCTCCTCCTTTCCCACAAGAACATGCTATAAATGAACAGCAACCCAGCTGGTGCCAGAAACGGGGCTTGGATTTCACAAGTCATTGGCCTGTCCCAAAGTGGGGGTGAGGTCCTAGAGGCCCCAGAGTATGGCCATAAATAGCCCAACTCGGAGGCCTCCTCCCTGCTCTGATTTCTGCCTGAGTCATCCTACCAGGCAGAGCAGGACTGCCCAAAGGTAGTAGCCTGGAGAGCTGAGGGCACAACCATGGCCTGGTGGCCAGCATTCTTGAGACTCCAAGGATAGACTCGGTGTTCACAGCCTCCTGAGTCAAGGCCATGGCCAGGAGCCTAGTAAAGTAGTGATACATGGGCCCTTCTTCCACAGGGAAGATGAGACAGACACAAACACTGCCCCTTCCAGAGGCCCCGATTCCCAGCTCTGCCAAGGAGAGAAGCTAGGACCTAGCCCTGGAACCAAGAAGCCAGGAATAGATTTCACTAAAAACACAAGTAACAGACAAGGCAGGACCATTTGCCTGGCCCAACACAATTGGAAAGGAACATGTGTTATAGAGAGATGGAGATACATCTGTTTTGGCTCAATACAGTATCCCCAGTATTTATCCCAGTGCTCAATAAATGTTTGTGACTGAATGTCTTGGCTTTGAGTCTTGGCCAAAGCCTGTCCTCTAAGCTCAAGCTATTACTTGTCTGTTCAGTGGGTAATCACTTACTAGCCCCCGCCTGAAATTACAAGATCTATCCATTTGCTTACTAGTCTATGGCCTTTCTCCTCCAACCAAAATGTCAGTTCCATGAGGGCGGGGACTTGTTTTCTTGTTCACTTTCATATTCCCAGCATCTAGAATTGTACCCGACATATACCAGGTAATCAGTAAACAAGAAAATTGTTATATGAATAAATATTGACAGGCCTAGGGCTTCTCAGCCTGGAGAGATGGCGTTGAATTGAGCTCTGGAGTGATGCAGGTTTGGGTTTAACTTCCTTACTGTGAGCTTGGACAAGTGACTTGGTTTCTGTGAGCCTCTATTTCCTCATCTTTATAATGGGAGCAAAATATATCTACCTTCCAGCATATTGAAATTTAATATCTGTAAAGCACTTTGTCCCGCCTAGTATAACATAGGTCTTCAATAAATAGTAGTGTGGTTATTATCTCTGCTGCTGTGCTTAATGTGACAGTATAAGGAGATGGGCACAGAATATGGTAACGAAGATTTTAATCCAGGTCCTGTCACTTACTATCTGGCCTTGGCAAGTTCCAAGGTTTCTCTAAGCCTGTTTCCTCACCTATATAATGGACACTGATACACCAGCTCTCTGAGTAAGGCATTGTAAAGATTCAAGTCCAGGCTGCCCACTCGCCCACAAAAGATAGTGTGGAGTGAACATAGGATTCCAATGGGCTCTGAAAGAGATGACCTTTAAAGTCCTGCTAGTCCAACAAGGCTGGACTATAAATAGTTCCCAGCCCCTGGCAGGCCCTGCAGAAGGGCTGACCAACAGAGTCTAGGTTGTCAGACTCTGGAGCAAAAAATAATCTCACCTCACTATACCCTTGTGCAGTATAGGGGGCACCATCTATCAAGATCCTAAAGGCACTTGAAATCTTTGACCTAACAATATCTATCTTGCAGGAACCCCACTTCAGATAAATGCTCATGGCACACAGAGGGGTCATGGCACAAATGTCTATAATGCAAGAGTCTCGGAAAACTTGAATGTCCACAGGTAAGGGCGTCTAAACACAGGATGTGAGCTTTCTGACCAGCAGACCATTCAGTCTTGTCCATGGCTATATTCCCGGTGCCTATATCAAGTCCCAGCATAGAGCCAAGGCTCAGTAAATATTCGTCAAATGAATGTATGAATCCCAATAATAGGATGTTATACAATCATTTAAAAAATGAAACAGAGCTACATTTACTGAGTTGAAAATATGTCCTCAACTTGTTAAATGACAAAAACAAAAATGGACACTTTCTGAAAGTATGTAAAAATATCAATGATGGTTATCTCTATGAAAAGATAATTGCTTTATGCTCTTCTGGAGGCGGTTCTTATAGGCATATATTACTTTTTACATTTTTTAAAAATCTAGTTTATTTTTTAAAAATATACCACCACATTCCACATCATCTAAGCCAGTACTCAGAGATGAGGCCCTCGTCGACTCAGGAAGTGAAGGGTTCTTGGATCTTGGTAATGAGAGAATAAAATACTTTGAGTGCCTACTATATACCAAGCACCAAGTTCAACTCTCACAAACACATCTTCATCTAATCACATCAATTTAATGAAATAGAACCATGTCTTTTTTTAACAGTTGAATAAATTGAATAAACTGAGTCTCATAGGGGTGACATGACTTGCAGTGCAGTATAAATATTTAAGAACATATTTTGCATCTGACAGATCTGAGCTCAAATTCCATCTCTGCTACTGTGTGACTTTAAGCATATAGCTTTACCTCTCTAGGTTTTAGTGTTCTCATCTGCACAATGGGATGAACAATGTACCTAATTCACAGAGGTGGTTTTGAGGATTCAGTGAGATAACATACGGAAGGCACTTAGCGTAGTACCTAACACATTGTAGGTACTCCATGAACAGCAGACACTACCATCACTATTATTATCATTATCATCATTATCATTATTGTTTCTTCCACCACCATCAGCAGCCTAGCTCGCACAGCTAATCTAGGCCAGAACCTGCCCCCAGAACCCCACAGGCATTTTAATCAAGATCCAGGGAACAGGCCAGGGCTGGATTTAGCCAAGTTTTGCCTGTGGGAGTCACATGGCCCAAAACCGTGTGTGTGTGTGTGTGTGTGTGTGTGTGTGTGTGTGTGTGCGCACGCGCGCGCGCGCCTGTGTGCATGCACTCGCACACCATGTAGCCAAACAAATGTTCCCTTTAGAACAACAGGTCTTTGCAGCTATGGGAGGACTGGACGGGTGCTCCATTCATGATTCTGTTCCCAGTACAAGTCCCACAGGCACGTCAGGAGCACAGCATGATTTGGCTAAGCCGAGCAGGGTAGCTTCAAATTAGCTGCAACCATTAATAACATCCCACTTTTGACAGTGGTGATGCACTGAGCCAAATTTGAGGCAGGACACCTGACAGTGTCCATCTCCCAGTGGAGAAGTCAGCAGAGGCCTGGCTTTGGAGTTCTGAGGACTCATAATGGAAATTCTCAGGAGTCAGGCCCAGCTTGAGCATTGAGTCCCATCTTAAACATTTAGGAAAGTTAACTTCGACTAACGAAGTTAAAAATAAAGTTGAAAGGGTCAAAGATGTACAAAGATGTACTAGTGATATTTCTCACTTCACCAAGATATAATGTTTGTGTTGGGCTCAGTGCCAGGCCTGGGGCTCTGAGACAAACTACACATGACTCCTGTCCTCAAAGACCTCCGAGTTTACTGGAGAAAACAATAATGCTGATGCTGATACGATGATGGTAAAATTAACTTTTATTGAATGTTTACCATGTGAAAGACATTGTATTATGTACTTCAAATGCATTGTCTCATCCTTATAAATAGCAAATTAAATAAATAACTAAGTACCTACTATGGGCACTGGCCTCTGCAAGTTACATGCATTACTTTTTAACCTTGCAAATAACAATGGGAGGTAGGTATTATTCAACACTGAAGCAATAACGGCCTCTGCAACCAGACAGATCTCAGTGTGAATTCTGAGTCTGCCAATTTATTGGTTGTATGACTTGAAGGGAGTTATTTATTCTCGACAAACCTTGGTGACTTTGTAAAATGGGGATTATAGTAATTTCTGTTACTGTATGTGCCTTTTATGTACATATTACTGTTCCTGTATCTTTTAAAAGCCTAATCTTTATGTGGGATGTACTTTTCCCTTTATACAAAGTATTAAGATTTACTTTATTAATTTTAACTGTCCTTTAGTAGTATTATTTTTAATGCATCACAGGCTCACTGTTGCCGCTGGCTTGACAGCCACACTGAGGGTAGAGAAAGGGAAGGCATTTGGCTGTGCCCCCTCTTCCCGCAGGCCTGGTCTCCAAGGGCCCAGGCTGGCCCCGGCTCCAGGTCTGCTCACACAATGGGCCTCTCTAAGCAGCAGACAGAGGCGTGCTGGTTGCCAGCTTGGGCCCAGACTCTGGTCACAAACACATCCCTGTGACTGAGAATAGACTCAATATATTTATGCAAACCCCTGACCTCACAGAGGAAAAGGTCCAGAAGGCAGATGGGGGGTTCCTAAAGTCCAGCTGAGCCCCTGACTTAGGCTGGCGCCCAGGGTTTGCCAGTGATACCTGTCCTAGGATGTTCTGAGGGGGCTCTGTACCCATCCAGCCCTCAGGAAAGATGTCCAGCTGCCCTGCTGAGTTCTCACCCAAAGGACAGACCACCCTTCTATGGCCCCTTGGAGATGGTCTTAGGAGTGGGATGGGGCAAGGAAGTTCTAGAATCCAGTGATTGGGTTCTAGAAACCTAGGCCGAGAGAGGCTCCCAAGAGCATTGGTCTCAGACTGGGGCTACTGCCCAGTCCTTACCTTTTCCACAAACTTTCCCATATCTAAAGGTCCAGCCACAATCCAGCATCCTAGCTCCCTCACATACTCCAGGCTTCTCAGATCAGCACTGTGATCCAAAGATTCTTGACCCAGTGCCCACGTCCACCCCTCTGCTGTCCTGGGTGAAATCACTCCTTCCACAAGACTGCTGGGTCAGGAGAGAAGTTCAAAAGAGACTTCAACTAAGAAAAAGCTCAAGAAAACTATCGAGAAAGCCACAAGCTCCAGACTCTTCCTCTTATCCAAGCTTGCTTAAGACAAACCACCAGCCTCTCCCTCCCATTCATGGCCCCACTCATTCTGCAACTATTTGTGCCTCTCTCCAAACCAGGTTGATACTACTGAAGCCTCAAGTTGACCATGTGGGCCCCTGCTGAAAATCTTTTAATGGCTCTTCCTTCCCCTCCAGAGAAAATCCAATTCTTTTAGCATGGCATTCAAGGCCCTGCAGGATCTATCAATCTGTTTAGTCTCCTCTTTCTCGACTCCCTTCTTCACACACTAGGCTCAAACAATGCTGAATTACTTCCCAGACAATTCCCCAGTAAGTCAAGTCACTTCACCCCTCTATGGTTTTGCTCAGACAGCTCCCCTGCCTGGAATGCCCTTCCTCCACCTCATATCCACCTCTGCTTATTGTTCATAAAATGCCAGCATCTCCTCCTCCAGGAAGTCTTTCCTGACCACCTAGAGAGAAGTAACCACTGCCTCTTCCTCCAATCCCTGGTCAGAACTAATCTCAGCATCTATGACACATTGGTGAGCTGGTGGGTTTGCTAAGCAATCTCTCTCACAAGATTGAGAGTGCCTTTGAAACCACTAAGTAGAACAATACAAAGGGAGGAGAGAGAAAGAAAAAGCAGAAGAGGGCTCTCATCCGAAAGGAAGGAATACTACGAGAAGATTACAAATGACTTGATGCTGATAAATATGACATCTTGGATGAAATGGACGAATTCCTTGAAAGACAGAAACTGCCAAAGCTCATTCAAGAAAAATAGATATCTAAATTGCGCTATTAAAGACATTGAAATCACAGTTAAAAACCTTTCTATAAAGGTGGCTTCTTGGAGAATGCTACCAAATACTTAAGGAGGAAATAATATCAATTCTACATACATGCAATGGGAGAGGAGGGGCATTACTAACATTTATAGAGTGCCTACTATGTGCCAAATCCTATCCTAGGCAAGAGATAGGCCAAGCTCCACCTGGAGACCAGGGGCAGAGTTTGCCCAAGAAAGATCTTGTCCTATGAAAAATCTCAGAGAACATAAGCACTGGGGAACCTGTCCTGGGATGCTACACATCTTCCCTGCTGTATCCATGGTAGACTTTGCTAAACAATTCCAGTTCCCTTCTGCTGAGTCCAGACAAGACCTCCCAACCATTCTAAATATAGAACTCCTAGCAGCCACCAGGGAAGCTGACTCTCAAAATGGAAGCTATTGGTGATCTCTGATCTAGTCTAAACTCAACCAATATGGAAACTAAGTAAGGGTCTTATCCAAGGCCAGAGATTCACCACAAAGCAGACAGGATTTTTAAGTAGTCTATGTGGAGACAGTGTTTATATTTTATCTCCCCACTCCCCCATGTCCAGATGGCGAGCTCCTTCAGGAGAGGGCCTGAGTCTGGTTTAGCTTCTGACTCAGTTCTCTGCACATCAGGTATATAGTAGGTCTGCAAATGTTTCTTGGCTCAGTGAGGAAGAAATGGTGTGAATGAGTTAGATGGAAGTCTTAGGAATTAGCTAACCCAGGAGATGATCCAGGCATCTAACACTCAGAGATGCTACTTTCTCAGAATGATCCACACCAAGAACCCAGATAGAGACATTCTCAACCTAAGGATGAGAGGCTGAGGGGGACCTCAGTGTGAATTAGAAATGTGTCTACAGTAGAAATTTTGCCATCTATAGACTAAACTATCAAACAGCAGAAACTAAAAGAGCGCTTCAAGTCAACCAAAATATGACATTTTGATGAATTTCAGCTGTTTCGAACTGTATTACTGGCTATAAATATCAAAGTAATGAGGCAACTAAGAGTTTCAAAAAGTCTCTTAAAACCATAAAATATATGTGCAATCTCATTATTTAATTTTTCTGTGTAAGTATGATTGATAGACTTAAGCTTTTAGGGACTAATACTAAAGAGTAAGCTTTTCTAAAGCATATACTGTATATTTTTATTTATTTTTTTTATTTCTTATTATTTGTTTGTTTGTTTGTTTTGGCAAGGCAACCCTCAGTTGACCTCACAGATTGCAAGGATCTTGTCAGCCTACAATTCCTTATTTTTTATTTTTTATACCTACAGCACCTGGTCTTCCTAGGTGGTCTCCCATCCAAGTACTAATCAGGCCCGACCCTGCTTAGCTTCCAAGATAGACGGGATTGGGCTTGTTCAGGGTGGCATGGCCATAGACTATACTGTATATTTTTAAAACTGCCTAGTAGCATTTAAGCAGATACACTCAAAATGCAAAAATAAAATAAAACAAAACTGAGAGAGAAATGCAGTTGGGGCCACAAGAATGTCAAAGATCACTCAGAGACCCTGAGCCTGTTTGCTTCTGCGGTCTCTTGAAGACCCCTTTGGGGAAACAAAGGCAACACGTCAGGATCTAGGCCTGGGACTCAACTCAGCAGCTTCGCTGGCCGTGGCATTCTCCATCGGCCCCCGCCGCCTCCCTTGTGCCTGTTCTGGGCCATGAGCCAGACACATTCCTCAGGCCCCCACAACTTCCGGAACTGACAGAGAAGTTTGAGGAAAGGGCTGAGCAAAGCAGAAACCTCCTGAGAGAGATGACAAAAGGCAGATATGGGATAACCACAGCAAGAGGCCTATAACAACCAATGGGGAAACTGAGGCCCAGAGAAGGCAAAGGTTTCATCCAAGACCGCACAGTGAGGAGATAATGAAATGGAACCACCAAGTTTCCTCCAGCAGAAAAAAAAAAAAAAAATGTCATGTCCTCTCTTGTCCTTGCTGGAAGGATTTGATATTCTGCTATAAAGGTGGAGTCCTCTCCCAAAAAAGGATGAGTCTCAGAGTTTGGGGGCCCGTGGGTACTGGAAAAACCTGGAGCTGAGAGTTCTCCTAGTTCCTCAAGAAAAAATAGTAGCCAGCCTGTCCCCAGTCCCTTCCTTCCTCCTCTCTCTTCCCGAGTCACTCACTGGATGGCAGATCCTGCCATGGATCTTTTATCCTGTTCACACAACCCAGTAAGGCAGAAGTTAGATCCTTGATTTACAGATGAGGAAACTACAGCTCAGGGAAATGAAGTACCTGTCCAAGGCCACAGAAATAGGGAGTGGGAGAGAGAAAATGAAAACCAGGTCTGTCTAGCTCTGTGCCAGCTCACCCTCCCACCATCACACACTGTCTCAAGGCAGATCTCCAAGTTCTGTTTCTGTTTTCAACTCTGTCCACCTCCCAACCCCCACTGCTTGAGGCCTGGGGGAGGCAGGGAAAAATTGAACACCCTGAGGGTCCCCAGATCTCACCTTCCAGCACAACCTCTTTGCCTGTCTTCTTCAGAACCTGCACCGCCTCATCGTGGGTGGCAGAGGAAAGATCTTCCCCATTCACGGACAAGATGGCATCCCCTACAAAGAGGGCCTCCGTCTGGTCAGCTGCCAGGCCCTTGAAGATCTTGGAAATGAGAATAGGCATCTTGTTCTCCCGGCCACCTGCACAGGCACAGAAAGAGGAAGAAACTGAGGCAGACGTTCCAACGCTTGGGAGTCACATCAAAGCAAAATTATTTCTGAAGGCCTCCCTTGGTGCTCTATCCAGTGCTGGGAAAGGGGAGGTGAAAGGGTAAAGAGAATCTCAGCGAATCTCAGCTGAGTCTTAGGAGTCTGAGACACTAATAATACTAAGTCATTTTCTAAATTCATAATGTTATAGTTTGGTTACTGAATCTTTTCTTCCAATGCTTTGAGTGTTCACCAGTGTTTGAGTAATTTACAAGATGCTTTGATAGCTTTTTCTTAAATATTGTGGATTTTAAGCAATTTTCCCACAGTGGAGGAAACCTATTCATACTTACCTAATCTGGCATTACAATAGAATTCATCTATTGCTATGGCTCCAAAGGATCCCTTTAGCGATCAAGAAGTTTATAATCCAGGATCCAGGCTAGAAACCAATGCCTTAAAGTCTAGAGATTTCAATAGCCTATCTGAATCGCATCTCTGATTAAAAAAAAGAAAAAGCTAATACATTTTACTGAATTGCTTACTGCTAAACTTCTGGACAACGTTTTAAAATAAGAAGTAGTAATAACAGTCCACATTGGTTCCATGTATCAAGTGTCAAGCACTATGCGAAATGTTGTCAATGCTGTCTCTTTCATCTTCACAAGGCCCCAATCACACTGGCATTCTCAGTTTCCTGTCAGGAAAATTGAAGTGTGAAGAGAAGCCCCTTGCCCAAGTTCATTCAGCTAGTAAGTGGCAAAGCCAGTATGTATGTGAACTTAGGTCTCCTGGCTTCAGAACCAATACTCTTAATCCTATGGCCAAATGCAAGTCGGACCCTCAGATATCACACTACTGGTCCATCCCCAAATTACTAAAGATGAGTAACTACTGGCCCAGAGACAAGAGGTCATTATTCCAAGGTCACACAACAAATTAGTGGCAGAGGTAAGACTGGAAGCCTCTCCTGACCCCCATACAGGATCAACAGTTTGCTTATTGTACTGCACAAAGCTTGAGGGCTAGGAAAGGAAGGGATTTCTATTTGTATCTGCCCTGCTCCACCTGAAACTGGGAACTTCAGTTCAGTGTGAAACTATGATCATTCCTGGCTGCCTGGGCTGGGCTGGACCCTAGATGGGAGGTCATGATGGCAAATGGAGCCCGCTCTCCACACATGAAAAACCGAATGGAGCTGGTACTTCTCCTGATACCTCCTAAAAGTACCTTCACCCTCACCTGGAAGTATGGAGCTAGGATATAACTTTATGTGACCTTGGAAAGTCCCTGCTCCTCTGCAAATCTCAGCTTGCCCATCTGCAAAATGGAACTACATGAACTCTAAGTCCCTTCCTGTTTTGACATATCGTGTGTACAATTTCTGGATTGATCTGTTGCACTATCTGGGGTTGGAGTTTGGGGACAAGACTGGTACCCAATCCCTGGCTTACCATTTCCCTCTTTTGATCCCTTTGGTTGGCTGCATGGAAATTTGTCCTTCCATAGGAAAGAACCAACTCCCCTGGGCACTCTCTAGTGGCCTGATAATTGAGATGCAAATCCCTGCTCTGCCATTCACTGACTATGATCCTGGGAAAAGTGTTTCTTTTCTGAGTCTGTTTCTTCACCTGCAGAATAGGGATTATGTTCCCTACCTTTTACCACTTGTTGCCAGGATAAAGTGAATCACGAGCCTAGAGTACCGAGCGCAGCACTTGGCACACAGTCGTAGCCAAGTCACCACCATCCCTACCACCTCACCCAGGCCAAATGGTCTTGAAGCACCAGGAACAGAGCCAGCACTAGGAAGAGGGAACAGTGTACATCCAAGATGACACAAGGGCTGACATCCTTTCCTAAAGCGGATAGCACTCAGCTGGAGGCTGATTCCCTGAGAAGTGGTGAACTCAACAGGTGGGGCTGAGGGCAGGGAGGAGGCAGGGATTTTAAGCACTACAGTTAGTTGCTTTGGGAGTCTCTCCTGGCCTTCATTTTCACTCTCATCTAAGCAGTAACTAACAAGGCATCTACTATGTCTTGGCAGGGTGAGTACTTTAGACTCCTGTTCTCTAGAAACATCACAACTCTATCATTAGCCTCATCATATAGTTGAGGAAACTAAGGTCCAGAGATGAGAAATGACTTGTCTACATTCACACAGTTGATCTTGGATTCAAATACAATCTGGTTGCACCCTAAAAAAAGCTAGCAGTATTAGAGACTGAGGGCTCTCAGAAAGGAGTAACAACCCTATGTCCATCCCTCTCAATCCTGTGCAAGGTAGAGATGGTCAGATCAATAAACTCAAACCCAGCTCTCTGCCTAAGTACACAACCTTCCTGGGTCCTCAGGTTTCTAGATCCTTTCTGGGCCCCTGTATGTGAGCGAAGCCGGTGCCTCATCCGCAATCACCCCCGTGCTTTGAACTCCAGGCCTTGCCCCTATCTCCCACTTTGGTTGTGTTTCAGGGACTTCCCCTCTCCCTGCCCTAGTAGTGTCCCAGGCCTCAATCCCGACTTCCTCTACCCTTTGCTCTCCTGGGGCCCCTCTTGTCCTTGATGCCCATGCAACCTCTTGGAGGTAACCCCTCTCGGATCTCTATACCTCCACACAGAACTCCGCACCCACATGTCCTTGGTGCGCCCTCTAACCCCTTCCACATATGTGCCTTTCAACTGAGACCTCCGACTCTCAAAACCATCTACGACCTTGATGCTCCCAGTGCCCTCGGTTCCCTCTGTCCCCTTAAGCCCCTTTACTCCCAGACAGAAGTCCTCCAATTCCAAGTCCTAGGTATACTGTCAGCCCCAGCAACCCCTGCGCCCTCAGCGGCTCCACGGACGCCAAGACCTTGCGCCCTCTGTGCCTCCACGCCCACCTTTGATGCTGATGCCCAGCCCGCCGGCGTCGGCCTTGCGCACTGTCACACGGCGCCGCTGGAGCAGTAGCGCCTCCGGCAGCTGCGGCGCCGCCGTGCCGGGCTCCGCGGAGCCGTTGAGCTGCGCGGGCTCTGGCTCCCGCGGGGCGCCGGGCTCCTGGCCCGGCTCGCCGTCGGCGGGGCTCACGGTCAGCGCGTCCTCCGCCAGACTGAGCAGCACCCTCTGCCACCGCTCCCCGCCGGCCCCCGAGCCAGCCCCGGTGCGCAGTTCCAGCAGCCCGGTGCGCGGGGCGCGCCGGCCTGACGCCATCTTCGCCTCCGAGCCCCTGGGTCGCTGCGTTCGCCCTGCCCCACTCTGCCCGGCCGGCTTCCACCCAGCGCCCAGGGTATAGGGCAGAGGGGGCCCGGCAGGGCCAGCTGCCACCCTACCCGGGCCACAGGGGGTGGAGCCTAAAGGGGCGGGACCATCTGGTGGGTGTGACTCGTGGCGAGGGGCGTGGCCGAAGGCAAGCTAGCGGGAGACTGGGGCGGGGGCCCAGGAGCCGAAGGACGTATAGTGAGGGACTACTTGGGGGGTGGGATCATAAGGGCGTCGGGGGCGAGGCCACAAAGTAAGAACTGGAACCGGTGAGATGCGGGAGCCGGGCGGGGCTTCGTGTCGGGGGCGGAGCTTTAGAGTCCTGTGGAGGAGACTACTGAGCAAGGCCATCGGGGGCCGAGACATAAGAGCGCAAGAAAAAGACACATAGATCCTGGGGCAAGGCTTTGGGCGTCGAGGCGGGGCTGCGCATGACGGAATGCAGGAGTCCAGGGACAGGGCCTAAGTTTAAGAGGTAGCCACTGAGCCGCGAGGGACTTGACAGGCGTGATCGCTAGCAAAGGAGCTTTGGAAGGAGCTGGAGCCCGAGCTTTTGCCTGTGGTCGTGGCTTCTAAAGCTGACAGACCACGCCTACTGGGTTGAGAACGCTGCTGACTCTGCTTAGGGTTTGGGAAGGAAGTGGACATGGTCCCCACTCAGAAGGAAGTTTGGGAAATTAACCCCCTCTTCTGTCCACAGTCGAATACAGAAAAGCCTGAAGTCTCACCTGAGAAGGACCGGGAACTCCCACTGTGAAGGAAGAGGGCTGGAAGATGGGGCTCTGGATCTGGGCGTCTGGAGACCCGTTTAGGATCCCTGCTCAGACTCCTTTAGCTCCATGTCGACTTTGGTCCCAGCACTTCACTTATTTAAATCTCAATTTTCTCATCTGTGAAATGGGGGTCATAATTATCCCTACCTTACAGGGCTGGAGTCAGGATTAAATCGATGTGAAAACGCATTGAAAACTGTAAATCTCTATGCAGTCAATATCATCACTTTCATATAGTAAATGCTTACTATTGGCCAGGCCTAGCTCTGAACATTTTTCATATGTTATCTCATCTTTACAGCAGCATCATGTTGTAGCTATGAATAGCCCCATTATACAAAAGTGAAAACTTGGACTGAGAAGGTCTAATTGGCCGAAGTCACACATTTGTGAGTGGAACATCCACTATATGCCAAACCCAGACCTCTTTGACACCAGTGCCTGGACATTGACCCACACTGCTAGACAGATGCCAAATATAAAATTAAAGTGTAACAGTTAACAGAAAAATCTCACAAATCTACACACCTCAACCAATCCTTTTAACTGCCCTTAGTCTCCATCCTTCACTCCCAGCCAGGATGTGTTGGGCAATAAATACTTAGGGACACATCAGTATGTAGACTCCCTGCACCTTCAGGTAGCACCCTCCAAAACAAAATACCATCAAGAAAAAAACGCTCACAAGAAAACATGTACTTGTACAAATTGTCCACAGTAAACTATGCTTGCAAATAACCAGAGATGAACCCTGATGTCCAACATAAAGGAATGGTTCTATACTACTTAAAACCCCCTGAGGCCACCTATGTAATACATCTATGTATTATATGCACATGCACTAGAATACATGGATGCCATTTATTCAGTTTGCTATATGTTGGCATATGAGCTAGCTGATTTATATATATTGTCATTTAAACCTCACATAAATCCTGCACAACCTGTATATTACCCCCATTTTATAAACAAGGAAATTGAGGCACACCACTAGTAAGAACAGATCTCTAGTCTAACCTTGGTTCGTCAGGCTTCCAAGCCCTTACCCCTCTTGCTCCTCCTTTCTATAGGTCATGTAGCAGTAAAGGCTGAGTTTACAATTCATTTATTCATTCATCAATATTTATTGAACATCCACTATGTGCCAGACACAGTGCTAGATGTAGGGATTCAGTTGTCAACAAGACAGACAGGATCTTGCCTCACAGAACATACAGTCCACTGAGAGGGAGGATCCCACAGTAGTTAAGAATGTGGGCTTTGGTTTCTGATTTTCTGTGTTCAAATTCTCACTGTGCCACTTTCTATTTATGTAGTCCTGGGTGACTTATTTAACTCCTAAGCTTCCATTTCATAATCTATAAAATAGAAATACTATAATTAATATCCCCAAGATTATTATGAGGAATAAATAAAACAATACTGGCTAATTGTTTAGCATAATTCCTGTACATAGTAAGCATTCAAAAAATATGAGTTGTAATTATCTTGGAAAATAGGCATCAATCAAATAGCTTTACAGTTATAAGTGTCAAAATAGGGGAGACACAAGTAAAAAAAAAAAACAAACAAGAGGACAAAAAAAAGATAATAAATAAGAAGAAGAAGAAAAAAAAAAGAAGGAGGAGGAGGAGGAAGACAGACAGGAGGGAAGGATAGGAAGAAGAAGGAATGAAATATAGCACTACGTATGCATTGATATTTTAAAAGTATGACTGCTTAAAGACTATAGAGCATTTGTAATAAATGAGAGCTATAATCTATTTGGTTTTTGGAAACTTCTCTCTCATGGTAAGAAGGGAAGGGAGGAGAGATTAAGCAGGAGACGAGGGTCCAGGGGGCGGTGAGACTCCTCTCCAAGGACCAAAGCCTGGAGCCAGATCTTTAAAAGTCCCTCCACGTACTGCCCTGCTTAAAAGAGACTTAATGAGCCCCAGACAAACTTGGTGAGAAAGAGCGCTGGTACAGAGCTCTTCCCCCGGGGGACTGTTTTCTGTGGTTATAATGGGAAGGGAGGAAGGAGAGGGGTGATGTGTACAGAATAAGAGAAGACTCGCAGGGAAGTAAGAAGGATATAGAGCCAGAGAAAACAGTAATGTATGCGTGTATGTGTGTAGTGTGTGTATTTGTGAGTATATGTATGAGTTGTGTGTGTGTGTGTGTGTGTGCATGTGATCACATAATTTGGGCAGTACCAATCAGCTGTACTCCCATTAGGCCACCTTCAGGAACCCTGTAGCTAGAGGAATGCTCTGCTCCTCTCTCCACTGTGGCCAGCTAATGCCTCTCTGCTTTGACTCAGAAATTGTCCTCCCAGACACACACACACAGGCCTGGCTCCACCTCACCAAACCCCAGGGCAGAGCTTCCAAAGGAAACCAGTTCAATCCCAAGGGATAAGAGAGAGAGAAGGAGAAAGGAAGGAAGGAAGGGCGCTGCCCAATCTCAAATTCCCCACTGAAGGCCCTACAAGCTCAAGCCCTTGGGCCAAAAGTCTAGGCCCCTTCTGGTAGAGGTCTCTATGCATGGGCTCCAAGGCAGGAAGCAGAGATTCTTACACTCTTGGCATCTCAGACCCAATGATGGCAGCAATAATGAGAGTTAACAGGACTAACTGCTTAACATAAATCCTTACCGTGGATCATCTCATGTAACCTTCAAGACAGTCCTAGGAAGTAGGTCATGTTATTATCTCTATTAAGCAGGTAAGGAAACGGGCTCAGAGACATGATGTAATATGCCAAGGCAGTCTGGCACCAGAGCTCATCGTGACACCATACTGCACCTCGGGAGAGATTCGAATCTTAATAGAGGGTGGGAGGCTTCCAAAGTTTAAGACCCCATGGTATCGTATGGAATGGAAACCAAACCAGGTGCTTCCCTTATATGTTGCTTTTTAATCTTCATTGCAGCCTTGTGAGGCAGGCACTATAATCTCCATTTTGCAGAGGAGAAAACCAAGGCTCAGAGAGGGAAAGTGACTTGTCCTAAGTCATACAACTAGTAAATGACAGAGCCCAAATATTAAACAGGTTATTTCTGATTCCTTAGAATTGGCCCTTCCTACTGGACTACTCAAGATTCTGGATAAAACTGTCTCTCAGAATGTCAGAGAATTCAAATCACAGGCCTGTAGAATTTAGAGTAAAGTGATGTTAGCATCCTAAAATCTTGGTAAGAGGAGAACCACTGAATGTCACCAAATTCAATTCCCCCACCCTACCTCGAGCAAGAAGCCCTTTTATAGCATCCCCAAGAGATATCCCTCTAACCTGAGCTTGGGTGCCTCCAGTATCAGGGATCTCTCCTCTCCACAAGGCAGCCCATATCAAATAAGAAGCCACTCCCCATCATCCAAGCTAAGGCAGAGAGAGGGAACTCACACTTTTTAATTTTGCTGTCTAAGTGCTAGGGACTCAAGGCTGCCTCCTTAAAATGTCTGTTCAAATCAAGGCTGAGAGAAAATCCAATAATTCTCTTACAGCCATCCTATTCATTTCCTTCACAGGACTCATTACAATTTGTACTTCATGGTTCATATGTTTGTTTACTTAATTATCACCCATCTCTCCACTATATCGCAACAAAACTACATATGTATAGTTCCAGTTTTATTACAATTAAAGAAAAGTTTAAAATGTTCAGAACAAAAGATTCGCTGTCATACTTGACTTATGTCCCCAAATATGACAGAGAACATCTAAAATGGATGATACAATTATTTTTGTCTAGTCATATTTGAGCTTTAACAAATTGATAATCTCCTTTATTTACATGTTATAAATTATGAGATTCAGATGTTGCAGAAATAAATGTGTATCAAAATGAATGTTACCATATTCCTTTCATTCTTAGCAGCTCAGTAATATATTTTTAAATTTTACCCAGCACTTTTAGATTTTTTTTTTTTTTTTTTTTTGAGCAGAAGAGCTGTTCAGAGTATCTAATACTCTAAACTTTGGCTAATTTATGTCTGTAAAAGCTCCCTCTGGACCACCTGACTAATGTCTTCAGGCTGGCCAGCCCCCATTCAAGCATGACTAAGAGCCTTTGGAGCCCAGAGGCTTTTGAGGGGCCCCTCTGCATGCCCCTGGTGTTGGCCTTGTGCCTGAACCTCTCCTTGCAACTGATAGGCAGCCTTCTAACCATCCTGGAGCCCTGTCCCATGACTTGGACCAATGAAGCTTTTTGAATAAACAAACTAACAAACAAATAAATAAAAGATCCCTCTGGCCACTAAACAGAATATAGACAATGGGGAGGTGTGTGTAAATTGGAAGCAAGAAGATCATTTAGGTAAGTAATCAGTTATATATTACTATGTAAAAACAACCCCACTCAGAGGCTTAAAACAGTGAGGCAGGGTTCCGTGGGGATAGCTCATCTCTGTTCCATATAGTATCAGATGGCATGACTTGACTGAGTATGGAAGATCCACTTTCAAGATGGCTCACTCACATACCTAGCCTGCTGATGAGAACTCTTGCCTGGGAGCTTGGGTGGGACTGATTACTGGAGGCTTCTGTTCTTCATGATCTACTGGGCTTCTCCATGATCCCCACAGCATGGTGATTGGGTTGCAATATCAAGTGTCTCAAGGAAGCAACATAAAAGGTCATGGTGGTTTGTTTTTTTTTTTTTTATGATCTAGGCTAAGAAGTCACATAACATCATTTCTATTGTGCTCTATTGGTCAAGACAGTCGCCAAGCTCTTCCCAAATTCGGGAGGAAGGGAAATTACTCCACCTCTTAATGGAAAAATGACAGGATTCTAGAAGAGCATATGCGATGGGAGCTATTGTTGAGCCCATCTTTGGAAAATACAATCTGCACAAAGGCTGTTGAAGTTTTCAATATGGCAGGTGGTGATGACCTGGACTAAGGAGGTGGCTGCTGGGGCTGGGGAGATGGAGAGAAGTAAATATAATTGAGAGGTATTAAGGAGGTTAAGATTTGCTGATGGCTTGGGTGAAGGAGATTCCGAAGAGCCAATAGCAGTTAAAAGACATTCAAAGTATGTGACAGTTTAAGATAACCTAGGAAAACATAAGATTACCAAGGAAGGGAGTATAAAGAAAGAAGAAAAACTGACCAAGAGCTGAGTCCTGGGGTAGAAATCAGGAGAAAGAGGAGAGGGCAAAAGTAGACGACCGTCTTAGGAAACAGGACATTTGCTGTTGGGTGTGTGTTTTGTTGGTTGGGGTGCGTGTGATTAAGAGAGTATTTTCCTCCTAAACCAGATAATAATCCTGGGCCTCTAATTCTAGCCCCAGGACAAGAAAATAAACCTTGTGGGGTAATGGTTCAGTCTGGGCTTCAGTGATGCTCAAGTGAGGAGCAAGAAACTTTCAGAGAATGGAGGTACAGGGGACAGGAGCCAGGGCAACGGGTTTGACTTTTTACCTAAAGATAATATGGAGGCAGGAAGGTGTTAACCTAGGCAGGGACAGAGCCGTGGTCTAAGAGCTTTTAGTCCCAATCCAATATTTCACTAGGAAGGAGCCAGAGGCCCCAGAGAGCCTCACCAGCCCTGTCTCCCCAGCCAATATTGGTCCCTCGCAAAAGATACTATCAACGAACTGGAGACAAGCTGGTGCTGGGGCCATAGGAGTCTGCGTCCCAGTGTCACATCTGACAGTTTCCAGCAGAGGGTAGCAGAGAGCCAGGGTTGCAAGGTCCCAGGCAGACTAGCCATCCAGCCGCAGCAGAAGAAAGATGAAAGTCTAGAATAGAGTGGGAAGTGGGGATCCCTGAGATTGCCACCTCTAAAGCACGTTTTTCCCTTTCTCATGTGAGGATTACACATCCATTTCACAGATGGGCTAATAACAATGGTTATTGTTACCATGATTTTACCAGTCGCCATGTATTGATCTTATCCCATTTCAGCACTCCCACTCCCACGCCAGTCACAGACCCAACCAATAGAAGGAGAATCAGCTTGGGGGTCAGCGAGACTTGGCCTCAGACCTGGCCTCTTCCACTGACTCACTGTGTGACCTCCAGTAGGTTGCTTCCCCTCTGAAAGAATGGGGATAATAAAACAAAAGGTTGGAAGGCTCTGAGAAAATTTTTTAATTAAATTTATTGAGGCAATATTGGTTAATAACAATATATAAATTGTAGGTGTACAACTTATAATACAATCTGAGAGAATTAAAC
>NW_011889117.1:710243-710608 GCF_000151845.1 Pteropus vampyrus
TTCAGTGATGCTCAAGTGAGGAGCAAGAAACTTTCAGAGAATGGAGGTACAGGGGACAGGAGCCAGGGCAACGGGTTTGACTTTTTACCTAAAGATAATATGGAGGCAGGAAGGTGTTAACCTAGGCAGGGACAGAGCCGTGGTCTAAGAGCTTTTAGTCCCAATCCAATATTTCACTAGGAAGGAGCCAGAGGCCCCAGAGAGCCTCACCAGCCCTGTCTCCCCAGCCAATATTGGTCCCTCGCAAAAGATACTATCAACGAACTGGAGACAAGCTGGTGCTGGGGCCATAGGAGTCTGCGTCCCAGTGTCACATCTGACAGTTTCCAGCAGAGGGTAGCAGAGAGCCAGGGTTGCAAGGTCCC
>NW_011889117.1:710658-725339 GCF_000151845.1 Pteropus vampyrus
AAATTTTTTAATTAAATTTATTGAGGCAATATTGGTTAATAACAATATATAAATTGTAGGTGTACAACTTATAATACAATCTGAGAGAATTAAACGAGCCCAAAATAAGGTGTCTGGCACATGGAAGAGCCTCCATAAATTTTAATTCCCTCCTCTGGCTTTTGTAGACTGTTTTATGTTGACAAATGTTATTAATATCACTTAATGGACATTCTCTGTGGATATACTCTCTGCCTGGACCTATCCTGGGTGCTTTGGGACACAGCATCCGAGACTGGCAGGAACCAGGGGACTTGTGTGAAGGTGGGTCCCCTCTAAGTCTATGCTCTGCCTATCTAGATTAAGAGCCAGGATTCCACATTCTTGCTGCCTTGCTTTAAAGTTTTATTGTGTCACTCACTATGACCTTGGGCAGGTGACATTATTTCTCTGAGCCTCAATTGCATCAGCTGTAAAATGGGGATAGTTGTAATACCTACAGGATCAAAATGACATTTAAATGGGACAATGTACAGCTAATGCACATAGTTAAGTGTTCAGTAAATTTAAAAGCAAAACGGCCTCCCTGAAAGTTACTTCTCCCCTGAGCAGTCTTTACTGCTCACTCAAGTCACCAACCACCCTTCTTGGATTTACCAAAGCAACCTGGTATCAGAGAGAAAGCAAAAACCCAGAATTTGACCATTGGTTCTACCACCCACCAGCTGTGTGGTCTTTGGCCTTCAGCCTCTCTGTTCTTCAGTTTTCTATCTAAAAAATTGGGATCATAACAGCACCTACTTATTGGGGTTGTTTTTAGGATTAAATGAGATAGTACCTAGAAACTGTTTAGCACTGTTACTGAAGAATAAGTACACAATATGTGTTTGGTGGTGGTTGTTGTTGTTGTTGTTATTATTATTATTATTATTATTACTACTACTACTACTACTACAACTATTACTGCCATATGATTGTCCACATCCACTCTGGCATCAATTCCTGTGGATTCAACCTCCTAAAAAGACTCTCAAAGCAATATCTATTCTCCACTTCCCAGGCCTGGCCCTGCCTGTCGTTTCACACCTCTGTTAGTCATTAGTTAAAGCACAGATTGCTGGGCCCCATCCCAGAGTTTCCGATTCAGTAGGTCTGCTGGTAGCCTGAGAATTTGCATTTTTTAGCAACTTCCCAGGCAACGATGCTGATGCTGTTATGGTCCAAGAATCACATTTTTGACAACCTCTGCTTTCTAGCCTCTCTGATTCAGGAGTCTTCCATCTAATCCTTTTCCGGGTTGGTGTCCTCAGAATGAGGGTGGCTCCGGGGGTAGAGAGGCTGCAGGTTGAGGTTTGAAAAGCAGACTGGCCTCTACTTCCAGAGTTTGTCCTTCATACTGGAATCTACTAGGTTATTCCTAGGGACTGAAAATTCCACCCCCTGGTTCCTCCCCCAACCCCCACCCAACCCACACACCCAGAGCTGGGAGCTCTCCCCTACTCACTCCTCTACCCGTCACTCACTCCAGGAGGAGTTCCAAGCTGTGAGGGGAGCCCCTGGGTCCAGAGCTCACCCATCCTCATGCCACATCTAGAACAACCCTTCATTCCTTTCTTCACAGATGTTTCATTCACCCTTGTCTCTGCTCTGAAATTCCCTCAAAGCATTTTCTAATAATTTTCCAAATCATAGTAATTACCTCATTATTTTGATATTAATTGACTTCACTTAGCATCAGGAGCCAACTGAAAGGTTCCCAGGCTCTGTGTGCAGGAGAGGACTCCTAGAGGCAGCCCTGCATAAGAGCTGGCCTGGCTACAGCCCCGTGTCTCACCCCAGTCCTCCTCCATCCCCGCCCACCTCCTTCACTCATGTTTTTGCACATGTCAGAGAGAAACCTGACTCTTGAGAAATGGTGAAGACCAGCTGTCCACTCTCCAGAAGCCTAGAGTCATACAACAAAATAGACACAGCATCTAGAAGGGAACCCAGGGCTCCTGGCCACCCAAGGGCAGCCTTTCCCCTTCCTGTTCTTAGCTACACCCCAAGACAGACCTTGGAAGTCTTAGAGATCTTCCAAAGCCTAGCCTGGATGAGGAGAGTCTCAGAGGACAAGAGTTAGGGACACCTGGGGACCACCCCAGGACTCCTTGGCAGGAAACTTCCTCAAGCTCCTCCCATCACCTCCCAATAATAACTAAACTTTTTTTTTTCTTTTTTTAGGTGAGGCAATCCTTGGTTGACCTCACAGGTTGCAATGAACTTGTCAGCTTACAATCTCTTATTTTTTAGGCCTACAGCGCCTGGTCTTCCTAGGCAGTCTCCCATTCAAGTACTAACCAGGCCTGACCCTGCTTAGCTTCTGAGATCAGACAAGATCAGGCTTGTTCAGGGAGGTATGGCCATAGACAAACTAACACTTATTGAATATGGTCCATAGCTTTCCAGGGGATAATTTGCTTAATCCTCATAGCATCTTATGAGGTAACAACTGTTATCGAACCCATTCTACAGATGAGGAAACTGAATCACAACCAAGAAGAAGGTTAGACAATTGTAACTGGTTGAGTCCTTGGGGAAGACTTCAGGCCTGAACCAATCAACTACTGAGGCCCTGGGATCCTACCTTCCTTACCATGAGACTTTCTTGTCTCTAGCAGTGCCTGTAACCTCTTTCAAGATTCCAAGATAATAAGATTAGCTCATAGGTATTGAGGGCTAACTCTGTACCAGATGCTTTCCTTGCATTATCTTACCTCTCCCTCAGGACTCTTTTCTATGATAAAGATTTAATTAGCCCCATTTCAAATGAGGAATGAGAGCTTAGGTGATCTGCCCAAGGACTCACTCAGTAGCAGATCTGGAATTTATTCAGATGGGCCTGACTTCCAAGCCTATTTTCCTAACCATGGACTCTTCTGCAAGTGGCCTCCTCTCTAGACTTCAGTTTCTCCATCTGTAGGGACCACTGATGAGAGCTCATAGAGTGCCAGACACCAGCTTACCACAATCTCTCCCTGGCCCACTGCACTTGGTCTTAGTGTGTTTGAATCTGTGACCCATTATAACCATGGAGCAACACTGCCTTCGTCATACCTGCCCACTCTCAGGTAGATAATAAGTGGATTTTCAAACCCAAGGCTCTCCAGGAAAATTGCCTAGGATGGGGAGAAGAGACAAACAATCTCTGTAGAAACGCTGCCCAGGGCAGGGCAAGCCAGGGCTGAGTGACTAGGCAGCCAGAAACTAGACTAGCCAAGCTGGGCAGGATAGGGAGGCAGTATAGAGGATCTTTTGTCAAGCCAGAAGCTGCAAGGCTGCCCCATCCCCACCATCTGGCTCCAGATCCTGCCCAGTGATGCATGATGGGGAAAATGGGGGGGGGGGCGGGTTTGCTGTGCTGGAGGCTGCCCACCTGCTCTGCCTCCCGGGATAAGCCAACCCAAGACCTCCCAGGCCCATCTGGCCAACACATCCCCAAGCCCTGACCACCCCTGGGGACTCCTTTCAACAGGCTGAAATTGGCCAGGAGTGTGGCCAGACTGTCAGGGTCACAGGTCACTGTTAATCTGCCAGAACAGGGGAGTGGCATGCAGCCGGTGTGGGCAAAGCCCTGGCAGTTCCTGATGTCTGATCTGGTGGCCACAGAGGGAGATTTTCCTCTTCTGAGAGTCAGGGAGGTAGGCTAGACATAATACAGAATTCTTGGAAAATTGCAGATGCTCACATTCTGCTACCTAACAATTCTTCTTTTAAGTGGGGACCCTAGAGAAACACCTATATGCTCAAGGTGTCATTTCAGCACTGTATATGATTGGCAATAACATAAATGCCAATCAATAGAGGACTGAATAAACATAAGAACCATCTTCCTCAATGCTATTCAACTATTGTATCTGAAAACTGAGGACCCCCAACCCCCAAAAAGTCAACATGACTTGATTGTTTGCACTGGGAAATTCTTGCCCTGGAAAATAAGACAGTAAACCAATAAATAACTTCACTATTTACCTCGGGAAATTCTTGCAAACCAATTTGTTTGAGCAAACAGTTTGCTCACCTTGGCAACAGTTCACTATCACTATATCAAGAGCTTCTTCTCAGATGTCCACCAACTCTAAACTATTATGTCACAAACTGCCAATGAGTTTTCCACCTTTAAAAGACTCAGCTGAAACCACTTGAGCCCAGACTCTATCCCGCCTCCACCAACCCTATAAATATTCTTCCCTGACCACCCCATTCTGAGACACTGCTAAAACTCCCTAAAGGGGCTGTTCTCCCTTGCTGCAGCAAATTTCATAAAGTTGGCTTTGCTTAATTAGCAGTTTTTTCTGGTGGTCTTTCTGGAGAAGCTGACAATAAGTAAATAAAACATGATCTATTTATACAACAGAAAACTCTTCGGCAAATAAAAGGAATGAACTAAAAATGGTTGGAACTTGAAAACATAAGGTTAAGTGAAAAAATCAAGTTGCAGAAAAAATCAAGATTCGGAAAAAAATATGACAACTATGTAACATTTAAAAAATACACAAATAATACTGTGTATGATTTTAGGATAGACATATATAAAAACAAGTACAAGTATAAAAACATGCATGCGATTTATGGAAACCCAAATCCAAGGTGTTTATGAAAATACAACTACCCTGTGGGGAGGCAGGAAGGACAGTGGGACAGAGGAGGAGTAAACGGAGGGTTCAGATCGAAGCTGTTTTATCACTTTTGTTGAAAAGGAAAACAAGAAATATTTGAAGTAACATTATCAAAATAGTATTATTTGATTATTTGGGGAAATAGGTACCCAGGTGATTTTTTAATTTCCTAAAATCACTTTTTAAAAAATGCTTATTGGCCACAAGCTTTGTGTGTTGGGGGCGTGGATAAAATATATGTAACATGAAACTTCCCATTTTAACCGTTTTTGAGTGTACAGTTCTATGTCATTAAGTACATTCACGTTTTTGTGCAACCCTCACCACCATCCATCTTCAGAAAATTTTCATCTTTCCAAACTGAAACTCTGTATTCATTAAATAATAACTCTCCATGCCTCACTCCCCCCAGTCCCTGGCAACTATCATTCTATTTTCTGCCTATATGAATTTGACTATTCTTGGTACCTCATACA
The DNA here is from genome assembly GCF_000151845.1 of Pteropus vampyrus. Lineage (NCBI taxonomy): Eukaryota > Metazoa > Chordata > Mammalia > Chiroptera > Pteropodidae > Pteropus > Pteropus vampyrus. Next base: position 715,772 of record NW_011889117.1, read on the forward strand.
AGTGATATACAACACAAAACTTGTCTTTTTATGACTCACTTATTTCACTTAGCATAACGTCCTCAAGTTTCATCCATGTTGTAGCATGTGTCAGAATTTCCTTCCTTGTTAAGGCTGAATAATATTCCATTGTGTGTATAGACCATTTTTGTTTATTCATTCATCCACTGAGGGACACTTAGCTTGCTTCCACCTTTTCACTATTCTGAATGATGTTGCTATGACATGGTTGTACAAATATCTGTTTGAGTTCTTGCTTTTACTTCTTTTGAATATATGCCCAGAAATCAAATTGCTGTTTCATATGGTGATTCTATGTTTAATTTTTTCAGAAATTGCCATACTATTTTCCATAGCAACTGCACCATTTTACAGCAGTGCACGAGGGTTTCAATTATCAAGAGATACTTAGAAACGAAAGACTGTGATAGTACAATATATCAAAACTTTTGGACACGTCAAAAGTGTTAATAAAAGGAACATTCATCGTAGGTTTTTTATAAATGCAAATACCTTAATGCAAATAATCTTGTATGCTTTTCTGTATTAAATAAATAAATAAATAAAACATTTTCAAAGCCAAAGGAAGGAGGGCAGTTCAGACTCAAGTCCATGATCCAGGAGTCTGTGTGGTATTGAACAAGTTACTTCACCTTTCTGAGTCCCAATTTTGCCATCTAGAAAAAGGGAGAAGTATTCCCAGAATAAGGGAAGTAACAATTGTGCAGACATTTGTGCAAAGAAAGGAATTTGGCCAGAAAGTCAGTAGTTCAGCCTGCAAAAGTTAAGGAGCAGAATCCGAGTGAAGGAAATGGAGGCCCCCTAATCCTCTACTGAGGGACAAGCACTTCCAAATTGTAAAGCCCTCCTCATTGCGCAGAAAATTAAGAAGAGGCCCAGAGGGTCCAGGGACCTGCCCACGGTAACAAGGGGCAGAGCTGGGATCTGATCCCAGAGCTGAAAGGTTTTTTTTGTTTTTTTTTTATGCCTTCAGCACCTGGTCTTCCTAGGTGGTCTCCCTTCCAAGTACTAACCAGGCCCAACTCTGCTTAGCTTCTGAGATCAGATGGGATCGAGCTTGTTCAGGGTAGCATGGCCATAGACCCAGAGCTGAAACTCTTGCCTCTACAATTCACTGCCTTGCATAGGACCTTATCCTGATACCAAGAGATCAGTAAATAAGGGCCCTGCAGATCAGAAAGTTTGAGTAACTCAATAACAATAATTAATATTTAATGAGCATTTGCCATATGTCAGGTACCACACTAAGCTCTGAATCTTCACAACTCCAGTAAGTATATTTCTTGCTCACTGATTTGGAGATGGAGTCTCAGATAAGTCAGGGGCTTTGCCCAAAGTCACACAGCTAATAATGGTATCTGGGCTGTGTGGCTAGAGTAGAAATGGCCCCATCTAAGTGTGGAAGACTCAAGATTTTAAACCAGAACACAGCAGAACTCTAAGCCAGTGCATGTGACCCTCTTGTTCCTCAAGGAACAAAGGAGCTCAGCAGACCTCTTTCCCAACTGTCCCCTCTTTGAGCCTTCTTACCTCCCAGCCCTGGGCAAGGCCCAGGGAGGAGCTTCCCATTTGACTTGGAAGCTGACCCGCACAGGTCCTTAGGCACCATGTGGGGGAACCCTGAGGGTAGTAACTTCTAAGCCATCTCTGAGCTTCATCAGTGGCTTCTTCCCAGGTTACAGATGCTTCTATGTGACCTACGCTTTGGCCTTCTGGGCCCCCCAAAGCCTCTTCATGGGCCCAGCCAACCCCGAGCCATGTAGGCCCTTGCCCAGGTACTAAGCACACAACAAGTTCCCAAAAGAGCCAAATCTGCAGATGGCCTTGGGGCATCCCCACCTCCAGACTCCCAGCATGGGCTCAGATGACCTCCTCCCTACTCCAGACCCTTGAAGAGGAGTGGAGGCTAGTTTAGATCTTAGAATTATGCTTCAGGCCACAAACCATTCTTTAAAAGCAGGGGAAAGAGCCTCAGGTTGGAATAATTATGAATAATAATTATATTATAGTTAAACTAATTAAAATAACAAGAGAACAATAAAAGTAATAGCTGACCTTGAGAATTTACCTGCATGCTAAACACACCTTCTCATTTAACCCATTTCCCGTTTGCCTGGTGCTTGTAGTTGCTGAGATAACTGGCAGATTACAGTCCTAACCATACCCCCAAAGTTTGCCATGAAATATCTTGCTTTTATTATTATTTTTGCATCAGTCTAGTATATTGATAGTCTTTGGAAACAAATGATATCATTCTATTTATAGCATTTGGTTTTTAGTAATGGTGATTCCATTTACAAAATAGAGTAATTCTCTCGATCGCTGAAATATCAAATCCTAGAAAACTGTAGCATTCCTACGCATGTTAACATCGTTCTCGAACAGTTGTTAGCCGAAGATTCATTTGAAGAATCAGTTTATGTATACATTTCTGTAACATTGAAATTAGAGAAAAGTTTTGTTTAGAAATAACTCCAAGAGCAGTTTTTACATTTTATTTTCACATTGAAAACCAGTCAGATTTGCTTCAACCTCAAAGAGAGTGTTTACCTAAAATTAAATTAATGCTGGCAGCAAGCTGCACTTTTTTGTTCTAAACAGGAAATGGGTTAATCTCATAAGTCTCTCAAGAATGCAGTGAGGTAAGAGTGATTTCTTTCCATTTTGAAGAAGTGAAAACCAAGCTCAGAGAGCTTGGGGAACTCACCCAAGGTCATACAGCTGCCAGGTGGGGGTACCTAAAGAGCAAAGAGATCTTGTAACCTTGTTACCCAGCCTGATGCTTCCTGGAAGACTTTGGTAAAGTTAAAACCTCTGAGCCTCAGTTTGCCCAGACGCAGAGGGGAAATTAAAAAGAGGTACAGAAAAGGAGCAAAAAAGGATGGAGCGGCGCCATTCAGTACAGAGTGGAAGCAGATTACTAAGGAATATGAGAGGAATCTAATTAAGGCTATGAGGTAGAAAATCTTAGTCCCATTTCACAGATGTGGACTTGGCAGCATAGGCAGGTTAAATAACACAGCTGCTGGACAGATTTGTGTCCAGATCTGTCAGACTCCAAAGCCCTCTGTGACTATTACACCAGAAGTCCATCAGCAAGTTCCTGGTGCAAAACCAAAGGCCTTGAATACTGTGTGAGGTTTGGGAATAGAGCAAAGAAATAAAATGGAATCACTATAGTTGAGCTGCTGAATTAGTAAAATCAAGTATGTTGAGGCTTGAGGAAACAATTCTATTCTTGTAACTAGCCTGAGAACTTGAATTTTTGAACTTTCTGGTCCTGCATCAATGCCTGGCTGGCTATACGTCAATTCATTATGTGTCAATACCTGTGAAACAAGACAGATAGTGCAAGGAAGTCCCCTCCCTCTCCAAGATATGACTCCAGAAATTTCTTTCTTCAGACTTCCCTCTGTTTTAGCCCTGACAAAAGAGAAAATCAGTCTTTTCCACCTTAGATGCCATCCTTGGCTAAGGCCTGACCTTTGATTAATTATAATATCATTATAATCTCATCTGCATTGCAAATACCGCAGCTCTCATCACAAGCCTGAAGCCATGACAGTTCAGGAAACACCATAAAAAGAAGAGCCTGCCTACTGGGAGGAGGCTATGCCAGGCTCTATCACATTTTCCAGACTCTACCTCCAAGAGGAACGAACAAAAGCCCCTAATTAAGACATCCTAGTGCCACTCTCTTTCTCTCTTAAGTAAGCCTGCACTCCCTTTTTTTTTTTTTTTAATGTCAGCCAGGTAATGTGCCGATGTCATAACACAGTTTGAGGGAGGCACATCTCACACAACAGCATGAACAGCCAATCATCACGCTTATGAACTACAAAAGGATCTGCACTCTTCTCTTGAGTGTGTACTTTCCCTTTAATAAACCTTATGCTTTCCTGCTTGCTGTCCATCTTGCCCTTGAATTCTTTCTCCCAGCATAAGACAAGAACCTGGTTGCTGGAGCTCCAAGCTTTCTGGCAACACCTGGACATACACCAGCCCTCCAGATAACTTTCTGATTACTCCCTGAAGGACTCATGTAATGTATGCAGGCTACCTAACACATACCTGACATCCATTATCCCGACCACCAGACCTGACGCTCATCCTCTATACCAGGGACCCCTAATTCCCGGGGAGTGGCCCATGGCCTGTTAGGAACTGTGCCACACAATAGGAGGTGAGCAGCAGACAAGTAAGGAAAGTTTCATCTGTATTTGCAGCCACTAGCATCACCATCTCAGCTCCATCTAAGATCATTGGACATTATAGATTTTCATAAGAGCACTGTTCCTTGGTTTCAAAAAGGTTGGGGACTGCTGCTCTAGACCACATGGCATCCATCATCCATATTGCCTGACATCTAACTGATAACCATTCTGGACCAACCCTAGGGTTAAGAATGAATCTTGATTATTCTCAAGAATGTATTTTCTACTATAAGAACTCTGAATTTTCCTTTCTTCTTTGCAACATTTCTGTATTTTTTTCCAGCTGTGTTCTGAGTTTGCAAATGTAATAGCCTTGAATAAATCTTTATCATTTATTTCTAGACAAAGACTCCCCAGACTCCTTTTGAGTTTGTTTGCCAGACTTTTTCTCTCTAGATCTGCACTATCCCATACAGTAGCCATTAGTCACAAGCAGTTATTTATAATTAAATAAAATTAACAATTCAGTTCCTCTGTCTCATTAGCCACATTACAGGCGCTCAATAGCCACATGTGGCTAATGACTACCACACAGGACAAGCGTAGATATGGAACACCTCCCTCATCTCAGAGACTTCAGTTGAAGAGCGCTGATCTAGACGTTGGAGAGGGAAGGCACTGAAAGGTAGAAGCAGCAGGAAAGTGACCATGGCAGGTCTTTGTGCTGGAACTATCACTCATTACAAGTCAAGGAGGGAAAGAGGTGCGTACCCAACAGGTTAAAGTGAACAGATTGTGATGAAGAAACTGAACCCAAGTGGCAGGAGGAGGCAAGGAGGTGGAGGCAGTGAGGGAGCCAAGAGGTATTCCCAAGAGTTCAGCCTTCTGCTTCTGACAAACCTGGAATCCTCTCCCTGCGACTTGCTGTGTGGCTTTGGGCAATGTGGGCATGCAACTTCTCTGGGCCTTAGTTTTGTGAAAGAAAATAGGGGTTCTATGGAAAGTAACCTCACAGGATGATCTGATCATAAATTCCTAACTGGGCAAGTCATAGTGGGTAGTCACGCCCCAGGCATACAACTTCTTTACTAAAAAGACTTATCTTAGCCTTAAGCAAGCCCTGTCCATTGTTTCCATTAACACACCTTTGAAATGCTCCCTTTCAGAGCCCACTAGAGAACAAGCACCTAATCTTAATTACCCTGTAATCCCACCCCAGCATTGCTTCTTCCCACCTTCACATAATCTTCCTTACATTCCCTCCTTAATCTCAAATGCATAAAAAGAAACTACAAACTGTTATTCTCTGAAGCATTTATCTCACTCAGTCTGTTGGGATCTTGCTTCCAGGTACATCCTCTTTGGGGCTCAAATAAAATTTTACCAAAATTCTGTACAGGTTTAAACATTATTACATCGATAGTTTCTTCAACTGTAAAATGGAAATAATAAAAGTACCAGCTGCACAAGAGTGGTTGTGAGCTTTAAAGGGATAATATGGGTACAAGCAAACCTTCTACTATCTGATAAAGGACCAGTTTATTGTTTCCAATCCATTGTGGACTGATACTTTTGTAAAATAAAATTAAAATGAATTATTAAAAAAGATCACGTGCTTAGATATTATGGCAATGTCAAATTGCCATAAAACTTTCTAAACACTCTTCATTTTTTACTTATTTGGTAAGAGTGGTAAGAGTTTGGGGACTAACACTATCCAAGAACCACATTGAGTGGCAATGAATGTAGATCATTTATGTGGAAAAAAAGGGAGTTCTGTGGAAAGTAACCTCACAAAGTGATATGGTCATAAAGTCCTAAGTGCGACAGGTCATGGTGGGTAGGCATATAACTTTAGTAAAAGGCTTATCTTTGCCTTAAGTAAACCCAGTCCACTGTTTCCGTACATCTAGGTTTACAAACCTTTGAAATGCCCACTTTCAGATCCCTCCTTCTAAAGTGTGAGAGCACATAATCTTAACCAGTCTGTAATCCAATCTTGGCCTTGCTTTCTGTAATCCAATCTTGGCCTTGCTCCCTCTTGTAATCTTCCTTAAATTCCCTCCTTAATTTCAAATGCATAAAAGGAAATGCAAAACCGTTATTCTCTGGAGCATTAGTGATCTTGCCGCCAGGCATATAGCATCAGTTTGGCTCAAATAAACTCAAAAATCTTCTATAGGTTTGTATGTTTCCTACGTCAACAATTGGTTTTATGGCTGACATAATCAATGGCAGCCATTGCTATTATTAACAATAATATTAGAAGGAGCCATGAATAATAAATGTGGGAGTGGGGAAGAGTCTAAGACAATACCATATTTTAGCTAATAGTCATAAGGAGGAGAGGTAGGACTGAGGCCCAGACAGTCACTCCAGAGTCTTCTGATTCAGTGCAGCGGGGAGAGGGCTACCCAGGAATTGGGACCTGGCTCAGCCCAGATGTGCCTCTGAGCATTATATTTTTGTCAGCTTCTCTGCTGCTGAAACTCTGGTGTTATCACATGAAGGTAGAAAGATGGATCCTTTTGCAATAGGTTGTCTTACTGATTAAATCGCTGAGTGAGGGACAGATGCCAGTTCCTAAACTCTACACTCACCGCCACAGGACCTTTGTACATGCTCCTTATTCCCTCCTCTTGCGTGTTTTTCCTTCCTTCAACTGGTTAACTCCCACTGATCACTGAGAATTTTGCTCCTTAGCTGCTTTCATAGGGAAGGTTCCTGACTGATTAGAATTTGATGCCTTCAGAGTTCTCTTAGTTGGAATTTCACAACCAGAGGAGAATTCTATTGATTGGAATTTTATGGCGCTAGAAAAGTATTGATTAGCATTCCATGGCCCCAGAATTCTATTACTTAGAATTTTATGACTTGAGAATGCTATTGATTTGGATTTTATGGCATCTTAGTCTTTTGGCGATGCATGCTTCCCTCAGATACCCACACAGGTCGCTCAGCTCTCTGCTCAAACTGTGACTTCAAGGAGACTTTCCCTCACTTTCTTATTTCAAATTGTCTGTCTGCCAACTATCCCTGCTTTATTTTTCTCCACGGTGGTTATTGTCACTTAACAACATTTCAACGACATTACTTATTGCAACAACATTTCAACGACGTTACTTATTGCTTTCTGTACTAGAAGTTAAGAAGCTCCACCAGGGCAGGAATTTTTATTTGTCTGGTTCACTGCAGTATCCCCAGGGCCTGGAACAGGGCTTGGCACACGTAGATGCTCAATAAATATTTATCGAAATATTTATAAATGAGTGAACTACAGAATGAGTAAGCCGTTGTAATTGTTATATAAAGGTACCATATAATCATTTCTAAAATAGCGACTGCCAACTTATTCACCCACCTTCTCTAGCATGCTCTGTCCCACTCAACATTTCAACTCATGATGGAGAGGGGAGTGCCTCTGCCCTTTCCCACTGTGCCTCTCTCCCTAAGACAGGGGTCTCATCTGAGTCGCTAGGCTCCTAGGAGAGAAAAGGAATTGAAATAAATGTAGGGGGTTGGTGAGTGTAAAAGAGGGTATCCTAGGACCGGGACCCTACTAAGTTTTCAGACCTCAAATATTGCCATTACCTCCTACAAGCTCTCTCTCACGGCCAGATTAACTTGGCTCTTCTGTCAAATGCTCTTTAACTTTCAAGAACCCTGTTCACAACTCTGTACTGTTTGTATTTAGAGATGTGCTGGGTGATTGTTTAATTGCTATCTGTAGATAAGGACCACATCTGCTCTGTATTTCATGCCTAGACCAGGGCCTGGCACACAATAGGTGTTCCAGACCTATTTGTGGAATAAATGCATGAATACCATATCGCACTCCTGCTGGGAAGGCAGAAAAGGAAGGACCTGCTAGGGGCAAGAGTTGCCAAGGGTCAGGGGCTGCCAGAGGGAGGAAAACCCTCGGGAGTTTGTGAGTTTAGGTCCCCAGCCTCCCCTTCTGGAGCCTTCTCCACGGTAAGAGGTAGGGTAAGGGTGAGCAAACGTTTTCTATAAATGGAAAGATAGTAAAAATAGGCTGCCTGCTGTTAGAGAAATCAATCATAGACAATATATAAACAATAAGCATAACTGTGTCCCCCGAAAAATCCTTACCTAAGGATGCTAAAATCTGAATGTTTCACATATCACAAATGACATTCTTTGAACTTCTCGACAGTTAAAAAGTGTAAACACCTCATGAATGACAAGTGTTGTATTTGCAAAACCCCCAAAATAAAGCTTTAAGTAGAATTAAGAATTAAGAGTGGGAAACTCAGGTGAAGAGGGCCATTTGCTCTCTATGTCTGCAATGTTGGGCAAGTCACTTGACCACTCAGAGCCTGGGGAGATAATAAAAGCCCTTGGTTTCCAAGGATTAACTGAGATAATGCCTTCAGCTCCAGCCCAACCAGCTCAGCTCAGCATGAGCCACTGGGTTAATAAAAATCATTATCATTATTACCAGAGGGACTTTGGGAGGAGTAAACGGAAGGACCTATGCAAATCCCCCAGCTCAAAGTCTGCATCAAGAAGTCCTCTAGAGAAGATGCTAACTTGCACTGTTCTCCCCTCTTCCACCCTAGGTCACCCGAGATAAACCTCCCCAGCATCTTCCATTAGCTCCACCCCCAAACCAGGCTCTTCTGTTCCCTTGGCCCAGACCGGAGAAGGTGCCCATGGCAGCTGGCCAGGGTGCAGGCAGAGAGCCGGGTGTGGAGGGAAGAGGGTTCTGACCAGGCCCCTGGCTCATTGTCTGAACCCGCCAGCCAGCTGATGTCCTGGGTTGCCCACACCAGCTGGCCGGCCCCACCCCCACCCTAACAACTTCTCCCAGGTCCCTCCCTGTCACTCAGCGGCGGCCCCCACCCACCTGCAGCCCAGAAAGGCTCAGGGTGTGACAGAGGGTCTGAGCTTTTGTCCCCCAAACTGTAGGCTGATTTGCATTCCTTTAGCAATTTGCACAGCGCATTCATTTGTAGAGAGCTAGACTGCTGCAAAGCCTGCAAGGTCCTTTGGGTTTTCCTTATTTGAGTGAGCTTTCGAAATGTGATTTGGGGTGTTCCCTTTCAGCTTTCGGCATTTCCTTATTCTCGGACTTTGGCCAAGTGACTTTGCCATTCAAATCTTCAGTTTCCTCATCTGTAAATGGGGCAATAACACCTTTCCTCTAGAATGGTTGTGGGGAATAAATAAGAAAACACATGCAATGTACCTGGCACAAAGTATGTGCTCAGCAGATGTATGTGTTACGTAAACATATTATCAGCATCCTAATGTTCTCCAGTGCCAACTATTGAAACCTATGCTGTCCAACAAGGTAGCCAACTAGGCGCATGAGGCTATTTTAACTAAAATTAATTAAAATTAAGTTAGATTGGAACTTTAGTTACTCAGTC
>NW_011889117.1:728003-729157 GCF_000151845.1 Pteropus vampyrus
TTTTTACACCCACAGCACCTGATCTTCCTAGGTGGTCTCCCATCCAAGTACTAACCAGGCCCGACCTTGCTTAGCTTCTGAGATCAGAGGAGATTGGGCACATTCAGGGTGGCATGGCTGTAGACTTAAATAATTCTGACATGCACTTATCTTCCCACAAGTGGAATTGCCAATTTAATGAATGAAATACGGGAACTCATTGTTTGGTGCTTTCCTGATTATTAGAGAAGTTGAGCATCATTTTTTAAATGTTTATTAGCCATTCAGATTTTTCTTTTGTTTATTGTCTATTAATTTTCTTTGTCCATTTTTAATTAAATTATCTTTTTTGGGGGGAGGTTGTAGTTTTTTATTTGTTGAGTCTGTGGCAAATATTTTACCCCAGTCTTCTGCATATAAAAGATAGCAAAGTAAAAGAACTTTGTTTATGGTGTCTTTGTATATAGAGGAGTTTGGAGTTTTTAATCTCTATTTCAATTTTAATTTTTTAAATCTTTAGGAGGCAGAATAGTTCACAGTAGCCCAAAGTACTGGATCTGAAGTCAGAACATGCTAGGTTCTAATGCCATTTCTGCTTTTTGCTAACAGTAACAAATGGGCAAGCTGGTTGGTGGGAAAGCCTTTTCCGTTTGCGCAGAAACGGGAAAGTACTTTTCTCCTTCATTGTCAGGATTAACTAGATGGGGTGTATAAAAACAGCAACTAAACATGATAACGAGCTCAATGATAATAATGTAGCTAACCGTTATTAATATTATGAAGATGACACTTTAGACATCTGGAACATAGTAGGCCAAAAAAAGAGAAGTGACTTAACCAAGGCGACCAGGCCTTAACCTGTATAACTCAGGTGAGGCGTTGTCTACACCCCGCTAAGTTCCGCCCCCTAGGACTCCGCCCCCATCTCCGTCCTCCGGCCTGGACTGCAGCTCTCACCTCAGTAGGAAGCCCAGTGCCTGAAAAGTGGGCCTTGCGCGTGACAGGCGCGCGTGACCCAGGTGGGCGGGTCTGAGAAGCAGGATGCTCCGGGATAGGGTGGTCGGTTCGCGCGGAAGGGGTGGGGCAGGTCAGGGGGAGGGGTTTAACAGGAGTTAGTCTTTGGGCTGGGCTTCCGCGTGCGTTGGTCTGGCGGGCGGGAGCGCGCGGCGGGGGCG
>NW_011889117.1:729207-736786 GCF_000151845.1 Pteropus vampyrus
CCTCTGGAGTTTTAACAATCGCAGCAATAAAAGTACATCTCCATATAATGGGCTATTGGCATCCCTAAACCTAAACTCCTGCTTTTGTCCCCAGGATGTGTCTGTTCATCCCAAAGGCTGTTTCCATGTAAGGCAATGGCCACTCCAATCTTCCAGTTATCCATACCAAAACCTTAGAATTATCCTTGACCCTTCTTTTTTCCATACCCTACAAAGGTAGCCATTATTATATCCTATTGGCTCCATCTTCAAAATATATCTCAAATCCAAGTTCTTCTCACCATCTCCACTGCCTGCCACCACTCTGGTCTGAGCCATCATTGTCTCCCTCCAGGATTAGTGGCAGCTTCCTACCTTTGCCCCCTCAAGTATACCCTTCACCCCAGAGGAATGAAGATCATGTCACTCCTCTGCTCAAAACTGCCCGGTTTCTCCAAAATCCACTTAGAACAAACTCAAATTCCTTACTGTGGACTACTGGGCCTCATTTATCTGGCCCTGGTCTCCTTGCTCAGCTACATATTGATGTCCTTTCTGTGCTGTGCACCCTCCTGCTACCCTCTGCCAGGAGCCATTCTTCCCTCACACAGCTTCTGGCAGCTCCCTTATCATCTTCCGGTCTCAGGAATGTAAATGCCGTTTTTAGAGACTTTCTTTGTCACCTTATATAAAATAACACCCATACTACCTGCTGCCTTTGTCTCATCTTGTTTTTCCTCAGAGCACCTATCATTTATTTACTTGCTCACTGTCAGTCCGTCATCTTCCTCATGAGACAGGAGACTCCATGAGGCAGAGATTTTGTCTGTCCTGTTCACTGCTGTATCCCCAGTGCTCAGGACATACCTGGCACATAGTTAAGGAAAGAAAGAAGCACAATAGGTGCTAGGAACCAATGCTAAACACCTAATGGTTATCTAATACTCGCAGCCCCTAAGGCAGGTACTGTCCTTATCTGACTTTGCAGATGGGGAAATGAAGCTCAGATGCAATGATTTGCCCCAAATTAGAAACAGACTTATTCTTAGTGTGTCTCTTGTACCACTCTCCCACAGACAATTGAAACTGACAGTCTGGGAGCAGTAGGAGACTGGATTCTGAGTGCCCCAGGGGATTCGATTGCATAGGAATGACATAAGACCCTTTGCTCTCGGATGAGTCTTGTACACATTCTCAGGAGGCTCTGAATCTCTGGATTTATCTGCTCTTTTAGTATGATTGTAGCCAATTGTTTAAAGGAAAAAAAAAGCAAACCGGATCTCACTAGGGCGTACTTGAAACCTTTTGTATGCATTCCCTTGCCTCAGGCTGTAACCTACCTTCCAGGATTTCCAAGGGGCAGCCCAGCTGTCCCACCCAAGTCACTCTCTTACCCTGCAGCCTGAACTTGCTGAAAGGGTATGGTTAAAGGTCTGAAAAGCTCTGTGGGTGAGGCTGGTAAAGAAGAGGTAGGAGGGAGAAGAAAGTCTGAGAGATAGACAGAGGCCATATGGGACTTTGCAGATCCTGGTGGGCAATTTAGATTTTATTTTAAGCTCAACGAGAAGTCTCAGAGGTGTTTGTTATTTTTGTTTGTTTGCTTTTTAACTTTTTATTGAAGAAAAACATAGAGAACAAATCATAAATATCAATTTTCTCAAGCTGAATACACACCGTGATGGCCCAGCACCTAGATCAAGAATCAGAACTTCACTAGCTCCCAGAAGCCCTCTTGGAGTGCCAGCCTGGTCACTAGCCCTCCCCCATCCCAAGGGTCACTACTATCCTGACCTCTAACAATGTAGCTTAATTTTACTTATTCTTGAGACTTTACATATAAGTGCAGTTCATATTTTTTTTTTGTATGTACTCTTGTGTGTCTAGCTTCTTTCATGTGAGATTCATCTCTGTTGTCAGTATAGTTTATTCATTGTCATTGCTATGTAGTACTCCATCATGTGAATATATCACAGTTTATCCTTCTCCTGTTGACAGACACTTGGGAACCTTCCGGTTTGAGGTTTTGTAAATAATACTCTGTCAAATTAACTCAAAAAGAGTCTGGAGGCTTTGGCTAGAAATAAACGATAAAGATTTATTCAAGTATCTTAGAGTTTGCAAACTGGAGAAATAGCTAGGCAAAAACCCAGAGGTGTTCCTAAGAAGAAAGAAAATTTAAGAGTTCTTATAGTAAGAAGTACATTCTAAAGAAATATCAGTCCTGCATTTTTAGCCCTAGGGTTGGTCCAGGATGGTTATCAGTCAGATGTCAGGCAGTCTGGATGATAGATGCCAGGTGGTCTGGAAGATGGACACCAGCAGGTCTGGTCAGGCCTAGTGGTCTGGATAATAGACGCCAGGTGGATGTCAGGTGGCTTGGGTACCTGAGTCCTTCAGGTGGTAATCAGAGGGTTATGTTGAGGTCTGGTGTATGTCCAGATGCATATCCAGGCATTGATGCAGGACTGGAAAGTTCAAAAGTTTAAGTTCCCAGGCTAGTTAGAACAAGAATAGAGTCTTTTCTCGTGCCTCAACCTTCATATGTTAGTAATTTTAGCGACTCAATTAAAGTGACTCCATTTTATTTTTGACTCCATTTTATATATTCCCTATCTTCACTTTGTCCTTAGCTCCTATAAACAATTGTGTACACGTCTTTTCATGCATACATGTAAGCATTCCTCTCCACTAGCTACCTAGGAGTGGAAATGCTAGGTCATAGAACAGGCTTGTGTTTAGCTTTAGTAGATACTGTTTTTCTAAGTGGTCGTACCACTTATACTACCACCACCAGATAGGAAAGTTCATGAGGATTTTAGGCAGGGAGAGAAACAATCTGAGTCCCAGTCCACCACCAATGCTATCAAATGTTTATTGAGTGACTAAGTGTGTGAATACCCAAACACAAGTTGAAAGGGAAACAGCTTCTGACTGAAGCTAGCTGAACTCTTCTGACTGGTAGTTTCTCATCAGACACTGTCCCGGGCCCAGAGACCAGACATAAACAAGGAAAGATCCCTGCCACTAAAGAATCCGCAGCCTATATGGAGAGTTTAAAGCTGTGCTCCAGTGGCGTTTCTGCTTTCAATACAATGGAACTTGTATTTTCTGAAAGGACCAGAGTACCTGAAGAAATAGAAGTGGAGGAACATGATAACAGGTGGACAGGACTTTAAGACTTATTCATCCCTAGGCCTAAAGAAGGCCCAAGGACCAGTTTGGGCAAAGGCCTGGAAGATAGAATGGTGTCTGGAAATCAAGAATGGTGACCTGGGTAAAAACAGGTTCTGGAATCAATCACTTACCATCTGTGTGTACTAGCAGAAATCACTCAACCCTCATGAGCCTTAGTCTTCTAGTATGTTAAAAGAGCATGTTAAAAATAGCACTCAACCTGGCAGGACTGTTAGTTATGTTTTGAGCTTCATGCGCAATACCTGGCACATTGGAAACAATCAATGTAGCTCTTGAGAAGTATTTCTGTATGACTGAAGAAGTTAGAGTGTGTACAGTGCTGAATACCCTGATGAATTTAAATAGTTTCCATCAGGCAATAAGGAGCCAGTTAGGATTTTTAAAGGAGGCCGGGGAGTGGGCAGGGAAACAAATCAGAGGTGAGTTGCCGTTAGAACTTCTGACTGCAGAGGACAGTTAGTGAGAACCTTAGAGGCAGGAAAGCCGATTAGGAGACTTGCAACAGTGCAGTACACATTCTTGCAGGTATGACAGATTTTATAATAAAATGTCTAAAGGGAAATCAAATAAATAAACAAGTAATGAAAATTTCACCCTGGACAGTATTGTAGCCACCAGCCCCCGATAGACACACGGACCACCAGAAATCAGTGAGTTATAGGAAACACACTCTTTATTCAGCCAGCTGGGTCTGCCAGGGGGTACGCAGACCCCAAATTAAGCAGCCCCGAAATGTAGAAGTACAGGGTTTTTAAGCCCTAAATCTTATTTCTCATTCTGTCTTAAACACAAAGGTCTATTTTTCTTCTATTTACTGTCAACCCACAGGTCAGTTGTGCAAGCGGGGGTACAGAAGCAGAAAGCTTATTGATAGAATGTTATGTTCCCATGGGTGATAGCCTATGTTCCCATAGGCGATAGCCAAGCAGTAATTTTTCAGCCAGCACAGACAGTAGAAGTCATGGAGGAAGTTAAGGAGGAAGACATGGATTTTAGAAGTCAACAAGAAAATGATGGGTTATGGGAGCTGAGAGGAGCAAGCCCGTGTACCATTATCTGCAGGGCAAGAGGTACACTGCTGGGCACTTCTGAGTCTCATGCATTTACTTACCCATCAGGGAGCAATACTGGCCATTAGTAATGTATCATATTTTTACCTACAAATTTGGAAATAATGTAAAATAATTTTAATACCCATTGTTAGAGTGTTGTGAGATGAGCATGCTCAGCCAATAATGATGGAAATATGACTTGGTAAAACTGAAAATGTTGCTATTATTTGACCCAATAATACCATTTTGGAAAATCTATTCTAAGGCTGATGCACAGTGATGTTCAACAAGGCATAATTTATATCGGAAAAAAATTAAAAAGAAGCAGCCCTAATGACTATGCATATTGGATTCTACCAAAAGTAGAATATCATCTCCATTAAAGTGACGTTTATGAATAATTTTTAATGACATGGAAAAATGCCAATGTATATAATAGTGAAAAAAGAAAAAAGTTAGGACACAGAAATATATTGCCAGTATCATTTTAATAATATAAATACCCATGAATAAAAAAAAGTTGGGAAAGATATACAGTAAAATGGTGAAAGTAATTTGTTTTTCAGTGTCAAGAATTAAGAGTGGTTTTCATTTTCTTCCTAATCATGCTGTGTGGTACAGAAATCCCTCACCATGGTTATGCTCACATTCCTCTCATAATCATAAACAATAATGAATTTTAATAACACAGCCCATGGCCAAAAAACTCTTCTCATTCATCTCTCCCTCTAAGCTCTTGGGCTCTTCAGTCTCCTGTGGAGAAAAAGCCTTGCTTATTAGAAAAGTTCCAACCATGCCTTCTCAGGCGCACAGACAGGCTCTTTAAAGTGCCATTGGCATTTCAGGCTCCTGTTTACCCAACAAGGACCATACACTTTTAAATCAGCTTCCCTCAATGACTGTCATCTGGCTGGGCGGTGTGTTTATCATTCATTAACGGAAGGGGCACGGCTAGGGCAGAAGGCAGGCTGCATGCACTTCTCCCTGACACCCCTCTTTATCCTTCTTGTCACTAAAGAAAAACAATTACTTGGTTTGGACAGGAAACAGCCAGAGTTCTGAGCAATTTCCTTGGGTGTACGTAGACTATAATTCCTTTACGAAGTTGTGAAAAAAAAGTCAAAATTCAGTTCTGTCACCTGAGACTAAGCTTCTAACTCAGGCAAACTTCATTGTATAAGTCTCTTAACCTTTCTGAGTCTGTTTCTTTGGCTGGAAAATGGAGGGTTGCAAAACTGAAGTCAAATTGAGTTTACAAGGCACCCAGCCTCGTCTCTCTAACTCTTAAATGTTAGTGTCCCTGACCCTGTAGGCCGTAAGTAATCAACAAATACTGGCAGATGCTTTGTGGCTCTGATCTGTTCCCAGAAAGCCTCTCTCCTCCACCCGCAACACACATACACACTCCACCAGGAACTAAGCCAGAACGAGAAAGAAATAGAAAAGGTGGTGAGCCTGTGGATACTAATTTGCTATCTCTATATCTGAAATCCAACATAACTTGAGAAATCTATGTGTTCAAAGCCAGGCTTGCCCAAGTCTTCAGCAAGAAAGTTTTATTCTTAAACACAGTAGAATGTGGTATATCCAAACAATGGAGCAATACCTGGCAATAAAAAGGAAGGCAAACTATTGACAGAAACATAGACACATCTCAAAATCATTATGCTGGGTGAAAGAAGCCAGACAAGAGAGTACATACTGTATGAGTCCGTTTACATGCAATTTTAGAAAATGCAAACTAATGCATAGTGACAGACGGTAGATCAGTGCTTCCTTTGGCCCGGGTACAGATGGAAAGAGCAAGACGAATCTAACAGGGTGATAAAAATGTTCTGTATCTTGATAGTGCTGGAGATTTCACAGATATATACAACCATCAAAACTCATCAAATTGTGTCCTTTAAATTGATGTGATTCATTGTAAATAAAATACATTTTAATAAAGATGATTTTTAAAAAAGCAATAAGATTTGGGGGAGGGCTGGATGCAGACTGACTGCTAATAAAGAATATGTAGTTTCTTTCTGGGGTGATGAAATATTATAAAATTAGATTCTGGTGATGGTTACACAGCTCTGTGAATATACTAAAAACTACTGAATTATACATTTTAAATGGGCGAATGCATGGTATATGAATAATATCTCAATAAAGCTGTTAAACAAAAAACAACCACATAGCTATGATTATAGAAGTCAAAATAGTGGTGACCTCAAGGTGGAATACTGACTAGAAAGAAACATTACAGAGGCTTCTAGAGTGGTGGAAAATTAACTTTATATTAATATGAGTGGTGGTTATAAGATATTAAGCCTGAAACAATTTATTGAGCTCTATGCTTGAGATTTGTTCATTTTGTTATATGTAGTACATATTATATTTCAATTTTTCACTTTTAAATTCATTATAAAGTTTATATAAAGTAACTTTTTTTAAAATGCACAGTCCTATGAGTTTTGACAATGCATATAATCATGTAACCATCATAACAAACAAAGTGTAGAACAGTTCCATCAACCCCAAAATTTCCCCATGCCCTACCTACCATAAGTGTTTGGCAAACACAGACCTGTTTTCTGTTCCTATAACTTTGCCTTTTAAAAAATATCCTATAATTGGAATCATAGAATATGTAGCCTATTGAGTCTGACTCCTTTGAAATGTATCGGCATTGTTGCAGGTATCAGAAATTTGTTTCTTTTTATTGCTGAATAGTGTTCATTTGTATGACGAGTGTATCATAGTTTATCTACTAACTAGCTGACGAACATTTACATTGTTTCCAGTTTTTGATCATTGTGAATTAAACTGCTATGAAAAAATCATGTATAGGTTTCTGTGTAAACAGTCCTTAGACCAGCCTTGCAGTCTCAGAATAATACCAATTTGACCCCAATGTATTATCCTTTTTACATATAGTTGGATTTAATTAATGTTTTGTTGAGGATTTTTGCCTGTGTCTTCATGAAAAACATTGGTCTATAGTTTTCTTGTCATATTTTTGTATGGTTTTGGTATGAGGGTCATGCTGGCCTCATAAAATGAGTTGGAAATGTTTCTTATTATTCCCTGGTAGAGATTATGTAAAATTGGTATTAGTTCTTCTTAAGTATTTGGTAGAAGTAGCCTATGAAGTCTGGAGGCTTCTTTGTTGGACAATTTTTAACTACAAAATTAATCTCTTTAATAAATACAGGACTATTCATATTATCAAAATTGTTTTTTTGAGTTTAAATGCATTTTATTTTTTAGATAACTTACATGACATGTTTTTCTTAAAAACAATGCTTCCACTTCAAACAAATCAAGGTCAAAATAAATGAAGAGTTCAAGATAACATCAGTCCCGTT
>NW_011889117.1:744431-862136 GCF_000151845.1 Pteropus vampyrus
GAAATATTACACTCCTAATTTCGAGGAGTATGTTCACGGCCGATGGTGGAGGAGGAGAGGGGCCTGTTGGGTGCAGGCTCAGGGATCGGACAGCCTGGGTTCAGGCCTCCCCAACTTACAGGCTGTGACCTTGGCTCTCTCCGAGCCTCACTTACCGCATCTACAAAATGGGGATATGAAGATCATCTCCACTGCGGGCCCCCTCCCCCGCGCCCCGGGTTCTTGGGTTTTGTGAGGCCAGGAGAACGCTTGGCACAGACTGGCACATACACAAGCGTGAAAACTGTCATTGTAATCGCTAATAAACCTCATCCAAGGTGAACCTCACTCCGAAAAGCCCGAAATTGGGCTCTGGTTGTGTATTTAAGTTTTATTTTGCCTTCGTTGTGTCCTGCTTTATGATCTAATTGGTTTTCTTTCCTCCATTCCAGCATTGATCTAGTGTTCCTCCTAGAATTGTGAGATCCTTGGGGGAGGGGTGAGGTCGCTTAATAACAATAAAATTTTAATTGTTTCTTGTTGCAATAGCCAACATTTTTTGAGCAGCAGGCATTTTGCATTCTATTCATTTAATATTTATTAAATAATCTATTAAGTAAAAGGTACCATTCTTGGCCCTGGGAATATAGCAACAAACTAGATGGACCAAACTAGGCCTTGAGTTTACCCGGGAGGAGGGAGGAGAGACATGGTAAATGAGGGAACTGATTAATCCATTTTTGCAGGTTTTCTCCCATTTAATCGTGGTGACAACTTAAGAATTTTAAGTACTTGAGTATGCCCATTTTGTAGAGGGTGAAACTGAGGAACAGAAGAAACCCTACATTCTAATAAAATAGCCTCGGCGCCAAGCTTCAGCATCTAAAAGGGAGGCTTTACACAGCCTCTCTTTTGTTTGATAACCATTTACTGTTGCATTGAAGAAATGTAAAGTAGATGCCCCCAGCTGATTCCTCTTTATAGTCGTCTGCAGTTGCAGCTTTTGATAATTTGATTCCCTTCCTCTTGGACTTATAGGTGACCTTTAGGTCTGACAAAGGTGCACCATCTCTGTATAGTGAAAGAACCTTTTAGTGGAATTTAAAATTTTTATGTCCAAATCTGTTTTTTGCAGTTTTCAGTTTAAAATATGCCTCAAGGTACAATTTTTAGTTCTATTATGTAACTTTTAATTATTTATTTAAAAAAATTTTTGATAGTCTTCAGACAATTTTGTATTCCTAGGCAGTGCTTAGTATACATTTTCTTTTAACCTGGAAGCGTTTAGTAAGTTGCATTAAAATACTGAGAGGGTTTTTTTCAGTGAAGTTCTAATGATACAGTAAGATTCAACATTGACCATCTGTTAAGCACCAGGCCTTGTGCTGATGTAGGACTTACAAAGATGAATGAATAAGAGTAGGCTCTTGCCTCTAGAAACTAACCTATAGTCTAAACATTTGGCTAATGTTTTTAAGTGAAGTGCTAGGCAGAGAGAATGTAGGAGCTCAGAGTCCCTGGGGGAAGTCTAGAGCAAGGGGAAGTCTAGAGCAGTGGCCTCAAATGTTTTTAGTGTTCTTTTTATCAGAAAATAGAATTGAGTGTGCACACATACTATGTGAATGTTTGTTTTAAATTACAGTTACATAGTTGACACGTACTTTGTTTTATGTGCGTTTTATAACATGCAAAAATAGACGTATAACAAAAGGATGAGCTAAAACAAATAGAAGTTCCAAGGTTGTCTTTCCATACCCAAGTGTGTGGATAATTAATAACTGCCCTCTGGGGTGGAGACCATCATGTAGTGAAACCTCTTTAACCCAGTAGGCCTGTTGAAATTCAATTCTGGAGTCGGGCCTAGGTTGAAACTTTGGGGTCCAGTCCTTACTAGCTTTGAGACTTTGGACACATTACTTAACTGTTCTGTACACTTTATTTCCCTCATCTGTAAAATCGAGATAATTTCTACATCATTTGCAGTTTTATCGTGATGATTGATAATATATATAAGTGTATGCTAATACACATAAAGTACTACTGTGCTTGACACACCCTGTCGGGTGCTGTTAGTGGCTGAGGATACAAAGCCGATGTAAGGTCTCACAGTCTAGTGGGGGCTTTACACAAGTACATGGATAATGATAAAGTCCTTTAAGTCTTTGAAGCAAAGGCCTTTGGGAATGCACAAGAGGAATAACTAAATGTTCTTTGAGGATCCAGTAAGATTCAGGTAAGGAGGTGACATTTGAACTAGCTCTCAGAAAGGGGCCTTTTCCAGAAGAAGGAACAGACCTTATTAGCTGAGGGTACAGTGGAAATTTAGAGGCCGTTGAGATCTTGGTGAGTAGATCTCCATATCTGGACCTGCCAAGAAAGTGATTGAAGCTTGTATACCTTGTTAATAGGATAACAGTGAGTTCTGGCTGGAGTTGAGCTTGGCAGGGGCCAAGTGGCAAGGAAGCCTGTTCTAGAACTTTTCACAACACAACAGGTCTTTCCTTTCTGGTGGCACTTACCTCATTCTGCTTTCTTAGACATCTAAGAATGTGAACCCCTAAATATAAGTTCATTGAGGGTTAAGATAGTATCTGCTTTTTTGTGATTTTATTTGCCTAGCAAGATAAGTGGAAAATTCGTAAGCATGGGGAAAGATATATAAGTCATTGGAACCTCAAAGAATTCTGAACAATTACAAGTGGAATGGCAGATGACCATACTTACTAGTGAAAAGCTTGCCTACAAATAACTTTATGGTAGGTAGGCCCTGTGCATTACTATTCAAGAGGAGTGAGAATTAGAATTGTAACATTCAGTAACACTTAGCCATTAGAATAGGCATATGAAAGTGCATCAGACTTCTCTGAGATTGAATTAGGTGCCTTCCATTTTCTCTAGATCCACTCTCCTCTTGTTCCCACCTTGTTCTCTGCCCCGGGAGGTTTGACCTACTTATGCAGACTACATCAATGGGCTTCCTTCCCCTCTGAGGTTATGGAATTTAATCACCGTGCTTCCTTCTTATGAGTGTTTCCTCTGGCTGGCTATGTCCCTTGGTTGAAGATTGCTATTTCTCTAAAGATGATTCTTTCTCCATGACTCACTCCTTCTAGGTATGGAAAGTTTTGTTTTCCTTTGTTCTTCTGGCTTAGAGGTGCTCTCAATAGTCCCAGGGTACTATAACTACCCTTTGTGATGATCATAAACCCTGCCTACACTTTTCTTTATAGTTCCCTTATTACACCCTCCATGAATTATCCTTACTGGAGTAGAGTATGCTATCTTTCCTGCTGGGACCATGACTGATGTGAAACTTAGATACCTTCTTAATAGGATAACTTTTCAAACTTTCAATCAAAGTTTGCTTATACTTTAAAGATATTTGCCAGAGCCCAGCTCATAGCAGATTTAAAAGCAACAAATCAGATGGAGAGGAGAGGGTCTACCCCAAGTAGGCATACTAACAATGAGAGACAGGGTCCATCTTTTCCTGTGTTTCTTCCCTACTATGCTGCATTGATGTAGTCATTTTCTCCCTGTACTATTGGGCAAGAAAAACAATGGAGTAAGATTAAAAGCATCATAATCTGTGACTAAACAATCAAGACAGGTTAGAGTGCAGTTAGCCTGTTTGAAAAGGCAGACGTATACATGAGGCAAATTGTTTGACATAATGGAAAAAGCAGAATTTGGAGGCCAGCTTTGGTTTTGAGGCCCAGTTCTACTGGGAAGTTGTTCAATTTCTGAGACTCAGTTGTTTATTTAATCTATAAATGTAGGTTATTCTTAACCTAGTAATAACAATGACTAATATTAAATGTTTATTTTGGGCCAGACACCATGCCAAGCATTATACTCACCTTATGCCTTTTGATCCTCCACTCTTTTAGGTATACTTATTTTACAAATTAAGAAATTTACTCAGATGTCATAGAACTAATAAATAACCATGGCTAGGTTAATATCTAGATCTTTCTGACTACAGAGCCTGAGCTCTTACCATTAAGGTAACTTTTTAAAAATGTGTTTCTCCATCAGCAAATGGGAAAATCGAACCCTCGTTCCTACACTCTGTCACTGTGAATTTTCCTACATTTTGAAAAGTTATTTAAGTTATCAAAATACAGCATTTATAAGATGGGGGAAAACAATGTTTATAGATATCTAAACATCACTGCACTGCTGAAGTTTTCCTGGCTGATTATTTATGGGGAGAAGGATGTTCAGAACTTTCGTTGTCTCATATTTTATACACCCCCACCTCTACCCTATGGCAGAGTTGAGGGAAATGAGCCGAATGCTACAAGAGTAATATTGCTATAAAACCTTAATTATTTAATCAACTGTTATCTACATATTAATTTAAAATTGACATTTCAGTGAGTCTTTGTGTAGAATTGGGCATAAATTTTCCTATTAGGAACAAGTTATTCTTTGAGGTTCTCTGGAAGGTTGTTGACTTTGCTTATTTTGAGGGTTGGGACTTACTAAA
The DNA here is from genome assembly GCF_000151845.1 of Pteropus vampyrus. Lineage (NCBI taxonomy): Eukaryota > Metazoa > Chordata > Mammalia > Chiroptera > Pteropodidae > Pteropus > Pteropus vampyrus. The sequence goes on from NW_011889117.1 coordinate 748,903, forward strand.
TTGAGTTATGTTTTGGACACTAATGATTTTTGTCTTCATCTTTGACTTTTGAATACATTTATGCTGGTTTGGAACCCAATGGCTTGCCTCCATACTGATGGATTCTAGATATAAGCAGAGACTGACTTTAAGCTTGTTCTTGAGTATTAAGCCTATTGTGTGGGGTATGCAGATCTAGGCTTTATGATCAGTTATTTGAATTTAATAACTATTTTTAGGTGGGAAGGATCATTTAATGACAGTGTACAGTGGATGAATGCAGCAGTAGGGTCAAGATGAGTTAATTCACTAAGCTCATACCTATTCCAGGCTTAGGAAAAAAATAAGAAAAAGGTGGAGAAGAAAGATTTCTCACTTGCCAGTTTTATCTTCATTCCTTAGTATTAGAGTATTGTTTTGAACCTTATATTATAGAAAGTGATTACTCAGTGTAAAGATTTACTTCAGATCCCTGAAAGTTTGAAGGCTAATGAGGGAGATTCTTCCCCCTGGTTATTGTAACTTTGGTAAGGATACTAAGAAGGCAGCGGGGGCGGGGGAGTCTCACTAAATCTGTACTGACCAGCCCCATGTGCAATATGAGCTAATGTATGTACATGTGACAGACCCTGTCTCTGGGTTTTATTATGGCTGGTTAAGTAGCCTTTTGCCTCTGTCTCTGGTTTCTGTCTCTGGCCCATTGAAGGCCTTGAGGCTATCTGAAATTATAGGGGCTGGGGCACCATAAATTAAACTTGTGAAATGAATCCATTTTGGATATATCAGCTGAATCTAACTTTTAAGTTCAGTTGAATTCTTTTTAAAAAAGAGTCTTTGCTAGATTTTCTGCTGGGCGCTTTTTACATATGTCCTCTCCTAATTTTTAGAACCTTGGGAGGGAGTTAGTATCTCTTTTACAGATGAGGAAATAAGGCTCAGAGTAGTTAAATAAATTGCCCAAGGTCACACAGTTAATCAGTAGCAGATGCGCTATTCAAACTTAGTTCAATCTTGGTGTTGAGTTCATTCATTATACATTAAGATCTGAGTCCAAAACCCACTATTTTTTACTCTATCACGTGGCTCCTTTTTACTAACTAGACTAGAGGTTTTTAGACGTGTATTTTGTAGGATCCCAGAGCTCTCTGAAGGTACTTGATTTCCCATCTTTCTTCAACCACTTTCTTTCCCTGACATTTGTTTTAAAATGTTGTAGGAATTGGAATATGATTTAAAGACCGCTTTACTAGGTCTTGGACTTGTTCAAGAATCTCCTGCATTGGCCTTAGAGATGAATTAGAAAAAAAAAAAGGCAGAAACTCTCAGAGCCTTTACCAATGCATCCTATGTGTTTACTGATCTTAGCAGTGAAACAGATGGTTGTAATGAATACCCCAAAAGCCCAAGAAATGTCCATGCTAATTTTGCTTGGTCTTGTGAGATGTCAGATATAGATCATCAAATATAGTATATGGCCTATGCAATGAATCTTTAATTTGTGGCTCTTTAAGATTTGATTCTACTCCTCTTTTTTGCATTGCTTTAATTAAATGCAGAGATCAAAATAGAATAACCCAGACCTAGGTATCCTTCTGTCTGAATTTATAGCTTTGGAGTTGGCTAGACCTTTCAATTAAATTAGCTGATGGCGACAAATATGTAATCTGACCTCTCCAGCAGTTCAAGTGAAATGTTAATACCAGGCATAGCACAGCTCCCTTGACACTCTACTCTGACCTTTTCTTCTCTTACAAATGTTTCCCTTATTTCTTTGTTAACTTAGCTATCTCCATACAGAGGTCCTGCTTGCTTTTAATTTTTCGAAGCCACATGAAACAGACATTCAAACAGCACAGATTTATTCATTTTTACCTTATATTCCTAGAGCTACACTAATCATACTCACAGTTTCCTCTAATTCACGTAGTTTTTAGCTAGTTTACTATCCCTTTACCCTTAATAAAAGCTAAAATACTGACATTTTCCTCCACCAAAAATAGTGATGTTTTTTTGTCCTTAATATTGAGAAAGTGATTATGTCTTTCATTTTGTTTCCCTCTAGAGAAGTGGAGCCAACCTTGTGGGGAGGAGGGAGGTGGGCAGAAAGCCCAGAGATTAAAGGTAGAGGTGATTTAGGAGAGCAAAATTTTGAGTGGTGAGAGAGAAAGAAGTATAAGAGCTGATGATGGTCTTAGTTCCTTTGGCATTCCTTCTCTCTCCCCCTAGAGCTGCTTAGAACCCAGCAGTCTGTTTTCATAAACTCCTCCTTAATTTTCCCTTGGTGGGTTTGTCTGGCCAAGTGGTTTAAACAATACTCTTACCTTTTCTTAAATAAATATATTACAAGATACTATAAATTACTTTGGAAAAACACAAACATTTTCAAGGATGGTGAGCTGCTTATAAATAACACTTTGTATTCATTTTTTCTTAACTTTGTATTTTGACATAATTTCAAACTTACAAAAAGTTGCAAGAGTTGTATTAAGATTCCTGTATGCCATTCACCTTGATTCCTCAAATGTCAACATTTTTACTATATATATTCCTTTTCTCTTTATATAGGTATATTATTTTTCTGAACTATTTTAGAGTAAGTTACAGATGTGCTACCTCTTTAAATAACTTAATGTATATTTCCACTAAATTAGGACATTCTCTTATGTATCTACAATATACTTACCAAATCAAGAGATACAGCCATGATACAATATTATTATCTAATATACAGACCTTATTCAAATTTAGCTATTTGTTCCAATAATATTTTTTTATAGGAAAAACAGTTTCTTTTCTAGTCTAGGAGCCAGTCCAGGGTCATGTATATTTACTTATCTGGTTTCCAGTCTCCTTCAGTTTGTCTTTTTGGAAGAATCCTTTTAGTTTGTCTTTCATTACCTTGACTTTTTTGAATGGTGTAGGCCATTTATTTTTGTAGAATGTCCCTCAGTTTGAATTTGTCTTTTTTATGAATGGATTCACATGCATTTTGGCATAAAATCACAAAGTAATGTGTGTTTCTTGGTGCCTCATATCAGGTACATGATGTCCATTTGTCCAGTTTTGTGATGTTAATTTTCATCATTTGTTTAAGGGATGTCTGCCAAGTTTCTTCACTATAGTGTCCCCCACCCCTACTCCTTTCGAATTAGTAAGAATCTTGTGAGGAGAAACCAAGTCCATGTAAATATGTTGTTTTCTTCCAACTTTTATCCACTAGTTTTAGCACATGTTAATGATGTTTGCCTGAGTCAATTATTATTATGATAGTTGTACTGTGATTTTCTATTTCTGTCAGTTCTTCACTTACTTGTTAACATTCTACTGCAGAATTTTTCTTACCTTTAATTCTTTTAATTCTTACCTTTACTTTTTTATATGTATTAATATGGATTCTTATTCAGTAGGTTATAATCTGTTACTACCATTATTTATGGTGATGTTCACATTGTCCCAGATTTAGCCAGTGGGAACCCCTTCAAGCTAGTTCTTGTGTCCTTTCAACAAGTTCCTAACATTCTTGAACCACTTCCTTAACTTTCTGGCATGCACACAAAAAAATCAGTTGAAGAATTGTAAAGCATGTTTTGAACACTCTTTGTTATTATATGAGTGATTTTGTAATAATCTCCATTTTCAGTTGTTTCCATGGTTGTTTATTGGAACAAGTCTGCAGGAAAAAAAATGATTGTGTAGAAATAGGGGAGTAGCAATTTAATATGGGAGCTGAACAACAAAGTGGTCTATTACTATAGTACACACAGACACAGTGACCCCCTTTTTATATATTTACTTTGTTTTACACAAGTAATCCATGAATATATTTAAAAATTTTAAACAGTACAGATAAAGTAAAAATCCCCTTTTGTTCATTTAACAACTACTGTGGTGCTGTTAGTTGAAGGAACTGTGTTATGTGCCCTGCGGCTCTTAAGTTGGATGAGATTCAGTCTCTTTGCTCAAAGATCTTCCAGCTTGTTTTTCTTTCTGTGTCCTAACACTTTGTCAGTTGCTCTTTTAATGAAAACCTTGACAACTGGGTTTTAAGTTTGGACAGTGATGATCCATACTTTTTACCTTGTGACTGATGCTGTTGGGGTGAGTCGTATTGAGAAATAGTAAAGCAAAGATTCTGGTTCAATCAATGGAGGTAGAGAATTTCTCAGAAAGGAGATGGGATGCCAACCATACCTCAGAGCCAGTGAGCACCAAGCCACAACTGTGAACATTTGGCTTGCTGAGAGATTTCTTTGGGGCTCTAATATATGCCGATTTGGTGGCTGTTGGACTCTGAGGCATGACGTAGCAAATGAGAGTTTCCCCAAAAAAATCCGTAGATATTTAATAGTGATTCAAAAATCCTAAAATCAATTTTTGATCTTTATGTGAATGTCCCCCTTTTTTGTGTATTTTTTTATTTTAATTCACTTGCCACTTTAGTCCCTTGGTTCTCTTTACTCTGGTAGTTGAATTCAATAAATTAATTATTTGAGGGGCCTAATATTTGTATTCTACTGGAAAAACAAACAGCTAATTATACTAGGAGATGGACTATAAAGAAAAACTGTTACAGTGACTAAAAATCATTGATTTTTAAAGATATTCTTGATTTTAAATACTCATTTGCTTTTACAAACATTTTTTTGAACACCTAGTATCAGATGCTGGGGGAAATAGAGTTCTAAGGCCCTGGAGAAGTTTAGATGCAGTCCAGTAGTGGAGAGAGACAGATCGAGTTTCAGTGCCAGACGGATGGTAAGCAGTGATAATAGCACAGTAAGAAGCACTAAGGCTAGGCATCTGATCTAATGTGTGTGTGCATGCATGTGTGGCTGAGTTTCAAAAAAGGCTTCTTAGAGAAAATGATGCCTGTCTTGAACCAAATCTGTTTTTCATTCCAACAGTTTTTTTAAAAATTAATTTTTGGACTGGCATCGTGTTCAACAATTAAACATAAAAGTGTTATTTAGTGAACAAGCTCCCTCATTTCTGTGCTCTAGGTACTCTTCCTTCCTTGGAGGCAACTAGCGTTACCAGTTTCTTGTGTGTCCTTTCATTTTTATTTTATTTATTTATTTGTTTGTTTGTTTATTTAACACCTACAGCACCTGGTATTCCTAGGTGGTCTCGCATCCAAGTACTAACCAGGCCCAACCCTGCTTAGCTTCTGAGATCAGATGAGATTGAGTGCATTCAGGGTGGCATGGCCGTAGACCTTGTGTGTCCTTTTAGATATATTCCTGTAGGTCATATAGTATCATACATAAAAGAACTTACTAATTTTTGTATTGTATTTCATTGTATGATTGCATAATTTTTTTACATTCCACTGTTGATGGACATTTTCACACCATTTTTTTTTTTGCTGGTTCAAACAGTGTTGCATAACTTTGTAAAGAATGGCACTTCATAAATCTGTAGAATACCTTGAAATAAAATTGCCAGGGCAAGGAGTTTATAATTTGTGTAGTTTTGATAGATTTTACCAAATAACTCTCTGGAGATGGTATATCAATTTTTGTGCTGCCAGCAAAGTAAATATGTGACCCAAATAGAAGATGACTGGACCAGAGTTTCAGGGGACTAAGAGTAGTGATGTTATTAGAGTATAAAGTACAAGGTAAAGAATGGCAGCAGCTGATACTAGAGAAGCAGGCAAGGGCCAGGTTTTTATGCTGGATTTTTTTCTTTAGCTAATGGAGAGCAAAAGAAAGGATGAGGGAGTGAAAGTTGAGATTGTATTCTAGAAAGAGCACTTGGTAGCCCTTTGAAGATGGATTTGAAGGGGCAAGACAGGAAGAAGTAAAATAAATTAATGTAGTAGTCATGTTTTCAGACCATGTATCTCAATTTTGGGTTTGGAAACTATCCCTTGTGACTAGAAGGGATACAGTGTGCTAAGGGACATAGAGAAGATAAATTTAAAAGAGAGGGTGCATATCTCATTGAAGGTAACAAGAAAGGCTTGAAGGAATAGTCAGTTGCACTTTGATGGATAATAGATTTTGTATTGATAGATATGGAGAAATGAGATAAAGGAAATCATTCCAGTCCTGAGAATAGGATAGCCAGGAGTAGGCAAACTTTTTTTATAAAGAGTAAATATATATTTTAAGCTTTGTGGGACACATGTGGTCTCTGTCCTGTATCCTCCTTTTTTTTTTTTTTTTGCCGCCCTTTAACAATGTAAAATTTGTTAGCCCACAAGGCTTGTTGGAACAGATCATGGGCTGGGTTTGCACTCGGAGGGAGTTGGGGGTGAGATGGGATGGGATGGGGTCGGGGATGGCCTTACTTGCTGACTCTTTGAATAAGCAAAGGCGTCCAGGCTGAAAGTTGCAGGATATACTTCTTGAGCAAAATCAGGAATCAGTAGTCCCCTTTTATCCATGGTTTTGTTTTTTGTGGTTTCCATTACCTGCAGTTAGTCAGCTGTTGTCCAAATACGTTAAATGGAAAATTCCAGAAATAAACAGTTCTTAAGGTTTAAATTGTGTGCTGTTCTGAGTAGTGTGAAATCTTATTCTGTCCCTTTCTGTTCCACTGGGACATGAATTATGCTTTGTCCAGCATATCCATGCTGTATGCACTCCTTGCCCTTAGGTCCCTTAGCAGCCCTTTCAGTTGTCTGATCAACTGTTGAGGTGTCACAGTGCTTGTGTTCAGGTAACCTTTATAGTAGCCTAGCTTACACCACAATGCCTACGTCATTTACCTCAGTTCATCTCATTTGTATTGTATCATCTCAAGAAGGATGAGGACAGTACAATAAGATACTTTAAAAGAGAGAGACCATATTCATATAACTTATTACAGTATAGTTATAATTATTCTATTTTATTATTGTTGTTAATCTCTTACTATGCCTAGTTTATAAGTTAAACTTTTATCATAAGTATGTAGGTATAGGAAAAGTGTAGTATATATAGGGTTTGGTACTATCCTTCGTTCTTGGAAGTTATTCCCTTCAGTTAAGGGGCCACTACCATAAAGGCAAGTTGAGGCAGAGCTGTGGGAAACTGCCTGTTAGGCTAAAGAATTTGTCGTTAGGTTAGATGCATTGAGAAGTCACGTGTTATATTGACACCAGTGGTGACATTTTGCCTGATACTGTAAACTTAACTGTATTATCAGCTATACAAAGCCTGGTTGGGAGAATTGTCTTGTGTAGAAGTTTGTATTGAATATAGTACTGCTAATGGATTGCCATTAGCACGAAGTACTGAGGTTTAATCCATTCACTAGGACTCCCAGTGTTTTAGTGAGTGGATTAACTCAGAAAGAATCAAGGAAGTAGAATATAACTCAAAATTTCAAACATTCTATAGCTATTCTTAAACTTTTCTCACAATTTTTTTTACTCCAAGTTTTGAAGAGTAGGAAGTAAAATGTACAGTAATTTAGCTGATTGTTTCATTAAACAGCTCCCCTAACTATACAGTCTCTGAGTAAGCTTTGTATTGTTTTAAGCCTCTGGTTCTAGACAACTGGAAAACTGGTTTTCCTCTGGGCGAGAATCAGGGTAGGTGGATTGGGAGTGTGTGATCAGAATTACCTCAGGGATTCATTAGAATATCAATATGACACACATTGTATATTCTGAGGGAGGATGTCTGGTATGTTTTTTGAAATAGCCTCTTAGGTGATTTTCTGTCATGCCTTCCCCGTTAGAAGCCACGGTTTGAACCAATTTCTGTCCTTTCCCCTCTGCTCTCACCTTATATCCAGTGATGCTGGTAGGATTACATTCCTTTATCTATTTTCTAGCATGAAGGAAGTGTTGAGATGGAATTTTGCTATCCCATAAAGACTACTGACTTCTAGTTGTGTCTTTTGGCAGTGAACATAGCTAACTCATATTGTCAACTTGCTGATCACCTTTTCCTGATGAATTCTGGCCTTATCTTATTTTCAGTTATTGTAGATTATATTTTGTTTCAGTCTCTTGTGTTATAAGCTTTGTGCCTGTGTTAATAGGAAGTGAGTTTCCTTCTCATTTTCATGGAACTGCTTTTTTATCAACACAAAAACATAGGCAGTGATTAGATACTCTGTTCTTGCTTCCCCTATGACCTTGAACTCACTTTGAGCACCTATTATGTGCACATTTTGGCATGCAGAATTTTGTTGAGGTGAAGGAATGCTCTAGATATAGAAAAATCCAAAGATGAAGGATCTCTGAGATCCTTCTCATTCCACAGTCTGGTTCCATAATTAAAAGGCAATAAATCCTGAGGGAAACCTGATAAAATCCTCAAAACAGATTGTACTGTAGTACACATAGTATCTGACAACCTTTTAACAATTTTTTGTTCGTTTATTTTTGTGGCTGCAGGTAAATAAGATAACTATGCAGATTATTAAGATGTGTAAAGTTGGAGACAATAATTGGATCAAATTTAATCAGTCATCTTTTTCTAATTAAGGCTATCATTTTAACTTTAATTTTTTTAATTTTCATTTTTAAAGCAATTGAAATTCCCCAGTTTTTAAAAGCACATGTTGGTTATGACAGTGAAAGCTGTAATGTGCAGTAATCAAAGCTTTTTTGATTGTAGCACATATTTATAAATGCAGATTTGGAACTATGTGTGACAGAATCGTCTGGATGGTTGATAAGGATTTATAAGTCAAGAGGGGTTTATTTAAACTTCTGCTATCAGAAATAGGAAATTGGGATCCCATTAGGGCTTAATTGGTTTGACTCTAGCTTTTTAGCTTGGAGGCTGCTGAAGAGTTAATTTATTGTGTGATGGTTTAGCCATGTGTGGAGCACAAAATTGTTTTAAGGAAAGTGTCTCTGTATGTTTATTCATTTGTAAAATCAATTCTGTTTACATGTGAACCCTTATAGGGAAAACAGGCAGACAGTCCATGACAATTAAATATTAGAACATGACAGGCTCATATCAATCCCACAGATTAAAGGGGAAAACAGGGCTTCTGGTTTTATTAAATTTACCCGGAATGATGACATTTAAAACAAGAAACCTTTGAGGAAAGATCTGTCAGTAACAGATGAGAAAATTTTTTTTTATTGAAAATAGGTTCTTGTATCTAGGTAGAGACAGTATGGCATAGTGAGAAAGGATACTTTGGGTTTGGTTTTCTCAACACTTGGATTCCATTTTATTAGGTGGCTAAAAGATGTGGCTTTAGCCAGTCATTTAATCTTGAAGAGTGTGTGTGTGTGTGTGTGTGTTAGTGTTAGAAGCTCGTCAAATTTTGAGTTGTATTTTAAGTGAAATAACTTTTGCTTATGGCTAATAATAGAAGGATGTTTAAAAGATAAATGAAAATATTATCTGTAATAGCTGTCTGGAAGATAGCTTGACAATTTTTCTTTTTCTCTGTAATTTTTTCCTCTGTGTAAACTTTTTATTAAACAGAAATGCATAAATCATAAATGTACAGCTCAGTGAGTTATCACAAAGTGATTGTACTTTTGTGTAACTGCTATCCAAATCAAGAAATAGAACATTAACAGCAACTACTTCAGAAGCCTACCTCTCACCTGCCGTTTAATATCACTCTCTCTCTTCCAGGGTAACCAATGTCATGACCTCTATAACCATGCATTAGTTTTTCCTTTAAGAAAAAAAAAAGAACATTATATAAATAGAGTCATATACTGTGTATTCTTTTGTATCTGGCTTTGCTGGACAATGACACTTGTGCTTGTATATATATAGCATTCTGATGCTATATATAGAATTCCGCTATAAAAATATACCACATTTTATCTTTTCTATTATGGATGTTTTGATTGTTTCTATTTTTTAGCTTTAGGAGTAATACTGCAAAGAACATTCTTCTTTGTCTTTGGTTATATACCTAGGAGTGGAATTGGAGGGTCATCGCCATCGAGTGTGTATACGTTCAGCTTTAGTAGATACTGCCAAAAAGTTTTCGAGTTGTACCAGTTTATACCTGCATAGCAGTCTATGAGAATTCCAGTTATTCTACATTCTCACCAGTCTTTTAATATATTGCTGAGCCTTTACTCTGTATAAGATATACAGTAAACAAAACAATAATAGGTCTTGAAATTTAATGTGATTAAAAATATTTTTTACATATATTTAATATGTTCAGATGGTGATAAGGTATTAAGGTATGTTGGATAGAGAGTGGAGGGTGAGGGGAGTATTAGATAGCAGTATTTAAGAAGTACTTCTGATCAAGTGACATCTGAGCAAAGATCTGATGGAAGTAAGCTAGTCATAGATATCTGGGAGAGGAGCAGTCCAGGCAAAGGGAATAGCACAGGTCAAAGCCCTGAGGTGGAAGCATGCTTGCTTGATGTTTTCACAAAATAGTAAGGTGGCTATGACTGGAACACATTGAGTAAAGGTGATAGTAGTAGAAGTGTATCTCCAGGAGGTAAACGGGCCAGAACATGTAGGACTTTAAGAGTCAAGGAAAGGATTTTAGATTTTTAAATGAGATGGGAAGCTATTGGAGGGTTTTGAGCAGAGGAGTGATAGTATCTCCTTTACCTTTTAAAGAGATCACTCTGCTCCTGGAGAAAACACTCTAATGGGACAAAGGTGGAAGCAGGAATGTAAATTAAGAAATTATTGCTATAGGCCAAGAGAGAGAGTTTGGTGGTTTGGATCAGAATGTTAATGGTGGAGATAAGGAGAAATAGATGGATTGAGGATATTTTGAAGGTAGAGCAGATCGGATGTGCCCAAGTGGATTGGATATGGGGGATTGGGGGTGGTTTGTGTGTCAAGGATGACTCCAAGATTATTGGCTTAAGTTGTTAATTTACTGATTTGAGAAAGAATGGGGAGGATAGGACCCCTGTCTAGATTTGGGCTGGGTTAGGGAACAAGAATTTGATATGGGACATGTTGCCTATGAGATACCTATTAAATGTCCAACTAGAGATAGTTGAGTAGGCAGTAGGATATATAAATTACATGGCGAATGAAAATAGAGGTTGGACCTCACATGGCCTTCAGTGTGTGATATAGAGAAAACAGATAAATTCTCTTCATTTGAACACTTGTAAAGCTTATTTAGAATTTACATAGTGCAGACTTTTTCTATTTTTACAGGAGCTATTTGACAAGGAAGTAAAATATCAGGAATTTATTTATCAAGAAAGTTCCTGGGTACTTTGAAAGATTTGTGACTGAAATTTATTAGGCTCTGTATAGATTTAATCTATTCTAATATAGTTTCTGTTATTCTGTGTAAAACGATCATTGCTGTAATGACCTTAGGAAGCTCTATCTGACTATAAAGTACATTGTGAATTATCCAAAGAAAGCTTTAACCATATTGTGTTGTGCATTATATTTTAAAGCATATTTGTAATATGTAATTTGAAAAATAATAGTTTACATAGGGATTTCACAAAGGTTATTTTATTCACTGCTCACAACAGCCTGTGAATTGAGTACTATTACCATTTCCACTTTATAATTGAGTAAATGAGCTGCATGAGTGGTGGAATTAACTCATACTCAAGGGCATGTCTCTCTGGTTAGGTAATAGAGACAAGACCTGAACCCAAGTCCTAACTCCACAGCATTATATATACTAACTCTCTTAACTACTGTGTTCCATTTCTTAGCTATGCTGAATGAATGGTAATTTATTATATAGTATTCTGTTTTGACACTATAATTTTTGAAAAATATTTTTTTACAAAAGCAGTACAAGACAATTTTTATAAAAAGTTGCAGCAAATAGAGTAAAAAATTCCTTTTTACCTCCTCACTGGAAGTTTTGAATTTATTTCCAGACTTTTTTGGATACCCTTACACATCTATAATATACAAATGTGTAGTGTTTTCCATAAACTGAATCATACCGTACATAATTTTTTGCAGTCTTTATAATTTTCAGTCAGATGGGAAATCTACAAAACTGTTGTCAGATCTTTGGTTTAAACAAGAGCAAAGATTTTTATCTCTTCTGTTTTAAGTACCTTGGAATAGATTTTATGAACGACAGCAACATTTAGTATTGATTTGTTCAATGTTAGTAGTTAGATGCCTTAAAATGATCACACCTTTCATTTCAGAGAACTTTCCAAATGTTCTATAAAAGTGTCACATATATGATTGACTGCTTCGTGAAGCTGCCAAACACCATTCAAGTCCTTATCCCTTTCTTAGAGAGTGCATGGTTGTCCATTTTGGAGCAATTGGCTCTTGCAGATATACCTATTACCTAGGGTTGTAGGAGATGATGTTTCTCCATCTGTCTTATAGTAGTGAAAGGAATTAATGAACTGTAACTAGATAGAACTGTCCTGGAAATGAAAATAGGTCCTTTCTGTTATTGATGACATAGGAGAAAAGCTTCTGGTGGATCAAACTCTCCAGATATTTAGGTGATTATTTCCACGGTTGTAAACTAATGCAAACAACAAATAATGCTTTTTGCTTTTTTTGTTTGTTTGTTTCAAAGATCTAATTGGCTTTATTAAGTGATTCATGAATTGGGCAGCATCCCATCTAGCAACTAGAAGAGCTCTCGTTTTGCTTTTAATATCTCACTTTTAATGATGCACTAATCAAATTGACATGCTGTTAATATTTTCAGAAGGAAAAAGAAATTAAACTGCTGTGTTGCATAAGTTCAGCCTTTGCACAAGTCCTGCTCTGGGCCAGTCAGTGGACTAAGTAGTCATATTGGGGAGATAATAAAGGTAGGCTTTTGCTGGAGACAGGACAGACCAAACAGGAAGTGGATTTGTATGGGTTTCAGAATTCCAGAGTAATGAAGGTGAGTTAATGTCAAGTAATGGGTAAATGTAGGCTGATATTAAAATAATGATTAAGGAGGGAGGAATAACTATACAATGTACGGTTTGGTGGTGTGCATCCCACCTATCTGGGAAGCTTGTTAAATGGAGCTTCTGGGACTTTACTTCCCAGGGATTTAAATTCTGGGGGGTGGGGTTAGGCAGGGCCCAGGAATCTGCATTTCACCAAGCTTTCTAAGTAATTATAGTTGGCCTAAAGACTACTTTGAGAACCTGACAAAGACTATCCAAGTCTAGTTGGAGGAAGAATTACAGGGAGGAAAAACTATTTTGATGGGGACACTGTGATAAATGGAGGTGTCTGAGAAAGTATTAGGGAGAGAGATTAGTTAATGCTGACTGAGGTACGGAGGAGGAGGGACTGATGTTTGATTTTATTTTTCACTCAAGGAATGTATCTTTAATTTGTTTGTTTGTATTATATTTACCAGATATGCTATGTTGTCTTGGTAAGCAAGCTCTCATATTTGTAGTGTCCTGTATTCCTGGGACATCCTTAATTTCCAACATTTATAACATTTTCTCCATAAGTCATTAAAATATCCTTAGAAGTATAACTTTTCATCATTCAAACTAACTTATGGGCTATGGCATAAAATAATTTATCACCTTATGAATGTTTTTGTTTATTGGCTCAAGAAATAACCATTTTTAGTTTACTGATATTAGTGAGGCTTCCTTAATGGGGAGGAAAATCCCTCTGAGAATTTAAGTAGAGGTTAAGTTGGATAATTTAAGGTTCCATGCAGAGAATAAAAAATTTCTCAATTGTAAAGTATAAAAGTAGGAAAAGATTCTCATTTTTCACATGCTGTTTATTTAGTTAGCATTATCCATTCATTCAGCACATTTACTGGCATTGACATTACCATTCTTAATATGAAGCACTGACTGCTAAAGAATAATAAGCTTGTTTTACCATATCTTCCTATAAATGTTCTGAACACTGCTTTAGAGTATCTAAACCTGACAAACACCATTTAAGTCTAGTTGGAGGAAGTAGTTTTGGGAGTGGTTAAGGACAATCATTTATAATCTAGGATTGTTACATTTTATAACAATTCTTTGACATCATTATTGTAACTAATATTGTTGTATTTGTGTTTTGGAGATGAAAGTCATGTTTTAGCATCGTATAGTTTAAAATGACATTGGTCTTAATCTGGACAAAAAGGGTGAAAATGCTGATTTGGGCTTGCCTAATCTACAGCTGGCATTGTTCTTACAAACTTCATCGACTGGCTATGCACCAACCAGGTGTTTCACTTTAACTGCAGCTGTACCATCTGTGGGAGCAGGTGGACAGATTCTTTGTCTTCAGGAAAACACAGCTGATGAGACTTAGGAGAAAAGCTAATCAATTGCTTTTTCTTAGCCATAGCTCTCTCTAGTCACATATACCTAAGCACAACTTTTACGTGTGCCCAGGTGTTGACTGTGGTCAGGACAATAACAACAAAAGTGAACAAAAAAGGTGTTTTGCTGCTTGTGTTTTTATTGGATTGGCACTGAGAAAGATAATTTAAGGTTTTTTTTTTTTAGTTTTTGTTTTTAGTTACTTGAGGATATTTCTAGCTCATAATATTATTTGAGAGTTCCTTGTATGTATAGTTTATTGCAAGCTCTTTGCGGAGAACTGGGACGTAAGGAAAAAGGCAAAATAGCAAAATGAAGGTCATAAATCAATCAATGTATCAAAAATAGAAGGAAAATATGGACTGTAGAATTCATAGATCATTAGAAGGAGAGACTAGGAGAGTATTCATGACCCTTATCCCTATTTCACAGATAAGAAAACTAAGACCTTGAGAAAATACTTCCTTAGTATTTTCCTTGGATAATTGGGTGAAAATTCAAAAGTAACTTTAATTCTGAAAAAGTGGTTGAAATCTAGTGATATTTTATAAAGAAATAGCAAAGTGAGTGAGCCAATTTAATGTAGTGAACAACCAGCTATGTCCAAGATTTTAGCTCATTTGGGACTACAAACTAAAAATGAGCCTGTGTTGCAATGTCTTTTCGGCAACAATCATTCTACCACCAGGCTGTGTGAAGGAGCTAAGAGTTTGCCCTATCATACTTCAAGTTTAACTTCATATATTTATATACCTCAGCTTAAGAGATACATGTAGACAGCATTTGAGAGGGTTTAAAGAAGATCTCCAAATATGGTTAAGAAACAAACTCCAGTTGAAAGGTTCAAGAAGCTGTGCCTGATGAAGAGAAAGCATAGAGGACTGATAAGCCTTTAAGGATGGTTTTGCAAAAAGTTGGTTAGTTGTATACTTAACTCCCTTTAGAACTAGGCAGGAAGCGGGGCAGGCAGCATCAGATTTACCTTAGCCATGAGGAAAGTAGATAGATACACATTGTATTTTCTGGGGACTAGCCACAATAGTGTTACCTGGGAGCTTGTTTGAAATGCAGAATCTCAGGCTCTGGCCCAGACCTACTTAATTTGCATTTTAATAAGATTTCCTCAGGTGAATCATATGTACATTAAAATTTGAAATGTATTGGATTAAACTATAGACTTCATAATGAATTAAGATGATTAATTCTAATTTCCCAAGAGCATTTTAAAAAATGAAATTTTTACCTGGCTGAGGGAAATTTTTAAGATTTTTGAATATTTACAATGTTCTTAAAAGAATCAAGTAGTAGAATGATGATAAAGGTAAATTGTATTAGCCTGAGCAAAAGCACAATAACTAAATTTGAAGCTAATGAAGTTCTAAGCAAGGAAGGCAGAGTATAGGAACCACTATGAAAATTATGGGTTATATATATAGCTTCTTTTTTCTAAGCAAGGACACTATACATGATGGATCCATTTCATTGGCCTTTAGGAGACTTTGAACCAAAATGGATTGTTAAGAATTTTAAACGAAGTGAAGGAAACAGTGTATGGCTCTTTTTTCTGCCTCTTATGTGCAAGGTTAAAGTGAAGTTCTGTAAAGATTGTTCTACAGGGATGCCAGAGAAAAACATCTGAGTATTTGGCTTCTTTCATGAATATAATTTATTCATTCAACAAATATTTATTGAGTATCTCCTATGTGCCAGGTAGTTTTTTGGTACTAGAGATAGAGCAGTGATCAAAACCAATTCCTTGCTCCCATGGAGCTCACAGTCGAGTGAGGAGACAGCAAACAAATGTCTACTAAAACCCCAGCTGGAGATAAATGCTTTGAAGAAAAATAAAGCAAGCCAAGAGATTGGAAAATGGTGGGAGAGAGAAGTTATAGAGAGATTTGCTGCTTTTACATGGAGTTGATCTTTTTCTGAATCTTTTGGTTTAAAAGCTAATTTATTTAGTTTTTTTCCCTTTTTTTTTTTTTTTATAGAGTTATCACTTGTTTCAGGTCGAGCAGACTTCAGTTTTAAGGCCACCAAAATATGTGCACATATTTCTATTTTTTGATTCAGAAGATTATGTGTAACTCAGTGCCTGGCACATAGTTGGCATTTAATAAAAATTGGAATGTTTCCCAATAAACCTCAAGTAAGATCTTTTATTAAGAAAATAAAAACTGTCCTGCCATGAGTCTTTGGGTTGAATTCTTGATTGGGTAGGAAAGAAAGATGTGGAACCTAGGTTGACTAGGTGACTTTTGGGTGACTTTTTGAAGTTCTTTCTTTTGTTCCCCTTTTCATGTTATTGTGACTTTTAGATCCTTGAAAAGGTTGCTGGAATCCAGAATCTTGAGATTTCCTCACTCTGTTGCTTATGTAACCATCTAGATGCGTGTGGCTTTGGAATAACTAAGGGGTTTTCATTTTTCAGAGTGTGGGTTCTTGGGTGATAGGTAACATTTTTCTCCCTTTGTTGTTGTCATCATCATGGTTTTTCTTCTGGAGCTTGCCTAGATGGGCATGCTATAAACCTGCAAATGTTCTCATTTTTAAATAAAAGAATTTTGTTGCAAATTTATTTTTAAGATTATTTTTTTCTGTTCAAATGTCCAATTCCATACTTTAAAAAACAAACGATCTATATGGTGACAGAAGGAGACAACTTTGGGTGGTGAACACGGCGGAATATACAGATAATATAGAATTATACATTTGAAATCTATATAATCTTATTAACTGATGTCACCCCAATAAATTAATAAAATTAATTTAAAAATAGGATTGATCTTAATAGAAGGGAAGTGTGTGCTTAGAGGAGGATTACCTTTATCCTTACTATGCTAGAAACAAACTGGTTAAGTTACACCCAGGTAATAGGCACAATTTTTTTTAGGGGGCGTATTAATTTGAAAAGAAAGTTATGCGTGACTGCTGTGCAAAAATCATAAAATGTGGATTTTTTTTTGCAAACAGCTTTATTGAGATATAATTCATATACTGCCTTCTTTTAAAGTGTGCATTTATGTCTGCGGCCGTGCCACCCTGAACACGCCTGATCCCGTCTGATCTCGGAAGCTAAGCAGGGTTGGGCCTGGTTAGTACTAAGATGGGAGACCACCTAGGAATACCAGGTGCTGTAGGTGTAAAAAATTAAAAAAAAATAATAATAATAAGGGATTGTAAGCTGACAAGGTCCTTTGCAATCTGTGAGGTCAACCGAGGGTTGCCGTGCCTAAAAAA
The DNA here is from genome assembly GCF_000151845.1 of Pteropus vampyrus. Lineage (NCBI taxonomy): Eukaryota > Metazoa > Chordata > Mammalia > Chiroptera > Pteropodidae > Pteropus > Pteropus vampyrus. The sequence continues at coordinate 766,265 of NW_011889117.1, forward strand.
ATAAGTAAATAAATAAAAATAAAGTGTACATTCAATGTATACAAGGTTGTGCAGCCATCAACACTGTAAACCAGAACATTTTCATCCTTCTCAAAATAAACCCCATACCCATTAACAGTCAATCCACATCTTCCCCTTTCCCAGCCTATAACCTCCTTACTGAATTTGTGTGTTCTGGACATTTCATGTAAAGTGTTAGAAACATTGCTTGAATTGCAGTATATTTAAGCTCTTTTACATTAATTGTCAATGTTTTTTAAATTGGGGAAAAATACAATATGTGGCCTTTTTTGACCGACTTCTGTCACTTAGCATGTTCTTGAGGTTTAGCCATATTGTAGCATGTATTATCAACTCTTTATACCTTTTTATTATTGCTGATTGTATCCATTGTATGAAACACAATCTATGTTCCTTATTTACAGATTCTGTATTTGCAGATTTGCCTGCTTGCTAAAATTTATTCGTAATCCCCAAATCAATATGTGGTGGTCATATGTGCACATGAGCTGAGCAGTGAGAATTCGAGTCTCTCAACACTCAAATTCCCAGCTAAAGTTGAACAAGGTGATGCTTTGCCTTCTTGTTTAACTCTCATGCCATAAACAAGTCCTTTTCTATGGTCTGTTGTACCACATTTTTAACATTTTTGTGCTTTTTTGTTGTTGATTTTGCTGTTTAGAATGGTCTTTAAGAATGGCACTGAAGTTCCTTCTGTTCCTAAGCATAAGAAGGCTGTGATGTGCCTTAAGGATATGCGTTAAATAAACTTAGTTCAGACTTGAGTTTTATTGCTATTGGCAATAAATTCGTTATTAATAAGTCAACAATATACTTTAAATAAAGGTGTCTTTAAAATGGAAACACAGAAAACAAGGCTAGGTATTGATTCATTAATAAAAATGTGACTAGGGGCTCGAAGGAACCTAATCCTGTATTTTCCCTAGGAGCAATGGTTTGGTATTTGCTAATTCAGTGTTTGTGGCAACTTTATGGAACTTAACTACTATGAATAATGAGATTCTGCAGTACACATTTTATCAGTTGATGCATATTTGACTTGTTTAAACTTCCTGGCTATTATGAATACTGCTATAAGCATTTCTCTACAAGTTTTTATATGGACATATGTCTTCAGTTCTCTTGGGTGTATACTTGGAAGTGGAATTGCTGGGTTATATATATGGTAATTCTATGTATAACCTTTTGAGGAACTGCTAGATCACTTTGCAAGAGTGGCTGACCATTTTACATCCCCAATAGCAGTTTATGAGGGTTCCAGTTTTTCCACATCCTCCCCAGTACTTGTTATTATCTGTCTTCTTAGTTATAGCCATCTAGGGGGTGGGAAATGATATCACATCGTGGTTTTGATTTGCATTTCCCCAATAGCTATTAATGTTGAGCATCTTTTCATGTGCTTATCCTCATTTGTATATATTCTTTGGAGAAATCTCTTTTCTTTGCCCAGAAGATAGCTTTTTAACGAGACCAAAACATCTGTTTGATGAGTAAATTTATAGAAAAACTAAAGTTTTAAATTATCAAAAACCCAAATTCAGAATTACAAATTAGCTTCTTACAGGATATTGATAGATTATGCGGGTACTCCTCCCTTTTTTCAGAAAGGCTGAATAAAAATTTCAAATTGATTAATAAAGGAAGTAAATATCTTAAATTATATCTCCATGTGAGGACTGTTCTCTGAATACCACTTCGAGAGGAATTTATCCCAGTCTGCTGTTTTGTGGTTGGAAGGCCTGGAAAGTTCTAGTGTCATATCTTACTCATGTGGCTTGTATTTCAATATGCTGGTAAGAGTTGGGCCATAAAGACATATACTCAAGTGAGTGCAGGTATGCATTTAAATGATGGTCTTAGCAGATGTCTGTACCTCCCATTATCTAAGTGTGTGATCATTCTGGTATTTCCTAATTTTATAGGATCAATTGGCAGTAGACTGCTTTTACAAGACTTGTGGAGCCATGTTGAGCTAGCTCTCAGTGTATTTGATAAGGTTTGCTAAATCTATGAACCTTATTAAAAAGTGTTCTCCTTGGTCTCCTAGAAACAAATACTGAGTTCTGCATGTTGTGATTTGTCCAAATTTCAAAAACCAAAGAAAAAAACGTATTTGGCACATTTTTCATAAAAGGTGGAGATAGGAATTCTACATAAGACAAATTTTCCAGATCTTAAGAAATTTGATACCTTGTCAGAGGTGTATGGCCTGTGCACTCAAGTAACAAACAAGTTAAGATGAGGACATAGGAATGGAATACAAGAGATGATCAGTGAAGTATACATGTGGAAAATGTCATCTGAACCAGGCCTTGAAGGACAGCTTTCAAAGTGATGTAAAGAAGAGCAGATCATGACTCAAATCCAGATTTTTTGATTGGCTTGATTTGTTTGGTTGGCTACTTTTCCCTCTTCTTTGAATCAGAGGATACAGATTAGGCCTTTATTATCAATCTTTGACTCAAGTATCAGTTGTATTTCTGCCCCTTTTTATGTGTGAAATCAGGGCTATACAGGTGTCTGTACCTGCCATTATCTAAGTGTGTGATCAATGATCTACACCGTTTTGCCTGAGTTGGGTATATAACAATATATGCAACCTTCCCTAACATGTTCATTCTTTTGGGCGAGAATCAGTCTATCTGCCCAAGAATGAGTTTTATTAATCTGTTGCATCCAATACCAAGTTCTGGGGCCAATGGTGCCACCAGTTGGCTGGTTTGAGGAAGTGTATGAACCTTTTTCTTTCCCCACTGAGAGTTTATGCTGCCCACAGCTCAGTTATTTTCACATTATGACATTTCTATCACATGTTTTTTTTAAAAAAAATAACCTTCTGTTCTTATTTCAATTCTAGTTTAATTACTGCACGAGGTTTTCCCATCTCTTTCTCTCTCCTTTCCTTAGTCCTGTTTGTGAGTTAAGAAAAATTAAAAAAGAAAATGGGCATAAGATTACTCCTAGTATCTTTGTATCAAGAAAGAAGAAATAAGTAATACTTAAAATAAGAAATTTTATTGAAAATAGAGATTCAGATATGACATAGGCCACAGTTCCAGGTATAGGGGAAAATGTTAGCAAGGGCTCAGAGGTGGGAAAGCACAAAACTACTTACAAGACAGTGAATGCTCTTTCTCATTTAGGCCAGAATACATCTCACACACTGTTATTGTATATCCTCATCTTGTGTCTGGGGATTTTGAAAATGCATTTTTATTGGATTTTTGCCCTACTAAAAATTTTTGATCTGTTGCAGTTCCACATTTGAAACTGCTTCATTCTGGATTCCTTATCCTTGGACCTTTCTAATAATTTCTGTGGTTACACTGAGTCTGAGCTGTTCCTGTGCTAAACGAAAGCACACAGTCACAAAACTGTGGAGGCATAAATGAGAGGCATATGGGAGTGGTGTAAAAGGAAGGAGTCTTCATATGCCTGGGTGGGCGAGCTAAACTAATAGCTCCCAGCAGTTCTTCTGAATCAGACATTGTGGAGCCAAGAGTCTAGCATTTGGAATTCCACTGACTGTGCAAAGGGTCTGTCTTTTATCCTTCAAACCACCATTTGTTAAATGGCTAATGACCCAGTGGACCTGTTGACAACAAAGCAGGGAGGCTGGCAAAGATCAAGTTTAAAGGGAAAAGAAAAGAAAAGTTCAAAGGTAGGAAAGTAAGAACAAAAGGGGTTTGATCATATCTTTACCTACCCTTTACTATTATTTTTTAACAATTTATTGTGGAGAATTTTGAACATACACAAAGTTGACAGAATAATGTGGTGAACCCCCATGTATCTATCCCCTCAGACCCAGTAGGCTGCAGTTACCACACTTAATGAACTCTGGTGAGCCTTGGGTTTGGTTTTTAGGCCTCTTTAGATCTTGTCACCTTTGGCCTAATGCTTTCAAACTCCTTTTTTCCCCTGTTTTAGCACCTAGTGTGTACAGAACACTGTTTAAGCTTTGTAATGAGTAGAACAGTACTTAACCTTTAATACTGGAAGGAACTAAGTGCTGTTCAAGTATAGTTATGAGTGCAGAAAAGTAATTCTATCAAGGGAGCACAATAAAGAGGGGACTTAGGAAGGCTTTATTGAGAAGGTGGCATTGTGTTTTACTGCAGGGAGGTTCGGCAAGGAGATAGGGACTGGGATCTCCAATCCAGATAGCAATGTAAGCAATCTATTAGCTCTTTTTGCTGAGCTACTTATGTAGAATGTGACATTTTTTTGTTACATTTATAACAAGATATATTTTGAATGAGCTTTCCTCCTTTAAGCAACTTAGAAATATAAGTCAGTTTCAGATATTTTCTGCTAAACTGTTTCTCCTTGAATGCTTATTATCAAGATGAATCCTGCAAGGTGTGTTAGATTTTTTGAGAATTACTATTTCAAAACAAGCTGGGCCAAGTTTGATTATCTGGAGGGGACGGCTGAGAGGATGTGTGCTTCGTCTGTCTGCATCACTTGTTTCAGTTGTATTTATCAGTGAAAGAAGCCAGGAGAGCAGACTTTTGCACTTTAAAAAGCTGACAGGCCAAGAGGAAGTGCACCATAAATAGTGTGTTGTAGAATAATGGGGTATTGAGCTAACCTAGCACCTTCCTCTGCCTTGTGCTTTGTCTTCTGCTGTTTCTCAAGGAATGATTCCTTTTGTGTTTCAGACCCATGTTTCTCACTGCCTACAGATGATGTTTGGCTTGGTTTACTGTCTTCTCATATCCAGCTGTTTCAAACTGCCTGGGATCCTTAGGGATCTATCTACCCACCCCCTCCTGAACAAACAGTGCTGCTTCCTGAAGCCCTGTGACTCTTCTTAAACCTTTATCACATTTTCCCCTTGCATATAATTTGTTTTGTTCTTTCACTTTTTAAGAAGTTGAGGTATCATGGACATAGAATAAACTATATATTTAAAGTGTACAGTTTGATAAGTTTTGACATGGATATACCTGGGAAACCATCACCACAATCAAGACAGTGAGCATAGCATTCATTCCCATAAATTCCTTGTGGCCTTTTGTAATCCCTTCCTCTTCCTCTCCCCCAGCCCCATCTCCAAGCCAACACCGATCTGCTTTTTAGTCACTGTAAGTTAGTTTTCATTTTCTAGAATCTTACATGTATTATGTATTTATATTTTATATAAATCAAATCATACTGAATATGTTCCCTTCCTCCCTCCCTCCCTTCTTTGCTTTGGCTTCTTTCAGTATAATTATTTTAAGATGTTATATGCATCAATAGTTCATTGCTTTGTATTGTAGTATTCCATTGTACGGCTATATCTCATTTGTTTATTCACCTGTTGGCTATTACAAATAAAACTACTTTTATAAATACATAGGAATGGCATGGCTGGATCATATGGTAATAAAGCTATGTAAGAAATTGCCAGACTACTTTTCCAAAATATTTTCAAGTGCTTATTTGCCATCCATATATCTTCTTTGATGAAATTTCTGATTAAATATTTAACCCATTTAAACAAATTGAGTTATTTTCTTATCATTGATTTTTGAGAGTTCTTTCTTTATATATTCTGGATATAAGTCCTTTATAAAATATTTTCCCCCAATCTGTAGCTTGTCTTTTTATTTTCTTAATAGTGTTTTCTGAAGAGTAGGAGCTTAAACATATATTTGAAGTACAGTTTATCAATTTTTTTCTTTTATGGCTGGGCTGTGCTTTTATTGTTGTATCTAAGAAATATTTTTGTCTTACCTTTATGTGCCTGTACTACACAGTTTGATTTACCATGACTTAAAATCAGGTTGTGTTAGTCCTCCAGCTGTACTCTTCTTTTTCAAAGTTGTTTAGGCTACTCTCGATCTTTTGCAGTTTCAAATAAAGTTTTAGAATCAGCCTTTCAATTTCTACAAAAAAGCCATGCTAGGATTTTGGTTGGGAGTACATTGAATCTTTTTTAGAGGAGAATTGACATTATAACAATATTGAACCTGCCCATATGTGAACATAATATATCTCCACTTATTTAGGTCTTTATTAATTTTTCTTAGCAATTTTTGAAGTTTTGAAATATAGGTCTTACACATCTTTGTCAAATTTCTCTTAAATATTTTACAGTTTTTGATATAATTGTAATTGCTTTTGTTTTTAATCTCAACTTTTTTTTTTTTTTTCCCTAGGCGAGGCAACCCTCGGTTGACATTATAGATTGTAAGGACCATGTCAGCTTACAACCTCTTATTTTTTTTATTTTTTACACCTACAGCACCTGGTCTTCCTAGGTAGTCTCCCATCCAAGTACTAACTAGGCCCTACCCTGCTTAGCTTCGGAGATCAGATGGGATCGGGCTTGTTCAGGGTAGCGTGGCCATAGACTAATCTCAACTTTTGATTGCTCATTGCAACTATGCAAAAATACAGTTGATTTTTGTGTATTGATCTTACATCCTGCAACTTTGCTAAATTCACTTATTTCAGTAGCTTTTTTGTAGATTCCATTGGATTGTCTACACCATCTGCAGATTGACAGTTTTATTTCTTTCAAATTATCAGTTCTTTTGCTTATTTACTTAATGCCAATATTTTCTATGTTGTAACTACCTCAGAGATTCTGCCCTCTTCTATTCCCTCCTGTTATCACCTTGGTCGTAGCCATTATGATATCATATCATATCTTTTTTTTTAAATCACTTAATGGCAAGTGTCTCTATTACCAGACATACTTCTCTCATATCTGTCTTGCTTGTGGCTATGAAAATTTGTCTTTAGAAAACACTGGCTTCATTCTGTTCAAGGCCATATCATTCATGGTTCCCAAGTATCACCACTTACATGAAGCCCTAACTTATGTATCCCTCCACATTGGGATCTTTCCCTTCCTGCTAATAACTGACATCTTTTCATCATCCTGACTTATTCTAGTCCAGTCTTCACCTAAAATAATAGATTGGGGTGAACATTAGAGTTGAAATTGAGAATTTGGTTTGAATTCCTGCTTTGCCATTTAAAATGTATATAATCTTTGGTAAGGTCCTTAACCTCTGGGTACTGTGTTCTTATTTATAAGAATATACTAACATGAGAAGGTCCTCACAATATGTTTTAAGGATTAAAAGAAAGAACACCTAGCTGTGTGCCAGGAACATAATGTGGGTAGTCAGTAAATATTTAGTTTGGCACTAATATGAACACTTGAATGAATGCTTGCTCATTTACCCTATTCCTGTACTGTTGTTTATAGTGTAATCTCATCTCAGGTCCTCTGAATCCTTTTTCATGTTTCAGAGTCGATGAAGTCTACTTCAGTTACGCATTTTCCTTCATTCCTTATATCTCTGTTGAGTTGCCCTCTAACTAAACTTAAAGACTTGAGACTTTTGAACGTCTTTGTATTCCTCGAAATGCCTAGCAATCATGTGTCATAGGTGCTAAAATAATTAGTTGGTTCTATAGTTAATTTAGAAGCAACAAAATGCTTTGTAAAGTTTGTTTTTTGGGGGAGAGGTGAGATTAAAGTTTTAGGGGAAAATAAATTGAATATTATGATATAATGGAAATGATAGGAATATTTTAAAAATCTGATTAAAGGTTAATTTTAAAAGAATGAGAGTTAACTTTTTTCTTTTTTAATTTTGATTTTGGCCATCACACAGGGTCATTCATGCAGCAGTTTGGAAGTTTAAGGTAACTAAACCATTTCTTTTCTGTGCTACTTCATGAACATTTAAAAAAATCACATTATTTCGGCTGAAATAGACAGTTCAGTACTTCTTTAAGGGTTATATTATATTTACTGTTTAAAAATGGTAATCAGATTAGTATGCATGGAGAAACTGCCCTTATAGCATGCTGTTTGAAAAATGACTTAAGACTTTTCAGGTTCCATTAGAAAGTTCTGTCGTAAGACTGCTTTGCTTATCAGAAAAAGATTTATTGAGCTATTTAACATTTTAAAATAAGGGGCTTTATCTGATACTGGTTACTTTTATTTGTCATGTTAAATATTCACAGTAATCATTCTAAGCTGTTAAACCTTCTTTAGTACTTTGCAAATAAAGTATGTTAATAAAATCTTGATATCCAGGATACTTGTTGAAACACCTGACTGGTATACAACTGGCCAGTAATTCCTGACCACCATTCACATAGTATTCTGGAGTTGTGCTCTAAGGGGTGCTATTCACATAGAGTACAGTGTGGAAAGTAACCTCTAAGAGTTGTGTAAGTAGGAGTAGGAGGTATTAGCTTAACACCTTTGGCTCTTATAAGTCAATAAAGCAATTTGAACATTGCTGAGAGCTAGAGTTTAAGATGCACTGTGGGACACTGGAAAGGGTAATTTGCTGGCAGCCAGGAGGTCTGGGTTCTGGAACTAGTCACCAACTGACACTTAGCCTTCCCCATAGTACCATGAAGAACTTTGTCTCTTTAATGGCTAATAATTTGAATTTAGCTGATAGGTTGAGGTCAGGAATGAAGTCCATTACTGAGGACACTAAAGGTGGCAGTCATGTGGTTGCTGAGAGGTCAAGTGATTAGAAGCAGTTTAGGGCAAGGTTAGACTCATGATTTTGGTGTGGAATGTGGATGGAAATCCACACACCTGCCTCATCTCCATTGGCTGGAGGTTGGCTGGTCATCATTTTTAGGTTATACTTTGGGTACATGGAAGGAACTTGAAGTTGATGATTCACAAAGCTGAGCAAGGCAAGAAAAGAAGCAAGACTTGGTTCTCTTAGGTCTAGGTCTTCCTAGGACTGAAGATGAGTTCCTGCTTCTGCCCATTGTTCAAGCAGCGGATTGATTGTGGTAGACATTATAGCCTATACATTCTAGCCTAGGCTGATGCCCTACTATTTTGATATATGCCCTGTATGAAATCATTTTTTCCTTTGTCTTAGTTCTTAACGTTTCCCTCAGTTCTAGGTACATGTCTCCCAACTCATCTGAACTCAAAACCTACCTATCTTCTCCATGAAGCATACCTTGTTTTTACCTCTGGCTAGAAGAGATATTCCTGTCATTTTTGGTACTTTTTACTTTACATCTCAAATTATATTTGGTGCCATGTGTACATTTATTCCTTGCTATATTACAGTCTTATTGAAGGCAGGGACTTTTGTCTTTGTATCTCTTAGTGCCGTGATTTTCTTAAATTTTAGTGTATAGAAGAACTTAAAAGTTTGGATTCTCGGATTCCCGCTCTTCCCCCTGCCCACTGCCCATTCTGATTTACTGGGTCTGATATGGGCCTGTGAATGTGCATTTAATAAGCTCCTCAGTAGAGTTGAGCCAGGTAGGCTGGGGCCCATGTGATTTATAGCGTCTAGCCCAGTACCTTGTCCTGCTGTTCAGAGAGCATATAGTATGATATGTTGATTGAGTAACTAAATCTGTAGTCAGTCAGTTGGAACCAACAATCATTGGTATGTCTGGTAGGAAAGGTGATCTTAAAACTATCAAGAACTAGATTTATTTTGTTTTTGGCTATCTAGTATTCTACAGATTTTTGTAAGTTGTGTGAACTCTTTGCATCCTTAGTTTAAGGTGCCCTTTGACTTTATATTTTAAAATAAAAATTATCCTATGCAAAAAGCTAAATATGAACATGCATGCATTTGAGTTTTGTCTTTAATCCTATATATTTTTAAAAATAAACTATAGCATGGCTGTCTTACAGAAAGCTATACTTTCAGTCTTTGAAGAAACAGCAGAGATCTTTCTTACTAATTCTTAATTTGCCTCCAATAAATCATTACTTTCCAGTGATACATTGTTATAGTAGATATTGTAGGGGAAAACAAGTATATACTTACAATTTTCTGGTGCAATGGGGGTGCTTAAGACAAACACATTAAACAGTTTAGAGAACACTTAACTAACTCAATATGTGATGTCAGACCACTGTATATAGGAAAAGTAAACCGTTATTAGAGTTCAGAGAAGGGCAGATGAACAAGGACTAGAGAACCTGGGAAATCTCCAAGAAGATAATAGGAGCTGAACCTGAATGTGTTTTGGAATTTGATCAGAAGAACAGAGTATTCTTAGAGGAAAGAACATAATGAAAATTCATTTTACAAGTAAAAAAAAATGGAGGCTCAGAAAGGGAAAAGTGAGTGACAGATGAGGTAGTAGTTCTTTGACACTGCTCTATTAACGTTATGCAGCATTCAGAGGTTTCCATTGTTACCAGTAGAAGACAGCTAGTGTTAATTTTGGCTATATGTCAAAGCACTGACAGTTTCTAGTTTTAACTGTGATAATCTGAAAGTTCAGAACCAAATTTTTTTGCAAAAGAATTATGAATTTGACAAAGTTGGTCTTTGATTAGTACATTTAGCTTGATGCGTTTTCAACAGTATATTTTTAGAAGTATTAAAATTTGAAATGATTAGTTATGATATTTTGCTTTGTATATTCATTGAACACATATTTTTATTATGAGTACATGTTTGGTGAGGATAACCAGTAGAAATTCTAAGTTTTCTTCTTCTTAGAGCGATTGATAACTCCTCTTGAAATGCTTTCTTCATTTGATTTCTAGGGCAACATCACACTGCTGTTTTTCCTCTTACCTCACTGGCTGGCTCTATCGAATGTTTCCTTTAATGGTTTCCCGTTTTCTTTGTGATCTCTTCAGCATCAGGCTACCCAATGTCAATGTTTACTACTTGACTCTCTTGTATATCTATACTCATTTTCTTGGTAAGCTCATGGAATCTCATATCTCCAGCCCATATCTCTTCCTTGAACTCTCTCTTGGTTTATCCAGTTGCCTACATGACAGCTCCACTTGAGTATCTAATAGATATCTCAAACTGAAAAAGTGTCCAAAGCTGAACTTCTGATCTTCCCCCTCAAACAGTGTCTTCTGTCAGTCTTCCCCAACTCTAGTCCTGAAGCAAAACCTTGGACTTAACCTTGACTTTTTTCTTTTTTTTATTTTGATAAAACACACATAACGTGAAATTTACTATCTTAGCCATTTTAAAATGTGCAGTTCAGTGGTATTAAATACATTCTCATTGTTTTGCAGTCATCACCATCATCTATCCATATAACTCTTCTCATCTTGTAAACAGAAACTCTGTACCTTTTAAACGATGTTCCCATTCTCCCTTCTCTCCACCCCCTGGCAACTACCATTATACTTTCTGTATGATTTTGACTTCTCTAAGTACTTCATATAAGTGGAAATCATACAGTATTTGTCTTTTTGTAACTCACATATTTCATTTAGCTTAATGTTCTCAAGCTTCATCCATGTTGTAGCATATTACAGAATTTTCTTCCTTTTTAAGGCTGAATAATATTCCATTGTATATGTATACCACAATTTGCTTATCCATTCATTCGTCAGTCAGTGGACACTTTGGTTGCTTCCATGTTTTAGCTGTTATGAATAATGCTGCTATGAACATGGGTATACACATATCTCTTCAAGAACTTGCTTTCGGTTCCTTTGGGTACATACCCAGAAGTGGAATTAATTGCTGGGCCTTACGGTAATTCTGTTTTAAATTTTTTTGCAGGACTCTTTATACTGTTCACAGCAGCTATACCCTTTTATATTTCTACCAACAGTGCACAAGAGTTCATATATTTTCTTTGGAGAAATGTCTATCCAAGTATTTTGCCCATTTTTGAATAGAGTTGTTTTGTTGTTGAGGTTTAGGAGTTCTTTATATATTGGATATTAATCCCTTATTAGATACATGATTTTAAAATATTTTCTTCTATTCTGTGAGTTACCTTTTTACTCTGTGGATAGTGTCCTTTGATGTACAAAATTTAAAAATTTTCTTGAAGCCCAAGTCTATTTTGTCCAGTTTTCCACACAAGTCTGCTTGTCTATTTTTTCTTTTGTTACCCAGCCTTTAACAAAAACCTTGGAATTATCCTTGACTTTTCCCCCGTCCATTACCCATATCTAATGAGTTAGGAGATCCTGTTTGCTCTTTCTTGAGAATATATACAGAATCTGAACAGCATCTTAATTTCATCCCTTCCATTCTGGTCCATACCACCACCACCTCTGACCTGGCATATTGGAGTTGGATGCTAGTTGTTTTCCCTGCTTCCATTATTGCCTCACAATCTGTTTTGAACATAATAGCCAGAATGACCAATTTAGTCAGATCTTATAAATTCTCTGCTTAGAACCCTGTTAATGACTCCCACTTCACCCAAAACCAAAGTTTTTTTCCATGACCTTCAAGTTTCCTGAGATCTAAGACCCTTATCTTTTTGAAGTCATATCCTACTACTTTTCCAGCTCCAGCCACACAGATCTTGCAGTTCCTTCAATAGTGTAGTCCCCATCTTGTATCAGGACCTTTTATCTAGACTTCTCTTTCTCCACTCATCCTATGGCTCATTTCTTCACTTCCCTTCTCAAAGAGGCCAGCAAACCACACTGCCCCATTTAAAATTGCATCCTGCCCTCTTCATTGCCTTTTACCAGCTTATTACCTTCTAACATAGCATATATTTTAGTTACTTATTTTGTTTATTGTCTGTCTCCCCTTGCTACAATGTAATTTCTAAAGAGGACAGGGATTTTTATTTATTTTGTTTACTGGTGTATCTCTATTGCCTAGAACATTGTCTAGTACAAGGTAGACACTCATATTGGTTGAATAAATGAATAAATAGAATAGGAAGCAAGGTAGACATGTGGTCTCTGCTCTCATGAAGTTTACAGTTTGTAGTTCACTCTTTCCAAATGAAGTTATCCATATTTTCCATATTTTTTGTTTGATTTAAATATGTGTAATTCAGAATCTTTGTGAAATAGTAGACATTTAACCTCTTGTAAGCATTATTTCTTTAAAAGAATGCTGTCTTGAGTTGTGCCTTGAATTAAATGAAAATTATAAAATATTAAAATAGGAAAGCTATGTGCCAGAAAAGGTGATGACATGACAAATTTTTGAAAAATACTGTTAGGTTACTTTGGATCTTGATTCATTGCTGCGGAACACTTAATTACAAAATGTTCTATTTCCTTGCAATAGAAAGCAATTTTTTTTTGGCTTATAAATGGGATTTGCACACCAAATGATATTAGCTCTCATTAGGGTTCTTGATTTCTTTATTCTTTTGCAGTCCACCATTTAGAAAAATTCTAAATTTCATTTAAACCCCATCTTCTATGGTAGAAATCAAATATGGAAGTTTGAACAAATATCCAGTGTTGAAGCAAACGTAAATAGATATCATATTGATGCCAGCCGAGGAAATATGATTAGACTTAGTCAATAAATAAATCTGTTAACATAATCTGCCACGTGCCAATTTAAATAATGAAAGCATTTCTGTAGGAGGATGTTTTGTTAAATGTCCTACAAGGCCTGTGTCTTCTGTGCAAGCCTGCCATGTGGCTCTGCAAGCCTACCACTTAATAATAATTGGGCAATAGTAATAATAAGACTGAATTTTCTGCCTCTTAATTTTTTTTTTGTCTGTGGAAGGAGATAGTTACTTGTACATGAAACTTTAATGGGACTGCTAATATAGTCTGTTTGTGACTGACGCTTTTTCCTGAATATTTGCAATGATTTCATAATAAAACAAACACTTCTGTGATGGTTTTTATAGTTTAAAAAAATTAAGATGCGTAGTAAAGGTTATAAAACCTGGCTTTAGTGGCCATACCTAAAAACTAAAGGAAAGAAATTTTCAGTTGATGTAGATTTTGAATTTTTATTTACTCTGAAAAATTAGCTCACTGTGGCCTGTTTAGATATATTTCTTTGTAATTAAAAGTTTACCACTTATAGCCCTTTGATGTGCCACCGAAGATCCTGGTGTCACCATGGGCTGCTGACCCGCCTGATGATGCCAAGATCCGAATCTTTGACCTGAGGTGGAAGAAGGCAAAAGTGGATGGCCACATGGTGTCAGATGAACATGAGCAGCTCTATTGTGAAGCCCTGAGGCTGCTGGTATTTGTGTTAACAAGTACATGGTGAAATGCTGTGGGAAAGATGGCTTTCACATCTGAGTGTGGCTCTACCCCTTTCATGTCATCTATGTCAACATCCTGTGCTGGTGCTGGCCAGCTCCAGACAGGTATGTGAAGGGCCCAGTGGCCAGGGTCCACATTGGCCAAGTAATCATGTCCATTTGCACCAAGCTACAGAACAAGGAGCATGTGATTCAGGGCCAAGTTCAAGTTCCCTGGCTGCCAGAATGATCGACATCTCCAAAAGTGGGGCTTTACTTAATTTAAATGTGGATAAGTTTGAACACATGTTGGCTGAAAAGCACAGCTCATCCTTAAATGGCTGTGTGGTCAAAACACATCCCTAATCATGGCCCCCTGGACAAATAGTGGACCCTGCATTCTTGAGAATCTTGGCACTGCCCCCTCCTTACATCCACCAATAAATCCTATTTCCTGTCCAAAAATAAAAGTTTTCCGCTTAGAATAGCAAAGAAAATTAAGTTTTCATTGCCCTTTTTTAGTTTCATTTCAGAGCCAGAATTTGTTAAAAGTGTGAAATATCAGTCTTATTAAGAGAATTTTCAAGGAATATGGTAAAAATAAAATTTTCTATGAGAATGCAGAAAGGTAATTAGAACGAATTGAAGAATTGTAGGGTTTTTCCAAGCAGGATATATGAATTATATATCTGTAGGTTCCTGTAGTTATTTTATAAAAGTAGAAACTATTACTAACCTTAATATTTTGTGTCTCCAATGGGAGATGTTGATTGTATACTTGAAATGCTGAATGGTTTAATTTTTCTTGAGTCTCATGTTTCTTACTCTGACAAAAGACAGGAAATAAATAGGCTGTTTGGCAGAAAGTTAACTTAGGTGTGTATAAAAAACTATAGACACTCCTACTTTTTGAATGGAGTAGTTCCAACAAAACTGGTTGTAAAAATCTCTCTGAAGTGAGTATTTTCCCACTAATTTTTGTTATAAAATGAGAAACAAAGTGGGAAATTTATAAGGAAATAATATATCTATATCAATTCTGGTTATTGTATAAGTGCTAGGCCTCTTGTGAATTTTAATCTTCACCTATGGGTTTGCTTTTACGTTGAGAACCGGGAGTTTTGGTCTCTTAATTAGTACTGTGATCTTTGGACTTTAGTTTCCTCTGGGTAATAGACAGGCTTCAATAATTATCTTAATAAAACTCATATTTTAGGCTTTTCAACCTCAAATTTTATATATATATATATATATATATAAATTCTATTTGGACTTAAGAATGAAATACAAAAATGAAATCATGATAGTACTAGAAGAATATATAGGTGTCTGTTTTATAATCTTTCTAAACATGACATCAGAATCAGACAAACTACTGATAAGAGTGTAATCTCAAAATAATCAAGAGAAATTACCACTTAAAAAAACTTGGTTAGGGTGAAACTTCTGGAATGATGGAGTAAGGAGCTTGACAAATTGAAAAACAGATAAAACCGGACAAAATTGTTAAAAACGACCATTTTAACCCATTTCCCGTTTGCCCCGAGAATACTTGCCGGCGCTTTGTGGCTGCAGCATTTACCCCGAGATAACTCACAGATTACAGTTCTAACCTTACCCCTAAAGTTTGCCACGAAATATCTAGCTTTTATTATTCTGTTCTCATTGCTCTAGTATATCAATATCCTTTGGAAACAAATGACATCATTCTATTTATAGCATTCTGTTTTTAGTTGTGGTATTAACATTTACAAAATATAGTAATTCTCTCGATCATTGAAAATGTCAGATCCTAGAAAAAGTGGCATTCCTACGCATGATGTTAACATCGTTCTCAAACGGTTGTTAGCCAAAGATTCATTTGAAGAATCCAGTTTTATGTATGCATTTCTGTTACATTGGGATTAGAGACAAGTTCTGTTTAGAAATAACTCCAGGAGCAGTTTTTACATTTTATTTTCACATTGAACACCAGTCAGATTTGCTTCAGCCTCAAAGATCATGTTTATGTATTCAGTGAGCTGCACTTTTTTTCTAAACAGAAATGGGTTAAACTTGTATTGAATTGTTCCCATCTTTTTTACTCAAAACCCCAAAATTAGAAACAATACGAATATTCATCAACTGGTGAATAAATGCAGTGTGGTATGTCCATCTATAGAGTACTTACTACTCAGCGATAAGAAGGAATGAATACTGACGTATGCTACAACATGGATGAACCTCAGAAATCTACTGAGTTAAAGAAGTCAGACGCCAAGAACAACATATTATTTGATTCCCTTTCTGTAAAATGTCCAGGAATGGCTAATTTTTAGGGACAGAGTGAACAGATTTAGTGGTTGCCTGGGACTGTGGTTGTAAATGGGATTTCCTTTCAAGAGACAAAAAGGGTTTTGGGGGTGTTGGAATTGTCTTAAAATGGAATTGTGATGATGGTTGTACAATGCTATAAGTTTGCTAAAAATAATTGAATTATGCATTTAAAACAGGTAAATCTTATGGAATGTGTAATCTACCTCAGTAAAACTCTTTAAAATGTTGGGGTTTTTTTTTCCACCCCAAAGAGTGGCCTAAGTGTGGCACACCTCTACAGGTGACATTTACTTGAATGGCTTCTGCTTTAAATTTATTTAGTTCAGGTGTTCTGAGAACTTGGCACCAGCAGGAAATAGAACAACGGCTTTGTTAGTTAGAGTTCATGTTACGATTTTAGGCACATTAAGGACACCAATCTTATTTGTTTTTAAATTTATAAACTAGGGTTCAATACATACTTGACTTAAAATCTCATAAGAATTTGAACATCCAGTTTTGTTATTTACCTAAAGCCTTCTGAAAGATAGAGCTGTAATTTGACAAATAATAATTCTCTACATTGTCCTTGCAAATAGGTACATACCTCTAAGATGAATGATATCTTATTTGGGACAGGGCAGGGGTTGCAAAAATGGTCACAGTGTTTGGGAAAACCAGCTTTGGGCTAGGAAGTTTTAATAGTTATTAGCAAAGTAGTCTTGAATATATTAAGTTTTTGCCATTTCAAAAACCAATAGCTCATCCTTAAAAATTCTTAAAGAGAACATAATTCAACTTGAATACATCATATTCATAGAAATTTAATTCAACTTTTCAGACTATATCCTCCTCTGCCCTATTTTAATTAAATGAAGGGGTTGGATTAGATTCTAAAGCTAATTTTCTGTGGTTTGATCCTGTTAAATTTATTTTTTAAAACAAATAGGATAATTTATCCAAGAAATAAGCAGTGACTGTGTTGATCAAGACATCCCCCCACGCCCCAGAATGGTAATGGAGACTTGGATCAACAAATAGCTGAAAATCTTAAGTACCAGTGTGGTATTATGTATGTACTATCAAGCTACTTGGATAGCACTAGGAGGGGCCATTATGAACTCTGCTTGCTTCAGAAATCATCTTTCCCAAAGGCAAGACTCTTGAGATAAATCTAGAAAGATGAATAGATTTTCAGGTGTGTAGAGAAGAGCTTATTTGACTCAAGTGTTCATAGTGAAGGAAATCAGTACTCTGATTTGAGTAGAATAACTGGATTTCATCCCTCATGTTTTGGAATATAGGGTTATTCCAGCAAATGAAAACTCTTTATTTATTTTTTAACATTCTGATTCCTCACCTTTAAAGATCTGCTATCACAATTAAATTAAAATCTTGATTTTTAAATGATGATTGCTACAGTTTGACTTGTGTCACATAAGGGCTGATAACTCAAACATCAAGAGAATTGTTTTTCAGTTTTGTTTTCTAGGTCACCTGTGAATTTGATTGCTTCTCTATATTTTTTTAAGTTTACTCAAAACATCCAAGTTTTGTGATGTTAAATGTATAAAAAAATCAAATTATAAAGTCTTTAATAACTGATAAAAGGAATCTACACATTGTCATGTAAATTGGAAAGTTAGAATGTCTTGTTTCTGGAGTGCCCCAAACCCCTGTTTTGTTTTAAGGTTATTTAACTTAATGATCTTGTTACTAGACTACTTACATGGAGGATCAGTTTAAATTAAGAATTTTAAACAAGAAAGAAGACTGTAGGGGTACCTCACATATCACGTAGTCCTGTCCTCTGATTTGACAGATGAGAGGGTCAGTGATTTAAATAATTCCCTTAGTAGCTGAATTGGAACAGTTACCCCAGGCTCTTTCTATTGAATTTTAAGAGAAAATCAGTGTCTTTTAAAACGTGTATTATCTGAACAAGCCTGATCTTGGAAGCTAAGCAGGGTTGAGCCTGGTTTGTACTTAGATGGCAGACCACCTAGGATGACCAGGTGCTGTGGGTGTAAAAAATAAAAATATAAGGGATTGTAAGCTGACAAGGTCCTTGCAATCTGTGAGGTCAACCAAGGGTTGCCTCGCCTAAATAATAAAAAAATATAAAAATAAAAATAAAATGTATGTTGTAAATTACCTAAAAAGGAAGATACTCCATTTTTTGGTCAGCTGTATGTTTCATACTTTAAACATTTGTTGTCAAGCCTCGTGGAACCAAGGAAGTTAAGTGAGACAGACTTCTGATGTGTAGAAGCTGAGACCAATTGACCTATGTTGTCTGCCTACTACTCTCAACAAAGTTCCTTGTAGTCTGTCCCCTTGCTTGTCACTCTACTTAACCTTTCTTCTATAGGTTTAATACTGTCTACTCATGGTGACCTCCTTCCAGTTCTTCACACTAGTCATGCTTCTTTCCCTATATATTCTTTTATTCTTTTCCCTCTGCCTGAAATACTTAAAATACTCATCTTCTTTTTTTTTTTTAACCACCCTAGTTCACTTCTTCTCTTTTAAGTTTCACTTCATCAGAGAATATCCCATATAACACACCCCTCATTAACTCTCCATCTCTAAATGTGAGGCCTGTAGTTCTCTTAATCTTTTCCTTGTGTTTTTTTCTTTTATAGCGCTTGTTTTACAGCAGGTCCTCAAATAACGGTGAGATCTGTATGCATTTAACTCTTGTTTAGATCAGTTAGCCTATGGTAAAGTTGGTTTTATTTTATGTAGGTTAGCCACAGTTCCAAAACCTACTGATGTTGTTAAATGAGAATTTACTGTTCATCTATTTGTATAATAATTCAATTATTTTTCTAACAGACTGCAAGCTCTCTGTGGGCAGAGACTGTTTTTTGTTCACTATTATATCTTCAACACTTACCATAATGCCTGGTCCACAGTAGGTGTTTAACATAGTTGTTTGTAAAGGGCCAGATAGTAAACATTTTTGGTTTTGTGGGCTACACAATCTCTTCTATTGTCACGGGAAAGCAGCTACAAATAGACAATATATAAACGAATGGGCATGGTCCTGTTCTAATAAAACTTTATTTACCAAAATAATAAGCAGGCTCTTGATTGCTGATTCCTGCTGTAAATAATCATCTAATGCTGTATAAATAATCATTTTCTTGGACTTAAACTCTCTCATTATGCAATCTTGCAAACTCTCCCTAAGGTCTTTTTTTTTTTTTAGATGATTTCATTTTTGTATGGTAGATGTTGAGGTAATTTTTAAGAAGACGTATCTGAAAATAGTTTTCCATTTAAGTTATAATCTTTAAGATTGTTATTTTATTGTTTAATATATTTTTACTTAATCCAATTGAAAAGTACACCTGTATTTTTGTTAACTTTACATTTCTGTTTGAATAAATATGATTGTATTAATTTAAAAATAAAAAGATTGTTTTGGTTTTTGGGTAAAGTATAGATTAAAATTTTATAATGTGTTAAGTTTTCAAAATAATCTTTTTTATAACCTGATGCTTGAATTGAAATATAACATTATTGTTTTGTTTTTAAACAACAAATTAAGATTCCAAGTATGCAAGTAAAGACTATCTACAATAGAAGGCGAATTGACTATAAGCATTTATGTTTTTTTATTCTTTTTTGACATCATTCTTCGAAGGTCTATAGAGTCATCTTTACTAGATGAGAGATTTGCTCTAATGAATATAACTCAAATGTCTAGATCTCAAGCATATTTGTAGCATCATTTTTATGCTTCTCATTACTTTATATTTAATTATATATTTGCTTAAATTTTTAATTAAATTTATTGAAGACACTAGTTAATAAAATTATATAGGTTTCAAGTGTACAGTTCAGTAATACACCATCTGTGTATTACATTGTGTATTCACCACCCAAAGTCAAATTTTCTGTCAGCATATATTTGAATATTTAAATTTTAAGTTTTCTTATACTTCTTCTTTTAGCAATGGCCCATTATAGGTATAAAATGAACATTATATGACTAAAAACAGTTTAAAATAACTTATTGTTCAGAACCATCATGGTAGTAGTTGTGATCATCAAAGTAAGAAACCAAAGAAGAGACTCAGGAGGAGCGTCTTTAGAACTCCATGGACTGTTGCATATGTTCACTTAGTAGCTACAAGGGAGTTTTCAAACTGTTTGTTGTGAATTGGGACCTTTTCTTTTGATATGTGTATTTGATAAAATAGAAAACTTATATAGAGAGTTGCAAGAATTATAAAAGGAACTCTCGTTCACTAATTGTTAACATTTTGCCCATTTGCTTTATCATCGTGTGTGCTATATATATATTTTTTCTGAACCACTGTGAGAGTAAGTGAAAGTATGCCCTTTTTGTTCCTAAATACCTAAATGTGTATTTTCTAATAACAGTTTGGTAATATCTAATATCAAAATCAGGAAATTTAATATTGATGCAATACTATACCTAATGCATAGACTATATTAGAATTTCATCAATTATCCCAATAATGCTTTTTATAGCTCCTGTACCTCAGTCCAATCCAGTCCAATCCAGGATCACACACTGCATTTAATTGTCATCTCTTAAATATTTCTTATTCTGAAACAGTTCCTCAGGCCTACCTGCCTGCAGCATTTTCCTTCCTTCTTCCTCTCTTTTTTTTGTCCATCTTTTCGGTCTTTCTTGACCTTGGCAGTTTCGAAGAGTACAGAATGTAAAGAATATCCCTCAATGTCAGATGGTTTCTTATAATTAGATTTGGATTATAGATTTTTGGCCAGAATGCTATAGAAGTAATGTTGCATTCTCCTCCCCCTCTTCCTTCTTCTTTATGTATTCTTCTTAATGCTTCATTAATAGTTATTAATGAAGGGAGCACATGAAGTCATTTTGTCTCAATATTGTTGATGTTAACCTTGATCATTTTGTTAAAGTTGGTCTGCTAGGTTACTCCACTGCAAAATTACTATTTTCCTCTTTGTGATCAAAAAGTAACTTGTAGAATATATTTTGAGACAATGTATTTTTCACCAGCTTTCTATTCACTAACAGTGATGATTTTCTACTTCCATCATTTTTTCTGTATTGACATGTCGACATCTACTAGAAGGAATAGCGTTCCTTTCTTCCATATATATCAGTTTGTTTTTAAAATTCAAAATTTATTTTACATATTATTATAATGCTTGAGCCCATTACTATCATTTATTTTGATGCTCAAATTGTCCCACAGTTGACTATGGCAGCTCCTTCTAACTGGCTTCAGTGTCATTTTGACATGTCCTTTTTATTTCTGAATAGTCTCTTACTTTCTTGTATAAGATGTTGCATGCTTATCTTGTAATTTACCTACCCCACCCTGGATCTGCCATTTCTCCAAGGAGCCCTGGTTTTAGTACAAAATGTAGTTTAGAAATCAGGACCTGGATGTAAGATGTGTTCATTGCTATAAGGGGTCATTGCTTCTAGACCCTCTCAGCAAACAGCTAGGAAGTGTATGTATGAATGTGTTTGTGTGTATTTATGTCTATTAATTTTAATATAAAAATTAATATAAAAATCATGAGTTCATATCGATACCGCCAATTCAAATCTAATACCCTGGAGTATGTACATTCCAGTTTTCTTATAGGAGGGCATTAAAATTTTTTTTAAAAATTGACCCCTTGATAAATTTTATTGTAAAGCAACCAAGTTATCTTCAGTATTCCTGATATATTGCATAGTTAGTTTCTCATCCTGTATTTTTAAGAGTTGTTGGTGTATCAACTCATGATGTAGTCAGTGAGGTAAATGAATATGTTGGTAACACATTAAACCCATGACGCACTTTAATTCTTTTTGTCTCAGTGACTTGAAAAAAATGGTCCCTATTTATTAGCCAACTTTACTCAAATTTGGCTCACTGTTTAAAGAATCATTGCTTGTATTTTTCTTTGTATTATGAAAAATATCAGACCTAAAAAAATGGATACTGGTGTATTTAAACACCCAACTATACAATAATCACCAGCTTGACTCTTGAGGGAAATCCTAGACACTATATAAACTTATCAGTAAGCATTTCTGTATGTATCTCTTAAAAGAAAGACTTAAAAAAAATCACAAATTTATTATACCTTAAACGTTTAAAGTATAATCCTTACTATAACTAAATTGTAGTGAGTCTTAAAATTTACCCAGTTATTTCAGTGTTTATTCTTCAATTGATTTTTTACGATCGGTTTGCTCAAATGAGAATCCAAATAAGGTTCACACATTGCTTTTTTTTTTTAAAGTCTTTTATTTCTCTTTTAATGTGTAGGTTCTCCTCCAAATCCCTTTCTCCACTCCTGCCCCTTTTTCCTACAAATATGAGTTATTTGCATTATAGATGTTCTCATACTTTGGACTTTACTAATTTTATTCCTGTGCTGTCATTAATATGTTTCTATGTCCCCTCAATGTTCTTATACTATACTAGTTATTAGATCTAGAGGTTCCACCGGATTCAGATTTACTTTTTTTTTGTTGTTAAGAATGCTTCAGGGGGAAGGGAGAGGCAGATGGAGTAAAAGAGGTCAAATACGTGGTGACGGAAAGAAATCTAACTATGGATGGCGAACACACAGTGCATTGTATATATATGCCTTACTGTTGAATTATACACCTGAAACTTACTGGATTTCATTGACCAATGTCACCATAATAAAAAAATTAATTAATTAAAAAAAATTCTTCATAGGTGGCGGTATACTTTCAGTAGGAGGCACATTAATATCTATATATGTCTCATCTCATTTTAGTAGCAGTTGATCATTACCTAGATTAATTTTTTAACTAGAGATTTGCAAAATGATGTTGCAGGTATATAAGTTTTATATTTTAGTTGGATTATTTCAATAGGGATCAGTTTCATCTACTATCTAGAGTTAGAGTTTATATAAGAAGGCAGGTAAAATGGTTAATTCACTAGTTTGAAAACAATGAGTCGGTTCTCTAGTATCTTCCAAAAAATAATTAACTTGTTTTTTTATAAATACATTATAAATTTATGAATTTAAACATTTTGCTATGTCTAAATCAGTTGCAGTTATTATTTGTTATTGTTGCTCAGATTATCCCAGGTTATTTAGTGCAAGCGTCTTCAAAGTCTTTAATAGCTTTATTGCTTTTTATTTATTTATTTAAATTTTTTTTTTTTAATTTATTATTTTTTATGTCTACAGCACACGGTCTTCCTAGGTGGTCTCCCATCCAAGTGCTAACCAGGCCCGACCCTGCTTAGCTTCTGAAATCAGACATCGGGCTTGTTCAGGACAGCATGGCCATAGACCATGAACTGTGACTCCACTGGGATGCAAACCCAGGACCTTCTGCGTGTAAAGCAGATGTGTTAACCGCTACGCTATGGAACCACGTCCACTTTATTGCTTTTTGATATGACAGGTTTTGTACTATACCTGGAGTCAACTATTTTTCTAAAGAGTCCTGCTTTCTTTTAGTAGGAAATGGTATTTAGGTTACATAATTGGGATATGAGACATGAAAAAAACATCTTTTTCCCCCCCGTTTTTAAACGACAAATATTTTCTCATGTAGTTCCTATGGGTCAGAATTTTGAGGCAGTTTAGCTGGATGGTAGTGGCTAGGTGGATGCTGGTATTGGCAAGAGATTTCAGTTCCTCGCCATGTGGACTTCTTCTTGGGTATCTGTGACATGGTGGTTGGCTTCTCTTAGAGCAGGTTATTCAGGACAGCCGGTAGTATCTTTTGCTTCATTTTCTAGACAAGAGAAGGAATTTGTTGTATGTTTGTGTAACTCTAGTGTTCTGGATGTGGATCCAGACTACCTGGTGCTGACACTAGCTATGTGGGTTAAGTTACTTAACTCTTGTGCCTTACTTTCCTTAGCTTATAGCATTGAGATACAACGATAAGAACTACCTTAGAGGCCCTGTGTAAGATAGGGTCTTTGTGAAGATTCAGACAATTAGAACAGTTTCTGATATTTAGTACCCATGGTAAGCACTGGGCCTACTGCCATTGCTATTATTACCACGTCCCTGGGATGAACTAAAGACCTGAAACCTAGTCAGTAAGCTGCCCTTGACAAATAGTCTTTCTTCCTATTTGCAAAAATAATGCCATGACAGAAAAATTGTTTACAGATTTCCGATATTCCAAGTATGTGAGAAGATTAAGGGTTAGAGATTTATAGCCTCTAACCTGTTTGATTGTATGTGTGGAGGATCTTTCATTTCTAATCTGTCTTTGTGGAGATTTTATTGCAGGATATGTGTCCATGTAACGTGACCCAGGAAAAAGCCAAACCTACCTCCCTTTTAAAAAACTTCTTATTTTAAAGTATCAATTCATAGGAAGTTACCTGAAAAAAAGAAAAAGATATGGGGAGGTTCAGTGGACCCTTCGCTCAGTTTACTCATGTAATATTTTGTATAACTCTAGCACTTTTAGTGATCAATTTTTATTTAGCAGAAATTGACTGAGCAGCTATTATATGATAGATATTTGGGGTGTAAATGATTAAACTCTGACCTTGAGCAATTCAGTCCTCCTCTCTGGGTTTCTCATTATTATATTTCTAAAAAAATGTGTTTTATTTTGGCCCTTCATTGTTGGAACTTGTATTAGCAGTTTCCTAATGATAAATATTGTTATTACTTTCATATTTGCCTGGTTCTAAAACAATTTTTATATTTTGTCTCCATCTTTCATTTTATAATCTTTAAAGCATCAGAACCATGTCGCCTGCATTGTCTTATTTTAATCACGTGCCAGTTTTGCAGTGCTACCAAGTCTGGATCTGAGAGGCAGCTTGTGTGAATCATTTACATACATTTCTGTTTATATTCCCCAAATTAATTTGCAACTTTATATTTTTCATCCAATTACATGTTCAAAGATTTTAATAATTCATTTTAAGAAGGAATTTGTCATATGTATGATTTTAAAACTGGCTCAAGGAGCAGAAGCCATTAAACAATAGCAGAAACCAGACAATATGTAGGACTTTAAATGGTAATTGTTAAACATTTGAATGTTCCCAAAAATATGAGTCTGTGTGTCTGTGTGTGTCTCTACGTGTTATTCCACTAGGGACTTGCATAGATAGGTTTTACACAATATCCTTGCTGTTATTGTCAGCCATAAACAAATTACACGTATTTAACAAGTTAATGTCAGATTGGCCAGGAGCCACTGGGAGGTGTGTACTTAGTGACATCAGCTGGCAAAGAGCCCTGGTAACAGGGAGGGTTGGAAGAGTAGGAGGGAGGGAGAAGGAGAGACAGAGAGACTGACTGTATCTGGGGATTCTGGCAAGGTGAAGAGCTGGTCTGTTTGGCAGGACCTTCCCATCTGGGATCCATCTGTGTTTCCCTGGAATGGGACAGGCAGCTCTAGTCAGTGAGAAATCGCAGATGTGAGAGAGCTGACACATGTCCAGCTAATGAAAGAAGGAGGAAGGCTGGTTTCGGATTGGGCTTTGAAGATTAGGAGGAGAAAAAGAGGAGCTTTTTTATATCTATTTCAAATAAATTCGGTATATTAAGAATCTGGATTGTTATAATTGGGCATTTGGGGTAAGTACATTTTAATTTAGCTTCGGGGGCTAAAGTGGGCAATTCTCTGCCTTTCAAAGCTTTTTACTTATTTCAGATTATGATGATATGAATGTTTTTTGATATTTGATATGAGTTCAGCCTTTAGTTCCTCAGTGTTGTTTTGCTTCTTCATTTTGTTCACATTTCTGTATCATTTTTCATTTGCCACCTTTATATTTGAATGCTATGCTTTTTTGAATGGAAATTTTAATCATATAATGTATGAATTCTATGGCTAGGAAAGTAGTTACACAAATATTTGTGTAAGGTATTCCACATTGAGTCTTTCTGTGATGTTTTGATGGAAATTTTTTCTGTTAATACGCATAATACAAAAAGGCAGTGTTAAAAAAGATGGCTCATAAAACACTCCTATTGTCATTTTATTTTAATGTATTCCGGTGAATTACAACTGAAAGATATTACAGTAAAACTAACAGTATGTTTTAATTTTAATCTATTTAGCTTTTTTTCATTACATTTTCTATGCTGTTTTCTTCTGTTTACTCCATACATACAAAATAAACAAGTAACATCAACAAATCTGACTTGAATTGTGAGTTTGGAGTAGTTTTGTCACGCAGTAAATTCACATGCACATAGCTACTGTGTTATATAGTCTTTGATGGTTTGTGATGCATAATTTAGCCTTTTGCTATTTCTGTACATTGTATTCATGTTTTCCAGGTCTCCAAATCCAGACAACTATGGGAAGAAGCATGGATTTGAGAGTTACACATACCGTATAGCCATTATTTATTTACTAGTTCTCTGATCTCAAGCAAGCTACTTACTCACTTTGAGTCGCTGTTTTGTGCAATTCCTCCCTTATGTTATTATGGGGAAAATTTGTCTGGCACATAGAAGGCATACAAGTTAGTTTCAGAAGTTTCTAAATGTTCATTATTCTGCTGTGATTGGTTCCTAAGCCATTTGCATTTTTAATTTCAAACTCGGGCTAAGGATGGTCTTGTCTGTATAACTCTAGTTTTCAGGGTACATTCCTTTCACTGAACCTACCTCCCAGATCATCTGTATCTGTTATAAATGTGATAGATATGCTGTCTTTGTTAAGCCTCACTATGATGATAAATGATTTAGAAAGCATTCTAAGTATTGTAATGCAAATTAGCCTTATACCAGAACAGAACTTCAAAAAAGTCAGCAAACATGAGTGAGGTACTGAATTACAGTTTTGTGACAGCACTGTTTAAATTGTATTTTTTTTTTGCCTTGAAAATTCTACTAGCTCTCAAATAGGAACTTAAAAAAATACTTTTATTCCTTAAAGTTCTTCAACTTTCACTTATGTCAGCTGAAGTTATTTTAAGAGAACAGTACAGTACTATTTAATTTCTTCAGTTTTGTAGTCAGATTTCTTGAGGTAGGGGAGAGGCAGGGGAGACTTTTTTAATGAACCTTTTAAAATAAGTATTCCCTTATGCCAAATTGACTAAATGATTTCATAAGAATTTCGAGTTTCTGTTTTGATAGGTGCAGTGTTTAGCATCTTTGGGGACTTGTCTGAATATTTGAGAGGATATAGTGTTTATACTGAATTTACATGATAATCCTTCAGTGAGCAAGTACTTTTTATTGCACTCTAGGAGACATACTCCTAGATTGGAAAGAAAAGGACTTAATGCCGAAGTGTAGTGTAGGCTGGGGTCTGCATGCTGTGAAGGTGCTGAAAAGAGATTTGCATACTGCTGTATGTGTATAGTAGGAATACTTTTGGTGCTACAGTTTAAGAAGCTTAAAAAATGATAAATAATATGCATTTTAAGATGCGAAGATCCACTGCACGCAAATACATGTGGTTGATTAAAAATCCTACAAGGACCACACAGTTCAGGAGAGTACTACTTGTTACTGAGGTAATAGCCAAGGTATCTTTGAGTTGAACACTGGAAGAAATTACAGCCCTTTCTGAAGACTGTTTAAAGTATTCCTAGAAAGTATTCCTAGAAGCTTTACTACTATGAAGAGAGGAACCCTTCTAAATTGGCTTCTAGGAATGATCTAACCAAAGTTTTTTTTCATAGCAAGGGGCCATGTTGGACTGAAGGTATCTAATGCAATAATGTCAATAAACTGGAGATGAGGATAATGACTTTTAAATTGCATCTTTGGAACATCAAGAAAGAATGCTTTGGAGTTTTAATGAACATTTTTTTAAATTCAAAATTGGAAGAATCCAAGTGAATCTGGAAGATTGGTTGGATCAGGTATTTTAAGGACATTCAGTGCTAGAAGTGCAAGAAAAATCAAGGAAGGATAGTGGAGCAGTAAAAAGTCTGCCTGGCCCAGAGTTGAATTCTTCAGTAGGTGGCTAGGCTTGGATTTGAATTGTCTTCTGACTTTCCAGGACGTTTACTTCACATTTTTTGATTGCCTATTGTGTGTGATAATATGGTAACGGATTTTTAAAAAGTGTCACAGAGAAGATAAAATATACACGAATGCACGAAAGTGGTAAGTCTTGGAAATTACTGCCGACTTAGGATTTAGAACTGTCTTGGAAGAGGGAGCATTTGATAAGAGCTTAGTAGGACAGGAAGGATTTGGATTCCTCATATTTGGAAGAAGCATAGTGGGTGGATGGAATGGTTCACTTCCCATTAGACGCCAGTGCCTTAAACCAGACTTTGTCAAATGCATAGCTACACAGTGTTAATTTCTACTATGTTTTCAGTTGCATCTAGCTGTTGCTGTCTTTCCAAATCCAAGAGAAATTGTTTGCTTCTGAGATACATACTTATATCCATATACATATCCTCCTACCCTCTTTTTATAGTATAAAACTTGTGATTTATACCAGGTAGCTCTAATTTAAAAGGTTTCTACCATGATGGACTATATGTATGGGTTGTTTAATTTTCCCTCCAAGTTCAAGTCAGTAAATAAATATAGGAGTGAGTGGTGGCTGTATCTTGCAGAAAAACAACTCACTGTAACTGTTTTTTATATTCTCACTAGTTGATGGGCTTTCCAAACAACGTTTAGATTTTAAGTCCCATGTGGCATCACATTTATTCTGGGAAACTTAAAATGCATATGGACTTACTTTTCTAAAGCATCCCAAAACCTGCAAAAACAACTTTTTGTGCTTTGTTTAAAGCAGCAGCTAGTGGAAATCCTGTTATTCAATCTTGGGCAGCTTGTTAAAGATGCCTGGCAAGATGGGGTACAATCCTGCATAGGATGTATGTGTACGTATATCTGCAGTTCTCATAGCTGGACTTCTGATGGGAATAGAATATGCATTTTCATTTGGTTATGGTCATTAGGACAGGTGAAAGGTGGTGAGAAGATGACGTGCAGGCTTTGGCATTAGGTTGTGTGACCATGAGCTAATTGAACCTTCACCTCTAAGCCCCAATTTTCTCACCTGTAAAATGGGAGTAAAAATAGCTGTTATTGTAGGTTCTAAGGATTAAATTAGAAAGTAACAAGCATGATACTTGACTATATGAATACTCAATAAAATTTATCTTTCTCTGTGATTTATTTTTTAGTCCTCCTTAAACATCAAAGTCAATAACTAAGTTAAAATGTGTTTCTTATTTACAGTAAGTCTCTTTTCAGACTGACAGGGAACCAACCTTGCTTTCTTAACTAATTCTTAGTCACGAGAGAATGCACCATCCTTAAAAACTCAAACCTGTTGCTGTGTGGCAAGCTGTTAATGTTTAGGGACCTTGCATTACATACCCTGCTGGAAGAGCTGGGGGATGGGTCGCCTTGTGGGTGACAGATGTGCCCTCTGCTGCAGGCGGCGCGTGCCGGCTCTGTCCCTCTGCTCCCAGCACCAGGTGCAGCCATTGTTCTGGCTGGTCTCTCTTCATCCGGCCTCGTCTGTTACTCTGCTCTTTCTAGCTCATTGTTTCTGTAGGAAATTAGCATTAAAAACCCATCTGAAACCCCCATGTCCCTCAACTGCAGGTGACTGCCATTGGCCCCAGCTGCCACCCTTGCGCTTGATTACTTCCATATGGGTCTGTGCAAAGAAGTAGTAGCCATTTATTGATTTCCACCACAACCCCCACCTCTATTACTCAAACTATAATACCCTGAAATCTATTAGACCCCCAATAGGCTGTATAGCTCAGTTGGCATTACAACTGTGATGAACGTTTTACAAGCAAAACTAATTACACCCTCTTTCTTCCTCTTTACCACCTCCTATCTAAATATTAAATGTAAAAAAAAGCCAGAGTGTCATAAGTGGAATAGTAAATCTTTTAGATGTCTGGAGATGGATCTGTTTCTGAGTAGTAAAGCTTTTAGACTTTGGATGGGCTTTTATGGAAAATTTTAGTCACTGCTTTGAATATTTCATACCACACCCATAACATTCAAGCAAACCATGGCCCAGTAGGCCCCTAGGGTGGGGGTGGGGGACACACAATTTTTGGTCACTTTCCTTTTGGTTTATGAAATTCAGTCGGGATGGGCAGTACATTAGGAAAGTGGCCTCGTTTAAAATAATATGTTTTGTGGGAAAACGACATGCAATTAGAATTAGTTAAATCCTTTAATTTTGCCTTAGTTTGTTGTTTGCACAAATTGCTCTTTTAGTTTATTAGGATAAATACCACAGCAAGGAGGTTGGTGTCCTAGACTTCTTCCTTCATCAGTAAACAAATTAAATATTCTGTTTTGGTTATTGGTCTAAGTCAAGATTGTAATTAACCAGGCTTAAAACCCTAAATCGACATTGTTATTGGCTCCTGATGAAATGTATTGTGACCTTGACAAAATCTCTACCCTTATCGTTGAAGAATTACCTGGTCTTATTAGCCTGTACAAGTAAACAGCTCAGAAAATCAAGAGAGAGGTAGTTAACTAAGATCTTTTGACTACTTGTGTTTAGCAATGAAACCAGTCTTAAGTCTTCAATTTACAACATTTTAAATTAAGTTATTTAATAATTCTGATATGTAAAGTAACAATTTCAGTATTTTGAGCTTAGCCGTATGATGCTTATATCATAAGTAATTACGGAACTAAAGGCCATTCTATTGGCCAAGGAAATATCCTTTTGCCTTTCTTCTTTTTCTTTCTTTTCTGGAATTTGGAGTTTAAAAAGGTTTTAGATTTGAAGAGCCCATGGCAGCCAACATTTTACCTGATTTCTCTGAAAGCAAGCCTCCAAGTAAAGCTGTGATTACATTTAGAACAGGTTAGGATTTGTAGTTTTTGAAGAATCTTGAGACCTTTTAAATTTGTTCCCTCATTTCACCAGGGGAGAAATAGAAAGTCAAGGCAGGAAGGGGGAGAGTTGACATTTGACACTGAGTCTTCTGACTCCAAATTAAGTGTCTTTTCATTTGAAATTTGGAGCTAGTAAAATTAGGACTGTAATGTAAGCATGATGTGGCTATAGATATTGTTTTGAGGTGTATACATTATTTTTAGTTTTTCTCTTTGGTGCTCATGAAGAATGGGACTTTCCATTAGTGGCCCATTTGAAAAGAAATACGGTTCTTCTGTATCATGCTAGGCACTGCAGATACAAAGTTGAATAGGAAAAGGAGTTTGCAGTCTAGTGTGAAACTAATTTTCTGTTCAGCTCCAGGTATGGCATAAGTTGTCCCATACCATTTCTGAGGCTAATGCCATGATGAAGCTAACAGTAACTTTTTCTTTATTTTGAATGGAAAATGCATTTTCACAAATGAGCATTCTTCTGTTGCCCTAAGTAGAGAATCATGGCAAATAGCCAGGTATGCTTTGCCCAAATAACATTTACAGTAGAGATTCTTCAACAGGGCTGGGACTGGGGTGAGGCAAATGGGTACCTAGGTGAAAAACTTGAGGCACTCATTCTTGGGTCAGCCCTGCACTTAAATTTTGGGTCCTAAGCACCTACTGCCTCATGCTCTTCCCTGCCCTACTCTTCAGCATGTCTAAAGTAGGAGAAGGATGGTTTCCATCTTTATTTTGGAGCATGAATAAAATTAAGGTGTTTCATTGTCTTTCCAAGCCAAGGGAACCATCTCTAACACCTCATTTTTAAAAAGTATTTAGAGGAGGGTCCTGGAGAATCAATGATTTGTCTTGGTAATTTTGTTTTCCAGAGTCAGTTTCAAACACTGTAACACAGATTTTTAGGGATCCTTCAACCTTTTGGTTTCTTCTTAATAATACCATTTTAATTTCTCACATTATATATACACAAATCAATAGATACACTGAGCTGGACAAATGAAAATGGTGGGTGAGTTTGAAGATAGACTTCCATACTTCACGTTTTCTGCTTTTTGGGAAATGATTACTTAATGCCTTTCAACTGCAATCTTCCTGTGGCTTTAACCACATCTATATGCTGATGACTCAAAAATTTATATCTTTGAATCATATCTGTCTTTTTAGCTTCAGAATTGTTGCACTGCCTAATAATGAACATTTTCACATATGTCAAAATTGTTGATTATGTTATTCAAATATGCTATAGCTTCAGTCTTACCAATATTTAAGAAAGATATGTTAAAACCTTCCACTGTGATTGTTTTTGTTTTTCATTTCTCTTGAAATGAAAAACATTATGTCAGAATTTCATTTTTTAACTTGTGTTGTTGAGTACATACTTTTTTTCAGGATTATTATATTTTCCCAATGAATCACTCTTTTATCATTTAGATAATGACCTTTTTTTTTAAGCCCTAGTGCTTTTTGAATTAAAGCCTGTTTTCTCTAATATTAATATTGCTAATCCATTTGCCTTTTTTTTCATAACCTCAGTATCATTATGGTTTAGACATGAGTCTTAAGAATATCAAATACTAGGATTTTTGAATTTAATTTAAAAATATTATTTTACTTGGTAACTTTGATCTATTGATATTCAGTGGGTTACTACTATATTTAGACTTAATAGAATCATTTCGGGTTTTTATTTTTCCATTTAGTTCCTTCTTTTCTTCTTTTCCTTGGAGATTGAAAATGATTTTCTATATTTCTTTTTGAATGTTAGATTTCTATTTTGATGCTTATTCTTAAAGTTTTTTATTAAAATTTTAACATGTACATTTATGGTCTAAAATGTTAATTTACATACTTTTTTTTTTTTTACAGAGATCTTTAAATACTTCAGATTCAGCAACTTATCAATATATTACTGCTGTCTAGGATTTAATTTCCAGTTTGTGTTTTACTCAACTGCTAGTCAAAAGAATAATTACTATTTTTACAGCTAATATTAATTTAGGTTTACTAATATAAATCAAATTATCTGCTCATATTTTATCTTTATTATAATTTTTCCTTTTAGATTAATTTTTCTTCCTACCTAAGTACCTCTGTTAATAGTTCTTAGAGAAACAGTCTGTGAGTAGTAAACTCTTTATTGGTCTGAAAATATCTTTATTCTACTTTTACTTGAATGTTGATTAACCAAGGTTAGAGGTTAAAGCCTGACAGTTATTTTCCATCAGCAGCACTTGGGAGTGGTGATTTCTGTTGTTCTGGAAATGTGAAGTCAAGTTGGTTTTTGTTCCTTTGTCAGTTATATTTTTTCTCTTTAGTTGCTTCTAAGATTTTCTTCTTTGACTCTGGTGTTTTTTAGTTATACTGTGATGAGGTAAGTTGTGGATTTATTTGTGGTCCTCAGGACTTAGTATCTTACTTTAGTCTGAAGATTCAGGCTTTCAGATCTGGAAAATTCTTGTCTGTGATCTCTTTGAGCAGTGACTTTTTTCTCACTCTAATTTGTCTCGTTCTAGAATTTGTGCTAGGTATATGTTGAGCCCTCTTATGCTGTTCTTCATGTTTCCTGTCCTTTCTTTTGTATTTTCACCATATGTCTTTGTACCACATTCTAGGTGATACCTTCAGCTCTATCTTCTAATACTCCATTTTTTAACTTTGTCTGATATGCTCTTCAAAATGTCCTTGGGCATTTTCTTTCTAGAATTTTCGTATTTTGCATGATGATGATTTATTTATTTATTTATTTATTATAAAAGTTTATTCTTAAAATATACAACAGTCTCCAAGACAACATTTCATTCTATCGATAGGTGGCAACAGATGTTATGGCAGGAGGGAATCCAGATGTTAAAACAGGAATGGAATTAAGGATCACTATTGCCCCAGCACAAGAAACAGCTCCTTTTTGCTTTTTTAATTCCACCTTCGGCCAGGGGGCCCTTCCCTGCGGCCTTTGCTTTTAGTTCCTGAAGTTTCTGCTCCTTTTTTTGCTTCTGCTTGAATGCCTTATCTCCCTTGCCTGTTTCTTGGGCTGTTCCAGGTGCTTTTTGCCACCTTTGTGACCAGACGTGGTGCCTACCACCCTTCTTTTATTTAAGTCTCTTACAAATACACTTAAAAAAAACCCTGAATTCTTTTCTCATTTTTAAATCTCCTTAATCACTTTTTTAAAATTAAGATTCATTGAAGTATAATCTACACAGAGTAAAATTTAGTTAGATGAACAGTTTATGAATTTTGAGAAACACGTAGTCACCATCGAAGTCAAGGTATAGAACACTTCCATCACCCTCAAAAAGTTCACTTGTGCCCCTTTGTAGTCAGTCCCCCTTCCCCCTCACCTCAGCCCCTGGCAAATGCTAATCTGTTCTCTGTTCCTATAGTTTTGCCTTTTCCAGAATGTCATAAAAATTGAATTATATGGTATGTAACGTTTTAGTGTCTGGCTTCTTTCACTTAGCATAACACATTTGAAATTCATCCATGTTGTTACATGTATCAAATTTTTGTTTTTACTGCTGAGTAGTATTCCATTATGTAATGATGTGACCAGCCTTTACAGTTTTTCCTGCTCCTAGGAGACCCCTCAGTTTTGCTTTTCTGTGTAAATTTTAGAATAAGGTCTGTAGATTACGTAGTGGTATAGCATTAATGCTAATTATTTTGGTAATTGAACTGTAGTAATATACATGAATATCCTATCATAGCAATTACACACTTAAATATTTAACCCTAAGAGGGAATGATGTCTTTAGCTTACTCAAGTGGTTTAGACAATAGGTAGATATGTAAGCTGGGGAGGCAGGTAAATAATGAGAAAAAGATAGATAATTAGTGAATTTAGATAGATGGTGTCAAGGGAGTGAGTTTTTTATATTCTTGCAAATTAAGTTGGGATATAAGAGTACCAAACAATAGATTCCCTGAATAAAAGAGAGTTAGATAGTGAGTGGTCAGTTTAGGGCTATCTTAAGCAGTAAACTGAGCTGTTCTCTGAATGACAAGTAGTCTAGTTGATAACAGATGAAAGGATATTTCAGATAGAGAAAAGCTCGAATGGTGGAAATGAGCTTGATATGTTCAATGAATAGAAAAATGGACAGTGTAGTTATAATGTAGTAGAGAAGAGAAGAGGATAGAGAAAAATTAGATAAAGACCTCTCTTCCTGTGGTGTAGAGAAAGAATTATATGAGGGCATAGCTGAAAGCAGCAAGACCAGAAGTAAAAAATGATGTTTGGATTAGGTTTGCGGCAGAGAAAGAGAGATGATCTGCTTTGGTTTTTTTTTTTTTTTTTTGGAGGTAGGTTGAGTTTTCTGAATTTGTTGATGGGTTGAATGTTGAGAGAAGAATACTGATTTCAAATAATTTTCACATCTGCCCTCCTTGTTATTAGTTCTTTTACTTAAGTATTGAGTCCCACTGTGTGTCATGCACTGTTGTAGGCATTGAAGATATATCAGTGAATAAAGCAAAGACTTTATCTTGATGGAGATCTACTAGGAGAGACAGTAAAGATGATTAATAAGTAATATATAGTTTAAAATATGTTATATATATATTTAAAATGTTTGATATATACATTACAAAAATGAAAAGCACTAAGGAGAAAAGGAAAGGATTTAAGAAAATCCATGTCAAGATGAGGAAAGTATATAAAAGGTTGTTAAGGAGAGTCCCTCCTGAAAAGGTGATGATTTTGAGAATGCAAGGAGATGATGGTTTAGCACTTTTTTTGTGGCACATTGCACTGCTCGCCCTTT
Source organism: Pteropus vampyrus (assembly GCF_000151845.1). NCBI lineage: Eukaryota > Metazoa > Chordata > Mammalia > Chiroptera > Pteropodidae > Pteropus > Pteropus vampyrus. Next base: position 802,069 of record NW_011889117.1, read on the forward strand.
GAGTACATTTTACAATGAAGATTGAAGATGATAGTTTCTTGTGAGTATAATCTTGACTCTACATGTGATGTTGCATTTATCTTTTTGAGCATAGGCAGGAAATCACCAAAAGAGAGGCTAAAGAATTTGTAGTAAAGTTTAAAGAAATAAGGGTTTGTTGAGGCATAGAAAGGTTCATGTGAAACAGTCATATATAATAGGGGACATATTTAATAACACAAATACACTTTTTTTCTTAAAATAATTTGCAACGTCTTTTTGCTTTAACATTTATTTGTATCCAAATGGGGTTGAGGTGGCATATAATAAAATGCAGATTAAAAAACAGCCCTTAAAAATAGCAGAGAGAGGATCAAGACCCAAGGAATTTGGAGAAAGATCCTAAGTGGAATGAAGCTGTTGCCACTTAGCCCTGCACTAACCTTTTAGCTAAAACAAAAAAGGAAAACCCTTGATTTTTACCTTGTTCTCAAGTGGTTAGAGAAATACATACCTAGGAGAATCTTTTATTCTAGCATAGTGAATCAGGAAAGGTGTGCTGTGAAGAGATGATACCCAGGTCAGTTCTTCATGTATGAATAAAAGTTAGCCTGGAGAAGGTGGAGAGAAGAGTCCCAGTAAAGTATGAGGTCAGAGTGGTGGATAATGAGACTGGAGAGATAGTCAGTGTCTTGGTTATACAGGTATTCTGTGCTATATTCAGGATCCTAGACTTTATCCTGTAGAAAATAGAATTAAGACTCTTGCAGTTTTTTGTTTTATACCTTTAAAAAAAAAAACAGGGAAATGTGACTTGGTTGGCATTTTTGATAATGGAGGCTTTGGGGCAAAAGGTGAATTTCAAGGGAGCAGTCTTAGACCATTTTGAGATGATTACTGTAGTCAAGGCAAGAGGTGGTAAAGATCTGAATTGACTGTTGTAAGTGGAATAGAGAAGGCCAGAGGATTTGAACTTTTGAGGGGAGCTGAGTTGGGGAGAGTAGGAGGTAATGCAAGGTAATGATTGGATTTAAAATACAAATGAAAATGAAAAGACTGATTAGTTGTATTAATGTAGCCTATACAGGGTATTTGTGCATTCAAAGGGAGATTTAAAAGGGGTGAATAAACTTGGGTACTGTATGTGTTTTATTAGACATTTGGTGGTGGCAAAATAATTTCTAAAATATTTCTAGCAACTTTATTTTCATTTCTATCTGCAGGATGAAAAAGTAAATTCTGGGGTTCTTTTTGATTAAATTAGCAGACCATATGGTGTTTACACAGACTGACTGCTATGCGAGGTGTCTGTGTTATTTTTCTCTTTCAGGATATGATGCTTTACCTGATGCCAATGTTCCGAAACATTTATTTTCTAGTTAACAGTATGTGAAGCAGTTATTCTAGTCATTGTATTTTTTCTTAATGTCTCAATTGATGTCACTATTTGTACACTTTTCTGTTAGCTTAATATTTAAAAACTTTAAGTTCACTACAGGTTTATATAGTGCTTTCCAACCTTTCACATTGTAGCACACAGAAAATGTGATTTCTGATTGGCCATCCCAGGCTGATGATATCAGTGTCTCCTTACACTCATAATCATTCACACATCTCCACGGTGCCTTGGTACTCAGCCTGGGAAGTTATGCCTCAATAGAAAAGGCATAGAAACCTTTCTGTACTTACTGCATTTTAGTTAACTGGAATTAGGAAAGAGTTATAGCCTCTACTACGTATCAGATATACTGGATAGATTCTATGATTATAAAAGTTAAGCGCTCAGGGAACTCACATGGGCTAGTGGAGGGAGACAGGCACAGAAACAAATTACTGGTGGTGCAGTATGACAGATGACATTATGCAGGTGTTCATAAGGGGACATGAGTGCAGATATGGAAGAATTTATTCTGTCAAGGTACAATTACCTGGGAGGGCTAATGAAGAGGTGAGTTTTCTGTTGGACCTTAAGTATGAGTTTCCAAAGAGTCAGAGATAGGGTAGGCAGGACAATTTAGGGAGAGAGCACAGCCTGTTTAATAGGCTTTATATGCCTGTTTAATTGCTATTGGAGAACCCTTCTTAATTTATAAATAGATACTGGAACTTAGAAGTTTGCCCTGATGGCAGACATGGTCATTTGCCCTGCCAAAGTGCCCATCTACCTTCCATTTATGTTGTTTGGATCAGTCCCCACTATAATATAGCCTTATATTTGCATTGTGCTTTTAATTTTCAAAGCTTTTTATCCTCATAACAGTCCCCCAGGGATAGGAAATAAAAACCAGGTGGTAGGATTTCTATTTTTATGGAGGATAAAATTGAGACTTCATCATCATGAGCATTTTTTTATGAGCATTTTTTCCCCCAGGGTTGGTCATTAAGAGGCAAGAATATAGAATCTTGAAGAGAATTTTCTGTGACGACTCTCGGTTCCCAGATAAGGTATTTTTCCTGTGCTTGATTACAAAAGGTGCTGTCCAACAGGAAGAACCTCTCTGAGTCCTCTGGGCACAGCCATAGTGCTGACTGATGAGGCAGTGACCAGGAGGGAAGCCAGCAAGGCAGACAGCATGGTAGCTGATCACAGAGCTAACAGCCCGACATCTGCAAGCTGCAGCTGTAGCCTTTTGCTACAGCATATTCATATTTCTGCTCACACTTGTGAAGAATCCCAGGGTTTGGAAGAATAATGCAGATCAAACCACTCCAAATTTATAGTTTGCTCCATCTCTAAGACTTATATTGTGTATCGGGTGGAGCTGTCCATGAGATCTCATAGTTGGTACTTCTCCCAGTTCATTTATTGCCATGTTTATTCCATCTTCTCTATACCAGTTTTAATTTAATGCCAAAATAAGATTGAGCTATCTTAACAGATGAATTGAGTAGGTGCTAATTGCGTCACTGAGATGTTTGCCAGAGATTTTATTTTCTAGCTGGTTTTGATCTGTCTCTATCCTTCATCCTCTCTTGGAAAACACAGAATACCTGGTTATGTTTTAGGGTGTCCTTGTTAAAATAGTTATTTCAGTGAGCAGTGACAGTTGTTGATCCTTCATATCTGTATCTATACATAGTATTTATCCAATAGTGAAGAAAATAACGTTTGAATTGTTAAGTTTGAGAAGCTATACTGGGAAAAAAAAAGGATGATCTTGATGTGGAGCCAACATTTTCAAAATCATGGTTTATTTTTTCTTACTCCTTAAGTCTATTCATTTGAGAGAGTGGGCCTGCTTTGTCAGAAGCCTCTTTAATTATCAGTTGACATAAATGGGTTCCCACATAATAGCTTCTACTTTTTAGCCTTCTAACTTCCCCAGAGCCCACTTCAGCTATGGACTTTCTACATTTACCTTCATATATTTATGAAGAAAGACAGGAACTATAGAAGAATATGAAGTCTCTTTGCACTACGATCAATGTTTGTATCTTTTATTAAATTCTTAGTCACAATGCACAAACTTTGTCAAGCCCTGTAATTCACTCTTTCAGCATCGGTCAGTTTAGATTTCTTTTGCTATAATTATGGGAACTGGAGTCCAGCAGAGCTGTCACCTCATTTTAACTATATGATGTTGGGCATAATTTAACTTCTCTGGTTGAGTAAAGTGGTTGAGTAAAGTGGTAATGATGATGTCATCTCCCATTGTCTTGGTGTTGTTGCATAAATAATTTATAGAGTGCTCAGCACCATTTTTTGCACATAATGGTTAAATGTTATAATTTACAAATGAATAAATGGAAATAAAGAGTAATGGTAGCTATTATTATAGTTGCTTCCTGACTTATACTATCTTTCCCAGCAAGAAAGTGTCCTGCCCAACCCAAATCTTGGGTAAATTGGAAACCTGCTTCATTATCAGTGTTGATTAAGAAAAGGTCTATAATGTTAATGGGCATCTGAAGAAAGACTTTTAAATCAGTTTCCTTTTGTTATTAATTGGTTCCTTTTTAGTCACCTTTTAGAATAAATGGCTGTATAACACAAATAACATCAAAATATCACAAATTAGTGTAAGAATAATACAGTTACAGAAACAAAATCAGACCAAAAATTAAATGGCCTCTCCCCCTACCCCTACTTTTTTCCTTTACAGCTGACTACTTCGGTGTTTATACACCTAATCAAATTTTCCCACATCTCTAAAATTTTATAATGTTTTCTAAGGCAGTTTATATGATTGTATTTGTTTATAGTGAGTATTCGCTTTCTTGGGAGTATTAGTTTTTTAAAAATAGATCCCAGAAAAGTGGTGAAGAGTTGAGAAGTCAAGGCTATGAACAAATAGAGAATTGGGGCCTAAGTTGAATATAGAAATAAATAACAACATTAAAAAAGAAAAGCATAACAAGAATTTTATTAAATGAATTCAGTTTGTACCCATTTTCTCCTACTTTTCCTTTTGAGCTTTTAGCACTTTTTCCACTTTGCAAGGTTGTGGAGTTGCTATACTCTGCAGTGTCACATGAGGCTGGCACAGCAACCCTCTCCTTTCAGTGCCTACAGCTTCATCCAAAGGGGCCAAACACATGGCATTACAGTGAATTTCCAGATGTCATTCTCTCTGTTTGGATGAGTTGGAGCTTAAGAAGGGTATTGCTCTTGAATAGGAGAAAAATTGTTACTTTGGCATAAGGCCCACTCTGGCATCATTCCCACATCTGTTATTGATTAGAAATGAATGCTGGTCAGTCAGGATGCAAGATTGCTGGTCTGATTATCAAGCTCACCCTTTAAGAAATCTGAAGGATGGCATAAACTGGCTATACAGAAAGTCCGAAAGAAGACCCTTTCATAGCTATTGTACAGAGACTTGATATGATTTCCACATGTCAACAAGATATAACATCTACACGCAGAAAGTGCCCTTAGAGGGGGCAGTAGAATAAGTATTAGAAGCCTTTTCTGCTGATTTTTAAAATATATAATTAACATAAAATGCACAGATATTTTATTTAATCTGATATGTTTTTATAGTTGTCTACTCTTGTATTACCAAAGGTCATGGAGATACTTGCCTGTTCTTTTTACAGAAACTTACTGATTTTAGGTTTTAGTCTACTATACATCCTGAATTAGTTTTTGTGGAAGGGAGTGATGACATAGGATTGAGATTGATTTTTTTTCACTTGGGTATTTAGTTCCAGCAATATTTGTTAAAAGGACTTTTTCCTCCATTGAATCGATTTGGCACTTTTACTAAAAGTCACTCGCCATTAAGTGGTTTGTCCTTTAACCTTACTCTTTTTTGAAATTGTTTTCACTATTCTGTATCTTACCCTTATATAAATAACTTCTTAGTGTCTATCACACTTATCTTGCTTTTAATGCAGAGATATTCTTGCATTTATAAAACTTTTACAAAATTGGGAATATACATTCTATGTAGTTTTAATGAAAAGTTGCAGAGTGATATTACCACACAGTATAATTTCTCTTGTGTTTAAAGTAAACTGTATATATGTAAAAGTATGGAACAAATGGCTTTAAAACAGAAGAACTGTTTGAGTTATCTCCCACCAGAAGCAAAGCCAGTATTTACCTTGTTTTTATTTTAATTTAAATCATAGTTGAAGTTCTGGTCTGAATTTCCCATCTTGATCATTTTTTAACTTAATAGTTCTAGTTCTAGGAAAACATGACCATTCTGTATAACCCACTAAGAAATATCTAAGAGTTGACTTAAACAAATTTTTAAAAATTAAATAATAAGTGTGTATTATGTTCTGGCCACTAGACTTGGCCCTGGGAATACAGCAGTGATCAAGACAGACACGGCCCCAAATCCCAAGTGGCTTACAACACAAGAGGCAGGCTCTGGCCTCTTCTGAAACAAAAATGAACAAATTATACATTTAGGGCCTTATGATCTGAACAGAAGCTTTTTGATGTTTTTCATTATGCAGCAGCTGATAGAGCGTCAAAAATATCACCCAAGAAGGTGATATTTCTTACCATTTGGTTAGGACTCATCTACAGCATACAGATAGTTATGTTGCCTTTTTTTTTTTTTGGTTTTGTTTTTTAGTGAAAACATGTCCTGAAGCCATGGTATACAGCATGAACATTGGAATGTAACCTTTATATTAATGGTTTTCTTTACTGGTTATATAGTTTCTAAGTATTGCTCACCTTATAAAAATTTCTCTTCAGACTCTTTTTATACCTGTTATCAGTATTGTAACTTAGGTTCTTTGTTTTTTGTTTTGTTTTAACCTACAGGAACCAGAGGTGTTAGCCCATGTTTTAAAACTCACATTTGGTAGTGGTACAAACAGCTGTCACACTGAATAATTGTCAAGTCATTATGAGGGTTTCTGTTGCTCACTAATCTGTAGGTATAAATCTGGGTTTTAACCACATGTGATTGGTAAAAATTAGTTCTTGGGAGAGTTTATACTGTGTAGGCCATCTGTTCCCTGTTCTCAAATACAGAATGAAAAGTTAGCCTTAAAATTTGCAAACCAGTGAACTAAGATGTATGTTAGGAAGGTAGGCTGAGTAAAGTTTCTAGAGGAGACATTTGTCATTTGGGATCTGAATGTGGACACCTGGATTTGGTTACAGAAGCATTAGTGTATGTGGATATACTCATTTGATGGCCAAGAGTCTTCATTAGCTATCTCAGTGGTAGCCATGAAACAACATAGCATCTTAGATGATAATACAGTAAGATTTGATTGTCTTTATAAGATTCGGCAAAGTCTTCCCTTTTTTGTGTGTCCCCACTCTCAGTCTACTTGGGGTCCCCTCCTGAGATCACCTAGCTACACCATGAATTCTTAAGGTTTGGAATTGCAGCTTCATCTTTGTATTCTGAGCACCCTCAAGTGCTCGGGTCATGTTAGCATTTCAATGATAATTGATAAAATGAATCATCATGGCAACTTCTTGCTTTAGAAGTGATGGCATTACCTTTTATTAAAACCAACTTCTTGTTTTTTCCACATTTTCTTCCAGTTTTTGCCTATGAATATACTTTTTTACACGTTATTTCTTTGAATATATTATATCCTGCTCTTAACCTTTATGTTAATTATACCAAGGCCTTTTCTGTGTTGCTATATATTTGTCATTATTTCAGTGGAAAAGTAGACCCAGAATGTGCATTGTCTGTCATATATTATTATTTACATTAGATTGTACTATCATCTACCAATCCTTATACGAGAACAGTATTGTAATAATTTGAGAATTAGTGGTTTCAGTTTTGTCATTATTGTAAAGTTGTTCTGTCTCCATGGTAATGGGCCTTTTCCCAGGGCCACAGCCTAAGCCCTATGACCTTGTCTGGATCTTATTTCCTTTATCTGGACAGACTGACTGACTGTTTGACTTTCTAGTTTAATGTTCTTCAACTAATTATAAGCCTTATTTGAGGAGATAACCATTTTTTTTTAAATGAATCAATAATTTGAATATGTTTGAAGTTTTGGGTGTTTTCTTAGTTAAGAGTATGTATATAATTGATAGTATTGATATTTTATATCAAATCATATTTAGTAAATATTTTTTAATCACTTGTTTTTATCACCTAAAAAGGATAAATTACATACAATTGGGAATGGATTATTTGTTGAATTTAAATTGTAAATCATAGAGTGATGTTGATCGGGTATATTTAAGTCCTATCTTAAGTCACCAGATTTGGATTTAGGTGGTGACCAAATCCCTACCAGCAATGAATTTAGAAACCATTCCATCAGGTGTATTCTTCCTGTGGGAATTCTACTGTATAGTATACATTCATATTCAGCACTTTCACTCTCAAAAGACAACTGTCTCAATGCTGAATCACTTTTCTATACCCCCTCTTATACCAACCAAACCTTGCATTTAATTGCAGACTTGCTTTCTATTTCTCCTTCTTGATTGCATACTTTCATCTTTGTCATTAGGTTTAAATGACACTCTTGGATTAGAAGATTTCTTCCTTAACCCATTAGGTCAACTTTAGCCAGCTTCTTCAGTTGGCTTCTTGGTTAATAGTAATGGTAGTAATCATAATCGTGGATGATGAACTCCAGACTGAGAGAGGGCTCCAGTGTGGTACCTATTGGAACAAAGTCATGAGAATCAGGGTGCTGCTCAGTCTGAGAGCCCTCAGGAAGGTGGAAGAGGCCAAGGTGGGCACCCGCTGACACACATCAGAAGACAGGGTCAGGCCCAGCATATGAGAAACCAGCTGATGGTGACCCCTCCCTCCACATGTTCTTGGCAACAGCAGAAGGAGAAACTAATGGAGTGGAGTAAACTCTGCCAACCAGCTGCAAATCTAGAGGCTTGGATCTAGAAAATTTCCTCCAACTGTCAGAGGCACATGTGTTTTGATTGAGAGATGCTGGCACAAGACCCAACAATCTTGGGTCAGAGACAAAAGACTTTGTTACTTACGGCACAGCAAGCATGAGTATATGTGTTGGTTCTCCCTTCCCCCAAGTCTCACTAGTGTGCGACACAGAAGGGTGCAGGTGTCCGCTATGAGTGTATGTAGTGGGTCGTGTCACACTGAGGAATACTGGACTTGAGGACTCCACTGCTTCTATAATGAGAGCTGGGTGCGAATATCTCCTCATTCTGAAGCCATCTTGGGGAGAAGATCTTACCAGCTCTCTCATTATCTCTAATGTGAAACATCCATCACTTTTGGAAAATTTGTCTGAAGGATGTCTAATTTCCTTGACTGAATTGATTCCCATTTTCTTTATTTTTTATTTTATTTTATTTTTTTATACCCTCCAAGGTGTCATACGTTTTCTAGATCTTCTCCTGTTTCATAGCTCCCATGACTCTTTCTGTCCTTTAGAGAACAGTGCCCCAGCACACCCAACCTTCTCAGAGAGAGAGCTCTGGGCTGGTTCGCCTGCTCTTTAAAACACTGGGCAAATTCATTTAATGATCTTAAGTGAAGATGAACATGTAAAGTATTATGACAAGATATACCAGCCAGGTATGAAAAATAGAGCATGCTCTGAATTTGATTGAAAGAAAAAAATGATTCAAAAATCATTTGAATATAAGACTTACTGTTCCCATTTCTTTAAATGAGTCTTCAGTGGTGACCACATAAAATTTCTCCTAACCAACCACTTTAGAAAAACGAGATTGAAGGAGGTGTGGGTATCAAGCTCCTAGAACAGAGTTTCCAAGTACGATAGCTGCCATAATAATTATCATGATTATCACTGTAGTGGAAGACATCAGGGTCTTTGATGATAAAGGAATGTCAAGTAATTTTAGGATTAGCAGCTCTGCCTGGTGGTGGTGGATTTGGGTATCGTGTTCTGAGGCTGCTTCCAGGTGCATTAGAGGAATGTATGATTAATGGTTGATATGAGTAAGGGCAGAAGCACAGAAGGATGGCCATACTTGTGTCAGCTGTTTGCCATTCCCATGGTGATGGCTGCAAGTTCTTCGGGGACAGAGACCCCACCTCATTAGTCTTGGATCCCTAGTACTTATCACAGTAACCAACACAGAAAGACACAATATGTATTGAATACTAAATGTCGGCTATTATAAAAATCCCTCAACAAAACAATCAAAAAATAGTGAATGATGACGGTGATGGTGATGGGTGGTGGTGGTATGTTTTGTAAAATGGTTTTCCGTTTAGAATGGGATTGGTAACTTCATTTCCTGATGACAAAGCAGGTTGGGGAGAGAGGCAGACTTAGTTGCCTATTTTATAGATAGTGAACCACCTTTTTAGGCGTGCTTATTTGTTTAAGCATTTACTGTGTACCAAAAAAATGACATTCTTTAACTCATAATGAGATTTTGACAGGTTAACTGACATGCCTTTGGTCATATAATCAAGTTATTGAGATTGTAACCTAGGACAGTTGGTCTAAGTTAAGAGCATGTTTTTACCCATATATGTTTCTGACTTCCAAATCTTGATTTTTCTGCCATGCTTCCTATTTCAAATAATCCACTCCTTTGTTCCCTGACCCTAACCACTTGTCAAAATTTTGATTTCAAAAATGAAGTCACTGTAACTAGATCATATTGCTTGTATGTGAGAGAAGACTTAATATGTTAGGAATGCTTGGCAGCCCAGTGGGTGTCTTCTGTAGAAAAGAAAATTTAGTGAGAGAGCAAATTAAAATATTATATAATCAGGGCTCCAGAATAATTCAAGGAAATTGGTATTTACCTGTTGTCCCCACCATGTCTTCAATTCCTTTCCATACATACATTCAAATATGTATCTATTTTTTTTTTATAAATAATAGTAATTATACTACATTAGGGGGCTTTCCCCCTACACAGTTTTGTATTATATGCACTTCCCCAAGTGCTGAACGGTCTTCATAATTATAATTTTTAATGCCTTCACAGTTCAAATTGACATGCAGTTCCCATTTAATTAACCATTCCACCGGTGGTATAAATTGCTTTTTCCCTTGAGTTTTTTTCTTAAGGACGAATTCCCAGGAGCAAGGTCTCACAGTCAGATGGTATAAATGTTTTTCTGGTAGAAAAATTGTGTTTTAACCCCCTAATTGAATGTTGCTACTTCAAAATACATTTATTTCTGTACTTTTTCTTTCTAGTACGTTACTAATTGGATACTGTAACTAATGGAAAGTAACAAGCATATAGATGATCTATAAAGCCTTACAGTTTGAACTGGAAATACATCATTATTTTCTTCCAGAATTTACCGTCCCATTTCGTTATGCTTTAGCAGAGTCGTGGAAGACTGGCTGAGGAAATGTTGAAGAAATTCATATTAAAACCTTGGCTATGGTAAATTGAAAGTTAGAACAGCATGATTACCCTACCTGGTTAGCTATCGAAATACAGGTTTAATTATTTTGTCATTCTTTGCGTATCAGTCTCTATTTAATCATTTGCCCAATTCTCTAAAATAAGTAGCTAATTAATGGGTGTGGTACTTTATATAAGTGCGTAGAAGTGCTGCCTGGATATACTCATGCAATCCTGTCAACATTACAATTAGCTATTATCATTGTTATCCCTTATTTTTCAGAGATGAGTAAACTGGGGGTTCCTATTGATATTGATTCCTTACCCAAAACAATGGAACCTGCTCATCCTGTCTTTCTCTGAAGGTTTTAGCAGAGGCTGGATTCATGAAAGCCATTCATATTCTGTAACAGATTCTCTCATTGGGTATGAGTTTAAAATAGAGAAAATCTTAAGATCCTTCATAGTTAAGAGTTTCTAAATAATCAAAAGTACTTTGTGCTTAGAGCATGAATGGACAAGGGGATTCATAATAGGGAAGTAGAGATAGAAAGGCAGCTCTGAATCAGGAAGAAGTCCCATGATTTGACTTTTAATTTTTCTTTTTCGTAGGTTCATAATTAGGGCACAGACATTCAGGATTGTTCTAATCATTTAGAAGCTATGAACTTGATTGTTAGCTTTCTAAAAGTATATAGGAGAATCTCCTAGAATTGTCTCTACCTAAATCTAAACTTCAGTACTTACATGTAATACTCTTTGCTTTTGTTGATTAAAATTTTAATTACATTCCCTTAAGTGGACTTGTATGGAAAACATAACATCTTGGATTTTTCAAGACCTAAAGTTGAATTATTCTTATATATTTCATTTTAACTTGTTATGTCTGGACTGTTTGGGATTTAAAGCCATTAATCTTAACTCAAGATTTCTGTCCCAAGGCAAATGAGAGGCAGATGCTCATTTCTGGACCATTTGTTGTAAACATTGTTTCATTCACATTGTTTAAATTGAGTTAGAAATTTTTGATAGTGAAGAAGTCAGGAATTTAGAGTGAATCATTGGGTCTTCTCATTGAAAGAGGAAAATTGAAACTTCTAACTTAGTGTAGACATATAGACTCAACTATTATTTTTTGTTCATATTTTAATTTAAAATATGTGTTAGTCTTTGTTTTAGCTCTGCTCAAGTATTAATTAAAATGATTAACTTATAGAAGAAAAAGTAAACATTTTGGAATATTTTCTGTAGTTAGGATAGAAATCTAAGCACAAATAAACACACATTCACATTAAACAAAAGAGTACTATTGTCAAAAGCTCATAATTTTTCTTTTTGCTGCTTCACTTGTGGCCTTTTCAAAAGATTTATGCTGCCTTATATTTTCTCTTTATTTTTGGTTTATTGTAAGGAACAACACTGTATTTAAGAGTGATCACAGCCTAATCAAGCAATGTGATCCTATAATGCAGGGATGGTTCAACATTCAGGAGATGAAAGGAGGGGGAAAAAACCCATTTCTATAAATAGCCCTCTTCCCCCTCATAAAAAAACTTTTGATTAAACTGAAGACGTATTTCTAATAAAAACAAGTAAAAAGCAAGTTTGTGGTAGATGGAAACTTCAAGGGTGTAAATGCAAAGCATATGGCTTAAACTGGAGCTAAAACTTAAAAATGGTGATGAACAGCAGAGGATAGTTTGGACTGTGGAAGATGCACAAGTGAATGAATCTGACCTAGGGAATTGGAAGTCAAACGCAAGAAGTTCATCCAGGCACAAAGAGCTCAAGGAGGCTGAGGAGACACTCCCTTCTCTAGTCTTTATCTGTTGTGAGGATATTTTTTATTTATTTATTTTTTAAGTTTATTAGGGTAACATTGGTTAATGCAATTATGTAATTTTCAGGTGTACATTATAATTTGACATCTATATATTCTATTGTGTGATTACCACCAGAGTCCAGTTTCCTTCAGCTACCATATATTTGATCCCCTTTGTTGTTAGGATATTTATCTGACACTGCTTCCCCCAGATTCATTGTAATAAAGCACCTCGTTTACATATACATCATACATTCTTCCAAGATTTAGGCCCATAAAAGATCAGTTAAATGAACTATCTTTATTTTGACCTTACATTTTAAAAAAGAGGAATGAACTAAAACTATTTTATCTTTAATTGCTCAGCTTGAACAACATGAGGTTATCATTGTCCAGATTTTCCTCAAACAGAAAAGAAGTTGAATTTGTTTCTTTGGTGTGGAGTCTCTGCTAGGTTGTTCTATTTTTAAATCATTCTATTGTCAATAGCAACCCTGGCAGCTGGACAGTATTGACTGCATGTTATTAACAGGGAAACTGAGACTTTGAGGAGGAACTATTCTCACTGTCAAAGAGCTAGAAAAGGAGCAGATCCTCAATTTGAATTGTTTGTCCAAATCCAGAAAGTAGTTGAAACCCCCTCAGCTCGTTTGTTTTTGTTAAATTTTTGAAGTCCTTGTTTCCCCAGAAAGAGCATATAAGAAGTAAACTGTTAGAAACCAGATTGAATCAAAACATAGAGCTTCATTTTTTTCCTTGGCTTTCCTATGGCTTTGTGCAGCAGGCATATGGGATTTGGTGAGTTTACACGACCGCTTGTCTTTTGATTGGTCTTAAGATAGCTTTCATCAAATATTTGACCAGGGAAAGACCCCAGAAAATCTATTACCAATTAGTGACCATTGTCAAGAACCATTTTTAGTTGTGTGACAATGGCATGTACTCACTATCTTTGCAGTAAGGCAGACTCTCAAGTGCCCATAGTTCCCTAACAGAAACTGGATGTCAGCCCATCAGGTAGATTGTCTAAAGGCTTCCTATCTTGGAAGAGAGCTTTATCTTTGGTCCCCAATATTCCTCTGAGTACAATTCTGTTTTTGTGGTATCCACCACAAAGCAGAAACTGATGGACTGGCTGGCCATTCTTCACACTGGGGTCATATGAACCACTTTTTCAAGTTTTAAGAGATGTAGAACTAAGTGGAGCTCTAGTACTGGCAAGCTCTATTTAAAGTTTGAAGAATAAAATTATATTTTCGTACATACAAGTTAACTTAGCATGGTAATACGATTTAGAAAAAAATTTTAATCGCCATTAACTTGGTGGTTACATTACTAGTACTTAAAAGATGGGACTGGACACATATGCCTTTGCATTGGACAAACATTTTTACTTAATAGAATATCATTAAAATAGCAAAAGTTAACAGCCTTTTAAAATTTAATATTTTTCAGTCTGAAGGAGTAACAGCTGTGTGTATATGGGGGAGGATGGATCTAGATAAATATAGCATCTTTGGGATGGAAAGGCCTTATGGGGAGAGTTATATGAACAAAAGATTTGATGTCTGTATTCTTCTGTGATCTTCCCCAGCAATTTTAAAACATATTCAGCTTTTTGTATAGTTAGCATGATTAATGGATTCATGATTTATATAACATTATATACTGTCTTCATTATATGTATGACGATGCATTAATAGTACATGTATTTTTGAGCAGTATCTTTCTTTTTAAAAATGGATTCATATAGTTCTAAACATACTTATTTTGTCTCCAGAATGTCAAATAAAGTTGTATGAATTTTTAAGATTAATGGGACAGTCTGTGGCCTAGAATTAGAGTAAGCATAACTTGCTTATACTTGTGCTGTTAATACTAACATCATACTTCAGCAGAACTAAATAGCGTAATTACCTTTTAGGTCTTCTTTTTCCTGTTGATCAAGTAACAATTGTTATCAAACCACTATTCTTGCTTCTAGCCCTAGGCATGGTGACAGATGATGAAAACAGGACGAACAAATTGGAACAAAAGTGTTGGGGAAGATTTAAATGTATCTAGAGAAAGTGGAAGGAGGTCTAGGAAATGGAGTTGGTATGACCATGGGATGATTATGGCTTATAGGAGACCCTGCTAATGGGAATATACATAGAACTGTTCATGAGAATGTGAGAATGGATTTAGCAGCTGAGAATCATGAAAGCCAGTCTGAAGAACAAACGACAGCAGAGAATAGGGGTTCTTGGTGAAATGGATGCCTGGTAGGAGAATGCAGAATAGGTTGTATCTTAGAGTCCACTTTGAAAAGCGACGGGCTAATCTAAGACAGTGGCTTTGAGAGTAGAGAGAGAGTTGAGGGTGAGTATGGGGTAGAAGAGACAAGATTGTGCTGACTCATTGAAAATGGGGAGATGTGAGAGATAGGATAGTTCAAGTTCAGCCAAGCTTTGAGGTATGCCAATTTTGATCATTGTGATTTGGTGTTTCTTGTTCTAGGTATTGAGGGGATGGTAAATAGACAAGGCTTTTATTTCCCCAAAGATGGCCATCAGTCAAGTAAACACTTGTCTAATTGGTGCAATGATAATAAGTGCAATGAAGAAAACCAAGGTCATGGAATGGTCTGGTAGGAAGAGCGGAGAGCAATTTTAGTTAAGGATACTCCCTCTTAGGAAATGACATTTGTGCTGACATTTGAATGATAATCAGCCAGCCATGTAACAACTTGGGAGAAGCCAATTTTAGGCCAAAGGAATAGGCACTGAAATGGGAGTTCTCTTATATTTGAGAAGTAGAAAGAAAGGCAGCCCAGCTAAATCATCTTGAGGGCAGAACAGGTAGGATGTGAGATTGGAGAGATAGGCATGGGCTAGGTCAGCAGTTCTCAAACTCTTTGGTTTCAGAATTTCTTTGCATTGTTTTATTATGCACCCCAATGAGCATTTTTATGTTAATAAACACATGCACACATTCCCATCAGAAATTAAATTTTTACAATATTAATGCCTTTAAAATAAACTTATTACATGTTAAAATCATTTTAATAAAATGTTATTTATATTCAAAGCAAACATTTAATAAGAGTGGCACTGTTATAGTTTTGTAAATCTCCAATGACTGGCTTAATAGAATATAATTGAATTCTCGGATCTGCTTCTGTATTAAGTCTCTTATGCTATCATTCATTATATAGTCACTGGACAAAAACCACTATACACTATGAAAGAGTAAGAGTGAAGAAGGCAGATAATCTTATTATTATGAAAATTGTTTTGAGCCTCCATGCACAGGTGCACACCTCTTATCCAACCCTCCCCAATGAGTCTCTAGAATCCCCAAGCGTTCTCAGACCACACTTTGAGAACTGCTGGGTAGAAATTTGCATTTAAGCCAAGGTAAAGACTTTGTGTTTTATTGCAAGAGTGATGGGAAGCCATTAGAGGGGTTTAAATAGATCTGTGAAAAGATCTGTTTGAAGTTTTTAAATCAGCACTTTGGCTGCTACCTGAAGAGAATGGATTGGAAGGAACAAAAGCAGAAGAAGAAAGAGTAGCTAGGAGGCAGTTGAAGTAGTACAGGTGAGAGATGACAGTGGCTTGAGCCAAAGTAAGAACTGTGGAGATGGGAGAAGTGATGTTATTGAAATATATTTTAGAGTTGACCTGTGAGGATTTACTGAAATACCATTCTAGAAAGTTCCGTGTTCCAGAGAACTTTTAGCATAGATGCATTGGTGTATGGAACCAGAGAGACCTGGGTTTTAATCTTAGGAAAGCTACCTTCAGAAAAACATGCAAGAAGGATTTTATTTGACCAAGAAGACTGGAATTAGTTTATTCTCTGACAGCCTTAATTCTCTGAATTATCTGACTTGACTGCATGTGTTTGGCCAGAATAGTAATGTGCACAATGTTAAGAGGTTGAGATTCAGTAGATTGAGACTGTGGTAGGGATAACCTCCATGGGAAGGCAAGATGTTAATCAAATGTAATTTTAAGTCATTTTTGTTCATGTGAGAAATATTAACTTGATGGAGACTTGAAACAGATGGTGTGCATTTGGAGTAGATAACTATATTATTCCAAATAAACATTTGCTGGAGCTGGGAAGCAACAATCCATATTTCACTTTTCCCTATTTACATTATCAAGTCAGCTGTGTTGCTGCTGCTTTTAACTTGCATTAAGGTTATCAACAGGGTTTTGATGTTGGCAGCCAATTACAACATATCTTTAAATATTAAAATCATTAGCATTGGAAGAGACCCTTTAGTTACTTTCAATGTATGAGTGACATAATGATTGTTAATACATTTCTGATGGATAGTTGTCTAATAATATCTTATACTTTAATAGCGTAAGAGAGCTCTTTATTTTATTGGCCTTGCAACACTTCCTTTCCCTCCATGTTACAGATGAGAAAAGCAAGGCTCTGGAGTGACTAGTTCAAGGGACCACAGCTGATAAGTTGGCAGAACAGTCAAGATTCAGTCACATCTTCTAGTTTCATCCTCAGTCTTCTTTCTATAATAGCCTGCCTTTGACGCTTTAAGGACATAAAGAGTTGGTTTAGAATTTGGTCCATTTGTCAAACTGCCCTTTTCATCTAATTTTTGTTGCAAGTAAGCTTTTTCATATTTATTATATATATTCTGCTTCAGTTAAGAGATTGTCTTAAACTGGGGAGGAAGGAAAATTTGATTTTAACTGTTTTATCTGGTCTAAGAAACTTCAGCCATTGTTCTTGTTCCAGTTAAATTCTGGAGTGAGATTTGTGTGCAGTCTCTTAAATGCTTTTGTATACTTTGCAACAAATAATGTATTTGTTCTGACCTTCTTTGTAATTATATTCTTGATTGCTGATAATTTTGACAGCGGCTGAAGTTTTAAAATAATTGGTTTTAAAAAATTTTTCTTAATCATAAGGTCCAGTCCCTATAATAATAACCTAAACAACTAGAATGTATTTCTATATGAATATTTGTATATTTCACCTTGAAATTCACAGTGCATTTCCCTGGCTGCTCATTTTCTTTCTTTTAAAAATTTCATTTCAGTTTTACTGAGATATAATTGACATACAGCTCTGAATGAGTTTAAGGTGTACTGCATGACTTGACACAGGACTGCTCATTTTCAATCTTTTTTTCTCAATTCCATGATCCCCCAAAATTGGAGTACCTACAGATCAGTCCTTGAACCTCTACTCTATACTCATCCTCTAAGATACCCAGTTTCAGGCTTTAAATAACATCAATATTTCATCAGTTGACAGCATTTAATCATGAGCTCAGACTTTTCCACTCCAGGCCCTATCTCCAGACTTTTATATCCAGCTATATGTCCAACATCCCCATTTGAATATCTAGTAGGCATTTCAAACTTAGTCCTTGGTCTCTAACTACCCCTCCACTCATCTTCCTTTCACATTTTCTCCATCCTTCCAGTTGCTCAGGCTGAAAACCTCAGAATTGTTCTTTGAGCTCTTTTATTTACTCTTATTTTATTTACTGCTTTGTTCTCAGCAGTAAGATACCTTGTAGGTACTCTTTTATTTTTGAATGAATGAATGAATAAAGAGGATACTAAAATTCAATTCAGGAAAAGCTGTTCAACATCCTTACTCTAACTGCATTTTTTAAAAAAAATCTCTCCCCATCTCCACTATTGGACTGAATTGGGTTCCCTAAAAATTTATACATTGAAGTCCTAACCACAAGTACCTAAGAATATGATTGAATTTGGAGATAGGATCTTTAATGTACTGATTATATTAAAATTAGGTCATTAGGGTGGGCCCTAATTCACTGTGACTGGTGTCCTTATAAGAAGAGGAAAGTTGGACAAAAATATGTCAGAGAAAAGACTATGTGAAGACACAGGGAGAGGAAGCCAAGGAGAGAGGCCTGAGAAGAAACCAACCCTGTCAACACCTCTCGGACTTCTAGTTTCCAAAATTGTGAGAAAATAGACTTTTGTTATTTAAGCTACTGAGTCTGATACTTTGTTATTGTAGCCCTGACAAATATACCAAAAAAAAAAAAAAATTCCACAAAGATCAACTATACTCTTTTTTATATTCCAGTCTATAAAAGTAACACCTTTCTTACCATATTCCTTTTTCCATCCTTTCCTCTCTTTCTCTTACTTTCCCTATGAATGGAATTGTCCTAAGAGGGTTTTGGTTTAGATAGAAGATGGACATGGGTAGCCAAGCCTGGCTTTCCAGAATTGGAAACTGAAAACATAAGCAGAGAAATGCAAAGCAGAATTTTCTGTGGAACAGTATGGACAAATTGCAGAAAACAGGAAATCGTGAGGGTTAGGGGCTTGTAAACATGTTATAAATCTTTGACTCTTCAAACAATCCAAAGAAACCAATTACTAGCTTGAAGAAGAGGATCTGAATAAACTATTAAAGTATGAATAAATATTTAGTGTATAATAGTTTCTAGCTATTCTTAACCCACACTGAATATGGAGTAAAAGTCAAGGATAAAAATCAGCCATAGTTTATTTTAGTTGTGTTTTGAAACATCATAGCTTTTTCTTTCAATCTCATAGCTGGAATTTTCTTATTTTTATATCTATAACTCTTCATTCTAGATCAGACTATTCTTTTCAACTCCAAACTTGTGAATTTATCAACTGCAATCCTCCTCTTGGCTATCTCAGAGGCCAAGGAGTATATTCACTATATACTGAACTTATCTCTCCCCTCCATCATACTCTCCCTCTAGTTACCTCTATCTGTCAATAATTCCAAATGTTACCCTGACTTTTTCTCCACATCTAATCAATCAGCAAGTCCTACCTATTCTAACTCTAAATATCTTCGAAATCCACCCCCTTTTTTCCATTCCTGTTGCTACTCCCATCCCAGGGCACCGTCATCTCTCACTATAACAACTTTTTAAGAAGTCTCTTCCTACATTATGATCTCACCATTTTCCCCACTGTAGCCAGTGATCTTTTTCTTGTGAAATATTTCAAGCTTACAAAATAAGAAAAAAGCACAGTATAACAAATACTCATGTATCCACTTTTGGCTTTGTCAAATTTTAATGTTTTTCTTACATTTTGCCTCAGATCTTTTAAAGAGGCAAAACATTAGAACTACAATTTGTGACTGTGTCCGTTTCCTTCCTTTTGCGCAGTAGTCACTATCCTGAATTTGATGTTTATTTCCTTGCATTTAAATATGTTTTACTACATATACATATATAAATTGAGTCCTTATATGTAAGTTTTGTTGTTCTTTTTAGAGTTTATAAAAGTATTTCACTATCTGTATTTTTCCTGTATCAATTCTTTTTCTCTACAATTTCAGTATCACTAATTTTTTTGGAATTTATTCATTTGGTAACTATAGTTCACTTATTTTAATAGTGACTATTTTATTTATGAATATGCCACAGTTGTCTATTGTCTTGCTGCCAGATTTTTAACATGTTACATTGAAATTATACATTAAAGTGAAGAGACAATATTGGTAATAGTGAATCTTCCTATCCATAATCATAATAGATCTTTCCAATTATTTGTGTTCTTTTATGTCTTTCAGTCTACTTACATCATGTTCTTCTCTGGTCATATATAGCTTGTGTTAGATTTATTCCCAGGTCGTTTATATTTTTTTGTTGTATATTCAGACCTTTTAGAAATTACTGCATGTTTGCTGGTATATAGGAATGCAATTTTTAAAAGCTTGGTCGTCTGTCTATCTAGCAAACTTGCTGAACCTGCGTATTGTAACTGTTAGATTCTTTTGGTTTTCTGCACAGCAAGTCATCTGGTGTGTACAAAGGACAATTTTCTTTCCATATCCTTTTTAACAGTCTTGCTGTTTTAGATTGACTCTTGAGTAAATGTTAATAGAAGCATTGATACTAGACATATTTATCTTCTTTCTGAGTTGAAAGGCAGGCAGCACTTATAATATTTCACCAATAAGTATTACATTTCATATAGGTTTTTGGAAGAGACCCTTTATCAAGTTAAGGAATTGATCTTCTATTTCTGTAATTATTGAGGTAATTTAAAGGTATTTCTTTTAATCTTAATATGGTAAATTATATTGGATTTTTCTAATATTAAATTATCTTTGCTTTCTTGGATAAACTCGATTGTGATTTAAAAAAACATTGCTGATTTAGTTTGCTAATTTTTTTCTCAGCTTTATTATGGTATAATTTATATATAATAAAATTCATCCATTTTATGTATACAGTTTGACTTTTAGCTGTTGTGTTAGTGCTATTACAATCAAGATATAGAATATTTCTATCACCATAAAAATATTTATCATGCCTCCAACATACCCCTTTATTTATAATCAGTTTCTTCCCATCCATCCCAAGCAGCTACTGATCTGCTTTATATCACTAACTTTGTCTTGTCTAAAGTTCTATATAAATAGGATAATACAGTATGTCGTTTTATCATGTGTCTGGCATCTTTCACTTAGGCTAATGCTTTAGATATGCATCCGTGTTGTTGGATATATATCAGTAGTGTGTTCGTTTTAGTCGATGTGTTATAATTTGTGTTTCTTTGATGACTAGTATGATAGTCCTTCTTTTGGGAACTGTTAAATTTTTTTGCTTGCTTTTAAAATTTGCTTGTTGTTATTACTGAGTTGTTAGAATTATTTACATATTTTGAGCATCTCTATGTATGGGGTCAGATGGCACTGGTAGAAGATAGAGAAAAGAGGAATGACCAGGGAGGAAATTAGCATAATGAAGCAAGTGATTCTTCACAGGTATGCTAGTCATCTTTGCAGTTCTCCTAGGTCTGTGTGATTTCTAAAAGAACATCCCATAACGAGCCTAATCTTTGCTACTCCTCAGTTCTGACTTCATGTTGTTAGTATTCTTTCTTTAGATAATGCCGTCTAAATATTTTTTTGTTTTGTTTTGTATATTATTTTTCTTGGAGGTCAGTAAGTAAAGGTCTCTTTATATTCCATCTTAAGAAAATGAAAATGCTATTCAGATGAACCACTTCAGTGGACCTTTAAAAATTGCTTTTATAGATAGAAATAAAGAATTACACATTTGAATTTTTCCAGTTTTTTAATCAGCCATAGTAGGGGCTGGTACACTATGGCTCACTGCTTAGTTTTGTAAATAAAGTTTTATTGGAACACAGCCAAGCTCATTCATTTGTGTATTGTCTAGACTGTGCTACAACAGCAGTTACATAGTTGTGACAGAGACCATATGGCCCACAGTGCCAAAAATATTTCCTATCTTGCCCTTTGCAGAACAAGTTTGCTGATCCCTCAGCCATAGGAATATATTAGAATAATTAATTTTCCAATGTATTTATAAATTTGGAATGGAAAAGTTTGTTTTTCAATCCCTATTGTTAGTGTATACCAAAATATTAATTTGTTTTAATTGATCTCTGTCTTCAGGGTTCCTTACAGAATATTTTCTGGTAATTTTGTTACTTGAGTCCTTATGCCTCAGTTTTTGTTGAATGATAAATTTTCTGTCATTGTAAACATATTTCTGGCTGTCTCTGTATATGAAGCATGACTGTTGTTAGAAAGTTAGATGTGTTCTCAGGTTTGTGGCAGAGCTGTAAGGATAAGAAATGTGTGTTTTGCGCATAATCAGTTTATCCAGCCTTATATGCCCTTATATGAGGGCAACAGTAATTTGATATTCTTCCTTCTATCTTTAGCAAATTAAAATCGCCAGTGTTGGAAATGCTTCTCATCCAATAGTTACTCGTTCAAAACATTTACCGAACGTGACAATCGTTAAAGAGGGAGACTGTGGTCAAGGAAATCTTTTTCCTGATTTTTCCCTTGGTTCTGATTTCAACTTTAGGGGCACTGTTCAAACAATGCCCTTTTCTCCTTAGGTGCTGCCTGGAAAGCCCATGTTAGCCTTCCCAGTAAATTACTTAATGGTCTGTAAAAACTTCTATGGCCTTCATGCAGAGTAACATTTCAACTTATTTATTTTCTTAGTACTTTGTACACATTTGAATATATCTGGCTTTCCCATAACTCTGGGCCCTGTCTTACTTTATCTGTTCCCCAAACCTGGAAAGTATAGGGCAGTCAGTAGCATGGGATCTGGAGAGCCTCAATTCAGCTCTAAATGATTGGAAACAATCCAGTTATCCATCAGTAGGAGATTGTTTAAATAAACCATGGTACATCCACACAATGGAATATCATACATCTGTTATTTAAAAACAAGGTTGTGGAATTAAGAATTAGGACATACTATAAATTGTAAAACGAACAACAAAAAACCAAGGAGCAGTACAGTTTCTATATGGTAAAGATCAGTTGCCTGTTGGTCTGTTGCCATATAACAAACAGTGCTAAAACATAGGGGCCTGAAACAAAAAACTTTTATTTTTTACTTATGAGTTAGGCAGTTCTGTACTTGGTTGTATTAACTCATTCATATGTCTGCAGTCAGCTAGTCGCAGATCAGACTCAGGCTCTCACATGTTTGAGGATCAGCTGTCTTACGACTCATCTCTGCTCCATGTGGTCTTATCATCCAACAGACTAGTTTGCGTTTGCTTTAATGGCAGGATCAGAGACTTCTAAGAGATGCTTAGAACTGGCACTATGTCACTTCCATCACATTACATTCGCCAAAGCAAGTCAGAGGGCTTGGCCAGATTTAGGGGGTAGGGAAATAGACCCCACTTCCTGAGGCACTGCAGAAGGCATTGCTACAGAGAGGCCATTATTAGGACCATTTGATTTAATGTAATTATGCTACCCTTGTATAAATGAGGGGTGGGATAAAAATTTATATTTGTTTTTGCTCATTTGTAGAGTGAAAGAATGGAAAGATATACAAGAAACTAATTAAAATAGTTACCTGTGGGGTGGGGTATGTAGGAACGGGAGCAAGGAATATTTCTTATACTGATTTTTGAACCATATAAATATATGCTTAGACATATCATCTACCTTTGTCTCTGCCTCCAAAGATAATTCTCTTTAAAACTTCCCAGTTGTTTCTTAGTTAGGAGTCTGATTTGTTTTAAAGAAACAGATGTGACCTCCTTGGTCAACCTGTTTGGAATGATCAGAATTCCTGTACTGTGCATTTGAAAGCTTCATATTCAGTTCATTTTTCTCAGTGATGATAATAAGGATCACTTGACTATATCTTCTTTTACCCAAAATTCAGCTTAGATAAACATCTGTATGGCCAAATGAAATGATTAATTCTAATAGAATTTTAATCTGATTCCTCTCAGATGATTGCATTTCCTAATCTCTTATTTATACCTCTTCTATTTCTTGTTTCTTTGTCAGCCTCACAGTAATTTTTGTAAACGCCCTCATTTGTGAGCAATTTATCACATATGATTCTTGTCAGATAGCATTCATCTGGAATGTTTTTGTTTATGTCCATTATTACTTTTACAGCTACGGAATAGTTCTATTCTAGTTTCATGTTCAAGTGTTCCAATTCTTATGTGGAAAAAAATAACACTGCTTTCACGTAGAGAACTTTTTATTTTGTTCTGTCTCTCATCAGTTTTCTGTTTTCATGACATCTTCAACATATCATACAGTGAAGAAGTAAAATTACTATTCATACATACCTTTCCATGTTCACTCTTCTTTAGCTCAAGTTGTTTGGCTAAAGTTACTTGGTTAGGTGTTTGAAGCATCAGTGATTTGGGAAGTATATGTAGTCATATGTTCGAATTTTAGTTTTTAATTCATGTATATCCAAATATTTAAAATAACCAAAGCAGAAACTCACAGATTGACTAAATTATCAGTTACTTTGAATCTTAAAACAATGTTTAGAATCAATTTGAGCCTTTATGACAAAACTAAGGGTTATTTTGATTTTCTAGGACTGAATACTTTAAGTCTCTTATAGTCTGAGCAATGGTATTCATGGGCTCAAGTCACAATTAAGAAAGGAGTTTCTTCTCCTTGAACTCTTAAGGTTCTCTGCAATTTAAAAGGGCTCAACATATATGGCTGTTTCTTTCAAGGGATCCAGCTAGAATATAAAACGTGAACATCAGTTTTATAAGTATTCCAAAATGAATTCACTCTTAACAGTGATGACATAATGGCATGTCACAGCCACCAAGCAGATTGTTAAAATGCCTACTTTGAAGTGTACCCCTTATCCACTATCTGAAAAACTACTGATAAATCAACCACCTAGATAGATCTCTTACACCATGATGTGCATTTGTGCCACCAAGCCACCAACAAAAATACCATCTTACATTGTACTCGGTGCTTTTGCAATTCTTGGATCATTCTATGTAATTTCTCTTAGATCAGATGGATTAATTATTGCTAATATACCCATTTTTCTGTGGGAAATGAATGTTAATATTAAGTTGGACCTGATCCCACAGTTAGATGTATGATAAAATCAGAACTTGACACTGGTTTTTTGAGTTTTGTAATCATCATCACTGTGTGTTGAGTACCTTCTTTATACCTAGTACAAGTCTAGGCATTATCTCTAATCCTTACCATCTTTCTCACCATATAGGTCTTATTTCTCATTTTATATACATTGAAAGTGAGACCCAGAAAAGTGAAATAATTTGACAAAATTAATATAGGTCATTCATAACAAAATAAGAGTTCACACCTACTCTCTCAGTCTTCATACTCAGCTTTTTCTGCTAGATGATGTTATTGCTTGAAGCATGAGGAATAACACTGCTGTTGCAGGTTCGTGAGTAGTGACATGAGCAAGAGATGAGTAGTTTTAATCTGTAAACAGTACTCTGGGAGCTGGGTTTTGCCCAATGTCTATATATACCATTTAATTGGTATATAATTCAGTGTTCTTCAGTTGTGTTGCTCTGAGTTTTTTATTCTGCCAAGTGCTGAATGTTAAAACACATCTCGCTGCAAAGCCCTCCTCAGGCCTCTTTGGCGCCCGTGCTGTAAAAGCAGGTGGTCTGAAGAAAAGCTCCCTCTAGGTTGCTGCACACCGTACACAACACAGAACAGTGTGAGACAACTGTCAGTTCCTTCCTTTCCTTCTCCCTGCCCCAACCCCCATCCTTCAGAAAGCTGGGCCCCAGATGGAAGAGCTGGAAATGTGTCAACTGTTCTCTGAAGGGCATTAAGAAAATACTGTCAAGAAGAAAAAAGGCAAACCAACAGCTCATTAGTCCACTAATCAGACAGGACGACCATCAATTTTACAAAAAAAATATTCCGGACAGAGAGATGTGGAGACTGGCAGAGTGTTGCCCACATGGCTCTCAGAAAGTGGCACATTTTTGTCGTGGGATTTGCAATTTGGGGGCATCGCTTCCTTGATTGACTTTCTGTATTCATTATATCTCTTCCCAAAATGTGACATACTGAAGTATTAAAAATAATATTTGGGGATATTTTCCTCATTAGATGGGACCCATGAATGTGCGAAGATGTGCCCTGTTGCCAGTGTCATGAATACTCTTGTATGTATTGTGTTTACAGCTGTGATCTCACAAAAAAAGAAATCTTTGACTTAACATTCTCATTGAACCTTTGGTTTTCATTTCTTGTACTTAACATTAAGTTCAGCAGTTAATGGAGAAAAAATACATGGTACTTAAGTGAAAAGCTTGGAACTGCTAAGAGGAAAATAGCTCAATTTAAAGATGATTATGATAACCCTGGCCCTATTATTAGCCAAGTATATAACAGGTTTTATTTAATGAGGAAAAATAACTTTAAAAATAATAGAATCTTACTCTTCAGTATCAAGTCTTATTCATATTAGCTCAAACCTAATTCTGACATCATTAGGTTTAATCTGTCAAATCTTCTTTTTGGAATTTGGTGCTGTCTAATGTTATCAAACAGCTGCTTATATATTATCTCATGGGTGAAGCAGCCTGTGCTTAGTTTAGAATCATCTCTACTTTTCATCTTTTTGAACAAATGTCATAAGCAACATTTATATGCCTGGTGTCAAAGATGTTGAACCTACCTCTTTTTTCCTATTTAGAATAGTTAATATGTATAAAAATTAAGTACTTCATCATTCGTAGTAATTTATAGATACAACTGATTATAATTCTATTTCTATTCCATACAGTTGACACCTATGGGTCTAGATAGTCTTATTATCTCCCCGCTCCCACACACACGCTAATTTGATTCATTTATAAACAGAAGTTAAGAAAGGATGCAGTTGAGATAAGCTGAATTAATAACCCTTTTTTTTTCTTTTTCTTTTTCTTTCTTTTTTCTTTTTTCTAAACTTCTACAGCACCCGGTATTCTTAGGTCGTCTCCCATCCAAGTACTAACCAGGCCCGACCTTGCTTAGCTTCCGAGATCAGATGAGATCGGGCATATTCAGGGTGGCATGGCCGTAGACCCCATTTTTTTTCTTTCCCAGCCACTATCCTCACTGTTAACCTTTAGTCATAATCAACTCTTGACCTTGCTGCCTTCTTTTAGTTTCCTTGGATTGCCATAACAGTTTCACAAACTGGGTGGCTTAAAGCAAAAAACTCTGAAGGTTGGGGGTGGGGGGATAGTAGCATAGCAGGGTCGATTCCTTCTTGGGGCCTCAGAAGAATCTGTTCCATACCTCTCTCTTAACTTCTGGTGGCTGCTCAAGATCCTTGGTATTCTTGCACTTGTAGATATATCACTCCAATCTCTTCATCTGTTGTCATACTGCAAAGTCTCTGTGTGGCTACGTCTGTTTTCCAGGCATTCTTTTCTTTATGTGTGTGTCTTTTCTATTCTTCTAATGAGGGTTTCATTTATATTCGATTTAGAGCCCACTCAGATAACCCAGCATGATCACCACCTCTCAAGACCCTTAACTACATTTTCAAAGACCCTTTTTCCATATAAGGAAACATTCACAGTTCAAAAGATTGAGAGGTAGATATCTTTCTGGGGACTACTCCATTCAGCCGATTAAATTGTTTTCAGAACTTCTCAATCCTCTAGGATAACATGTTATTTTAAATTATTGTCACCATTCTTATTATTTTATAGACAACTCTGACCTTCGTTTATTTAATTCTCCACAGTTGGTCCTGAGAAAAGGGTGCCAGCAATGCCTGGATCGCCTGTGGAAGTGAAGATACAATCAAGATCCTCACCTCCCACCATGCCACCCCTCCCACCAATAAATCCCGGAGGACCCAGGCCAGTGTCATTTACTCCTACAGCATGTGAGACCTCTTAATTACTTGAGTTTGTGGTTGAGAGTGACATTTGGATCTAAGTGACTGCCATAAAGCCTTCTGCATATACCATTCTCATCATTTTTAAAATGGCTACTAAAAGATATATTTACATATATATGTATATCAGAGCTATATATCTGATTATTTCTTTTACAAATTGCTTGTACCCTCTGAGAATAGTACTTAGCTAATTTAGACATTTGGAAATTTAATGATCTTAATATTTTATCATACTCTTTGGCTGATAAGTAGCTATCTTAATTTCTTTGGCTCTAAAATAATGAATTCAAATTATATTGATTTATCGGAATTAAATTAGGTTTCGTAAAATTATCAAACTACTTCTAAAAGTGTTCAGGACTGTCATGTAATTCTCTTTACAAAAGAGAATAATTACTGTATTAGTTTGCTAGGGCTGCCATACTAAAATACTACAGACAGGGTGACTTAAACATTAGAAGTTTAATTTTTCACAGTTCTGGAGGATAGAGGTCCAAGATCAAGGTGTCAACAGGTTTTTTGGTTTTTCTGAGGTGTCTCTCCCAGGCTTGCAGAAGTCACCTCCCTCTATACCCTCCCACAACGTTGCCTCTGTCCATGTGCATTCTTGTTGTCCTTTTCTCATGAGTACAACAACAGTTATATTGGATTATGAATCACCCATGTGCCCTCACTTAATTTTTAAAGGCCCTATCTCCAACTATAATCACATTCTGAGTTATTGAGGGATTCAAACTTCAACATAGGAATTTGTGGAGGACTCAGTTCAGTACATAAGAATTATATTAGCCAGTAAATCTAAGTTGTTCAAATTTACTAGTTATCAAGGAAATTCAAACTAAAACCCAATGTAGTAGCATATACTCCCACAAGAATGTTTATTATTTTTAAATGGAGGAGAAGAGAATCTAAGATATATAGCTTTAATAGAAGTTTTAATTATTTTCCCAAAACATTTGAAATTGAGTGAGTGGCAACTGTAGCAATCTGAGTCAGCATGAATAAAATAAAATTTGATATCTTTTTTCGTAAATTCTATTTTCTATCTCAAAGCTATTCATCCTTAGATATAAGTACTATCTAGAAGTGAAACAGACTTAAACCCAGGCTATCATTCAGATTTCGAGACACAGATAATACGAATATGTATACATAAACCTAGCCCTTTTTACCTCCATGTTTGACTACTTAGGGTGGTATTATTTCAGTAAATGTGGTCATATGCCTTCACTAAGGAAGCTGTGAAGAAGTTTGAGCATCAGGGTGGCTAAAAGCACAGCAGTATATTATTTTTATGAGCTGCTTCAAAAGAGGGCAGCTCTCCAATGGCAATTGACCTTTCCATGAACACAGAAATGGCAGACCATTGCAACTAATTTTCTGGATTGCTGAGGTTGAGTGTTGAGCTTTCTTTCCAGTAGCTCTAGTAATCTTTTTTAATGGAAGACACAGAAATCACCATTTTTTTCTCAATCTTAACAGTCTTTTAAGCAGTGAGTCATATTCAGCATCATTTTTCTGAACACATAACATTGTTAGCTAATGAGCAAAGCCAATGTGTATACAGTTTACAAAAATTAGCTAATTACAGTATACACAGATGTGTAATGTGTTCATCAAGAAGTATACAATTAATTAAGGCAATGCAAATCATAAAGGCCAGTCAAGAATTAGGAATAATGATGGTCAGCCAACTGTGACTGTCCTGGAGAAAGAAGAAGGGAGGTGGAAGATTTTTCATGATTAATGAGTTGACATTAGGCAAAGTATAAGTAAATGTCAGTTTTCTCACATAAAGATTAAATGAATGGGTTCTTTAAATTTGGCTTAAGTCTTGGCTTCAATTTTTTCTTCTATTTTTAGGCACAGTTTTACCTTCTTAGACTTTCAAGCCTGGGTATGAGTAAATGAATATCTAATGACTTTCAGGCACTAGGTAATTTTATTTCACTGTTTAGCGAAGAAGATTTTTACTTAATGCTGCTAAGAACTTAGCTCAAGGGTTGTGTTCCAGAAATATAGAATGGGAATACCCTGTATGTTGTCTAGAAAATACTTTATTTAATGGCTAAGATTTTGGCAGTATTATTCTAGCACTGTCAAGGCAGAGATCAACTGACTGATGGGTGAAAATATTCTGAATGGTCAAAGAGATGTATACCTTATTTCAGGAATAGATCATTACACCTACAGCCTAGAAAAACATTTCTTATATTAATATAACTCTCTGTTTTCTGGGTGTCTTGTTCACATGCTACATTCTAAATTGACTACCCAGCTTCTTTGGGACGCTAATATTGGGAAGGAGATGTGACGTAAAAGATGGGCATGAGTCATTGGAAATATATATTCTCCCAGACACATCTTATCTAGTACCTGTGGCAGAAAACCTTAAAACTACCTACCCCTTCCTGCCCAAGGCACCTATAGAGTCCCATTTCTGTGCTCTAGTAGCACTCTATGCACTTCTGTTTTAACACTATGCACTTCTGTTTTAACACATCTATATTATTCTGTTATTTTGTACCTGACAGTCTGAATATGTAGCAATTTCATTGAGGGCAGAAACAATACCTTGTATACTCTTTCATCATGTGCTTTACAAAATTCAAATGAATAAATGAAGGAGAATATAAACAAGAAGAATTCAACAAAGATCCTTGTGTTTGGCATTTAAACTGAGTCTTTCATTTTGGCTTTGTTTTAGTAAGCAATGGCACCAACCATTCTCCTCCTACCCTGAATGGTGCCCCGTCACCACCACAGAGATTCAGCAATGGTCCTGCCTCTTCGACATCATCGGCACTAACAAATCAACAGTTGCCAGCCACTTGTGGTGCTCGGCAGCTCAGCAAGTTGAAACGCTTCCTCACCACTCTGCAGCAGTTTGGCAATGACATCTCGCCTGAGATTGGGGAGAAGGTTCGGACTCTTGTGCTAGCACTGGTGGTAAGTACAGCATCACTGTCAACATCTGCCTGAGTACGTCTCAGAACCGAAACCAACAGAGAGGTTGTAACATTTCTGCTCACTCCCAAACCTGTAGCAATATGGCAAAATCTACAGACTAGATTAGTTATTATATAACTTGTATAAAACTGTTGATTCGTGTATTTTATTTGTGTATAAAAGTGTTTATTAAAGAAACAAATCTATAATTTTTACCTTATTGTTTCTTTTGGTGTTAATTTCATTCCAGTAGCAGCTTTGAATTTGTCTTAAAACTGAATTTCAACAGTCCACTGGGGTTCTACCAAATTAATACGAAGTTTTGTTAATAGAGTCAGTGCTTGATGCATTGTTTCTAAACTAGAGAGAAAGGAAGATGAGTGAGTTTAATTTTGAAAATAAAAATTTGTAAAATTTAAAGTTTCATAGGCTAGTAGTCTGTGGCCATGCCACTCTGAACAAGCCCGATCCCATCTGATCTCGGAAACTAAGCAGGGTCAGGCCTGGTTAGTACTTGGATGGGAGACGGCCTAGGACGACCAGGTGCTGTAGGCATAAAAAATAAGAGATTGTAACCTGACAAGGTCCTTGCAATCTGTGAGGTCAACCAAGGGTTGCCTCGCCTAAAAAATTTAAAAAAATAAAAAAATAAATGAAAGTTTCATGGTCTTAAATAAATATATCGAAGAGATTTCATTCTTCAGTTTCTCATGCATATTTGACCCTCAGTGTATGCAAGGGACATTCCACCAGTTCCAATGTTTGTGAATAGAATTCTTCAAGATTTACCTCCTATATTTATAAAAGAACCCATATTCCTGCATGTTAGCCTCCATATGTGATAAAGATGAATCACAGTATTAAACTAACATTGCAGTTCTCAAAGTGTAATCAAGGACTTGTGAGGTTCCAACCTCTTTTAGGAAGTCCAAGAGGTCAAAATTATTTTCATAATAATACTAAGTTGTTTCTTGCCTTTTCACTCTTATTCTCTTGTGAGTATGTGATAGAATTTTCTGGAGGCTGCCTGACACAGGATGTCACTACAGAGTAAAATTCAAAAGCATCTAGGACAACCTAGCTGTCCTTTATTAAGCTAGATATGAAAGAGATTTGCAAAACTGTAACAACAGTGTCATTCTTCTTACTCCATTTTTTGAGAAAATATAGTTATTTTGAAATGGATTAATAAATATTTTTCTAAAATCAGTTTTAGTTTCTGATATGATAATTGATAGATGTAACTCATACTAATAAGAGGGATTTTAAGACTGAAAAGTTTGAGTAAGAACTGCTACCTTAAACAATTCTCATTCTAGTGTGGAAGAAAACTCATACAAAGCAAAATGCAATAAATAATCATTTGAGATTCAATCTTTGTTTTTTCATATACCTGTAGGTTGTTGGTTTTCATTGCTAATACTATGTTTTATTGTAGAACTATACCACAATTTATACTTTTTATACTCCCATGCTCAGATTTGCTAGAAGCATTCCCAGGACCTGGCACATAGTTGTGCTCAACTATGATTTATTACAGAGGTATTATAAGGATCCACAGCTGGATCATAAAGGAGACACAGTTGGAATCTGCAGGAATCCATGTGCTTCCTTATGCTCTTTATCTCTTATGATTGGTCACACAGAGCTGACTACTATCCCAGCAATGAAAATGTGGCAACATGTGTTTGATGTTTCTGCCCAGGGAAGCCTATTAGAGACTCATTGCCCAAGGTTTTTATTGGGGTCTGGGCACATAGGCACTCTTTGCCTAGCACCTACTGAAATTCCAGACTCCAGAAGGAAAACTAGTATTCAGCATAAACCATATTGTTTGCAAAAACAGTGTAGGCACAGTGAACCACCCCCACCAGTGTGGGGCAGTTTGGTTTTGTTCTGGAAAAGAAAAAGTATTTATTGGTCAAATTTTACACTACTATTGAAAAGTCCTACTGGATCTAGACTAATAAAATTGGCCTTAAATGTCAAAATGAGTTTGAATTGTAATTGGAAACAAAGCAGACATCAGAATGTTATTGCCAATTTCAGCAACAAATTACTTTGAGTAGAATCTATGCTTAAAGATAATTTCAAGAGTAAAAGAAAAAATAACAGCCTTCATTTGTCAAAAAAAAAAGTAAACCAGTTTTTAGCTATGAAAGCATATATAAATGTAGCAAATTGTCAAATGGCCATGCTTGCATTAACTTTTTTTTATATCGTTAAGAGATTGTATGATGATACACGTGAAATTTGCCATCTCAACCATTTTAAAGTGTAAAATTTATTGGTATTAATTATTTTCATTGTGCAATTATCACTACTATCTACCTCCAGAAAGCTTTTCGCCTTGCAAAACTGAAACTCTTTGCCATTAAACAAAATTCCTCATTCTCTCCTCCCCTTAGTTCCTGTCAACCACCATTCTACTTAACTACTCGAGGTACCTCATATAAGTGGAATCATACAGTATTTGTCTTTTTGTGGATTGCTTATTTCACTTAGCATAATGTCCTCAAGGTCCATCCATGTTGTATCATGTGTCAGAATTTTCTACCTTTTTATGGCTGAATAATATTCCATTGTATGTGTATGCCATGCTTTGCTTATCCATTTATCCATTGGTGGACACTTGAGGTACTTCCACTTTTTCAGTTAGGGAAAGTTTTATATCAGTGTAGGAAACAGTCTGTCAGCCAAGTTTATAGATGCCAGCCATTTGCCCAACCTTGCGAGCAGACTTTTCTAAGGTTACCAGTTTTGGATTTGCTATGTTAACTGTTTTCTGTGTAGGAGCTATTACAAATAATGTTGCTGTGAGCATTCTTATACATAGTACATGAGCTCAAGCATCACACCGGACAATTGAAATCGAATTTAATAGGGTATGCATATAAATTTAGTTTATAGGGCCAAATGGTTTTCTCAAATGTTATATCAATTCTCACTTACTGGGGTTTTCATTAAGATCAGTGTCTTACTTTGTTCAGGCTGTTAGAATACCATAGACTGGGTGACTTAGAAATATTTCTCCCATTTCTGGAAGCTATTAAGTCCAAGAGACCACTTCCTAGTTAATAGATGATGGTCTTCTCAGTATGTCCTTACAAGGTGGAAGGGGCAAGGGAGCTCTCTGAGATCTCCTTTTTTCCTTTTCTGTGCATTCATAAGGGCTCTGCCCTAATGACTTAATCAACTCCCAAAAGCCCTACCTCCAAATACTAACACATTGGGTATTAGGTTTCAACATACAGATTTTGAGGGATCACAAGCATCAGTCTATGGAAACTTCCTTTATCTGATGACATATAAACAAAAAAGGTAATCCTTATGTTTAATGGTGAAATTTTGATAGCTTTCTATCTGATACTAGCAACCAGAAAAGGATGTCTCCTCTATTCAGTGTAATCCCTAACATTCTAGCCTATCAAATAAGATATAAGGATTGGAACAAGATCAATAAAACTGCCATTATTCATAGATAATTTGATTGATTATCTTATGTATATTGCATTTGAATTTACCATTCAGTTCTTTTTTCTTTTGGTTTTGCTACCATCTTGTTGAAAACTTTGTCTAATTTAGAAGTAAATGAACATCTTTAGATTGTTGTATTTCCTATTCAAGACAGCCTTATTTAGTCTTCTGTGCATAAAAAGAATGGTTAAGATTTTGGTGGACCCGTGTAAGTGGAACCATAATTCTCTGTGGAGGAGACTTCGTTAGCCAAGTTAGAAAAGTCCGCACAATTAGGTAGCTGCGGTTTGCACACAAAGTGCCGATAATCCCTAACTATCCCAGGGAGCAAGCATGGCCAATTTCCACTGCAAGGTAAAGAGAAATGTTTTGTTCTCCACTGACTTATTTGGAGAATATACATTCTGGAAGGTAGCTTGGCAATGTTCCTTTGACTCACAAGTTTCTCTGCTTGAAATTCATCCTAACAAAATAATAATCTGGACCTAGATAATCAGTTTGTTATTTATAATGCCAAAAAAAATTGAAAGCAGCCAAATTAAGTTACATCAGTTTAATGGAAATGACGTGGTCATGAAATAGCAAGTCTAGTTCAGAAGCACAACAGAAAGGTATACTTCCTATTCCTCCTGACAAGTAGGGCAGAAAACATTGAATTTTATATATAAAACAGAAATAAGACTCTGAAGGATGGGGAGAAGACAGATTGACTACATGACCTTGGAACCCAAGGAGGTACATTGCAAATATCCAGAATACAATAGAGAATCACTTTTCCAGGAACCAGGACCATCTCAACCGAAATGAGAAAGATAACCAACAGACATCAACTAGGCTGACTAAAATGCTGGAATTATCTGACAAGGATTTTAAAGCAGCTATCATAAAAATGCTTCAATGAGCAATTATAACACACAAAAAAACTTTAAGGCCCAGCAAATAAATGGAAGATATAAATAAGAATTAAATGGAAAATTTAGAACTGGAAAATATAATGAAATTAAAAACTCATTCGGTAGAATGGAGAGGACAGAAGAAAGAATCAGTGACTTGAAGTTTGAACAAAAGAAAAAAACTACCTAATCTGAACAACAGAGGGAAAATGACTTGAAACAAATGAACAGAATCTCAGGGACTTGAAGGGAGTATAACAAAAGATCTGAAACACAGTATGAGAGGAGAAAAAGAAGGAGAATGAAGTAATGGCTGGAATTTCCCCAAATTTGACAAAAGACATAAACCTACAGATTCAAAAAAACTGAGCAGACCTCACCCATCGTATCCTGCAAAAAAAAAAAAAAAAAAAAAAGGGAAAAATCCTGAAAATAGTGAGAGAGAAATATCTCACTTATAAGGGAAAAATTCCAATGACAGTGGATTTCTCATCAGTAACCACAGAAGCCAGAAGGAAGTGGCACATTTTTCAAGTGCTGAATGAAAAAAACTTGTTCAATGCACAATCTTCTATGTATCAAAAGTATCCTTCTGAAATGAAGAGTGGAGGGTTCAAAATATTCTCAATGAAGTAAAATGAAGCAAATTTGTCTCCAGCACATCTCCCCTAAAAGAATGGCTAAAAGAAGTTCCTGAAACAGAAAGAAAATGATAAAAGAAGGAATCTTGAGATATCAGGAGAGATGAAAGAAAAATGGGAAGAGTAAAAATATAAGTAAATACATTAGAAATTCTCCTTGAGTTTTCTAATTATGTGTTGTGGTTGAAGCAAAAATTACAGCATTGTCTGATATGGTCATCAGTATATATTAAGGAAATATTTAAGACAACCGTATTATAAACCAGGGAGAATAAAGATAAGGTTTCTACACTTTTATGTCTTGATTGCAGTGGTGATTACACAAATATACACACATGTGATAAAATAGCATTGAACTATACACACATTTTATCAATGTTAATTCCCTAGTTTCGATATTACACTATAGTGACATAAAATGTAACCATTGGAGGAGCCTATCTGTATTTTTTTTTTTTTTTGCAACTTCTTATGATTATAATTATCTCAAATTTTTAAAATAAAAATTTTGGAATGGTCACCTATCTATACCCATTATCTTCTAAGACCCCTATAGATACTGCCTTTTGCAATCCAGAGACCAGATCTCCTAACATTTTACCTTTTCACATTCTTCTCTGTCAGAAGCATCTTTCCCAAGGCTGTGCCTTTACTTCTTCAGATGACACTTCTGTAAACCTTCCTTGTCCTCCTAAGTCTGGTTCATACATGTCTTCTCTATGTATCAGTAGTGTCCTACAAACATGTGCCTTGATCATGAATAGCTTATACATCTGTTTTCCACTAGACAGTGAGTTCTTAGGGGAAAAAAAACAACTATACTTTCATTTATTAAATAATTTAGGGAAAGATAACAGAAGAGTAGCTTATTGTCATCCCTCTCAGACAGAGGATTGTCTTGCATCTACAGTATATATAGAGTCCTCAATCAGTTTTAATGGCCTAAGTCACTATTTCTTTGTGCCACACAGTTCACCCTTTCCTACTTTGTCCATCCACAAGAAAAATTTATTCATACAGTCATTCTATAGTTTTCCTCTACTTGCGTTTACTTTCTGAGACTTGGTTGCATTCACTGTAGTGGGGAAAGACAATCATTCTCTTACACTTAATTTTTATTCTTGATTACTAGTACCTTTGGTTGCATTGTACAAATGTCATACACTTTAAACAAGTACTCAGTTAAAGTTTAAAATAATTTTTGTAGTAGAAGTGAGGTAAACTGTGCAAATATTTTTATTTAACATGGTTAAATTTGATATACCTTTTTTCCTTTTCAACTTTTAACCGAATATTAATATGATACATTTGGAAAATCCAGCATAATTTAATGTCCAGAAATAACTGCTGTTGTAATTGTCCTTCCAGACAGTTAAAAATACTGTGTATGTTGTTTTCATAAATGGGTTATTGGAAAGCATACTGTTTCTGAGTTTTCACTTAATATAATATAGAAACCTTTCTTCATTAATTTATTCAAATCTGCCCCCCCCAATATGTTTCGAGGTATGACTATTGTAATTTTCAATGCAGTTTCTTATTGGTGGACCTGTATGTTTTCTATTTCTTAATGTTAAGAAGCAATATTGTGCTGATGAATAATTTGCATGGTATATGTTATACTTTTGAACACTTGATTTTATAGAAATAAATTCCTAGGAGTAATTCTTTCAGGGGAGTAAGAATTTAGATTAATGTCCACTTTTAATTTTTTAAACTTGTTTTGTTACTATAGTGTGTTTTAGGGAATTGAAATAAAAATATTTTGTGAATTTTGAAGAAAATATTTTTATTTGTACATTCCCCTTAGCAGAGGTGCTGAGAATCCTACTTGTAAGCCAGACTTTTGAAAAAATATAGAGGAAGTGCTAATAACTTTCCTGGGAATACTAAAATCTTACCAAGTGGGAATCTGCCTATTTTGAGGTGGTCTGATCTTGCAAACAGACTTCTTAAAGGTAGAAAGCGCCCATTGTTCTTTTTTCTTTTAATGTTTGATTTAGAAGATTTGGGGGACCGATTCTATGAGGTAGGCAGAATCTTTGAAGAAATGAACTTTTGAAGAAAGAGATTCTGGGTTGTTGAGTCTTTAAGTTGACATTCTGATCAGGATCTGTTCAACCGGAAACACTGTAAGCTTAGTTTCTTGTACCTGAGGTAACTTGTGATGAACCCTTCAATACAAGGGACCCGAGTGCTCTCTTCTCGAGCAGCAAAGGCATGGCACTATTTTGCAGCCCAGGCTGCTGAGCATATAGAATATAGATGGGGAGTAGTAGAGCAAAGAAACAATTTGGTTAACCTTTTAGCAGGATCTGAGTTCATACAGTGCCCTCGGAATTACCTTTTCCTTATGATTTAAAAGGGTTCAGCATTATCAGATTTATATTAGAAGGATAATGTCTAGTTTTAGAAGTTGAAGGTTATGTATCTTTTCAGAACTCAACAGTAACAATCGAAGAATTCCATTGCAAGCTCCAAGAGGCTACAAACTTTCCTCTTCGTCCTTTTGTGATTCCATTCCTCAAGGTAATTTTTATGATGTAATTATTTATATTCAGCATTTTCTCAGGATTTGCTACCAATCCCTGTTTTGTAATATAAATCGGGGTGGCTTATATATTATCATATCTTTATTTTATTTTGGGCTGTTAGGGAAATGTGAGTGCAGCCTGAAGATCAGTCTTATATTTGATGAGATGAGAATTGCAAAAGCCTTGAGTTGGTCTGTATGCAGACTTCTGATGATGACATACAGATACAAGTAGAGGGTGGATCAGGAGGTGACATGGAGGCTGGGCTCTTAGCAGAAAAAGTAACTGAGACACTAAATCTTTTGGTTGTGGCCAGATGGTGAAGATGAGTGTTATCTGAGAGGAGGCTATCAGACAATAAAAAGCTTTTACATTTCAGACTCTCACCCTAAGGACAGAAGAACATGTGGAAAGCAATGTTTGCATCCTCCCAACCCCTAGTTGAATGTAACTTTAATTATGGCCTCTGAAATTATGTTCCCTGGAATATAACTTTTGGGGACCGTGTTAAAGTATACTTACCTGATAAATAAGATAGTATTCAGTTTATAAGTAATGTGCTCTTTTAAAAGGACTTTTTATTTTGAAATAATTTCATGCTCACCGAAAGCTGCAAAATGGTACAGTAAAATTCCTGTACCCTTCACTCAAATTCTCCAAATGTTTATATTTTATCACATCTGCATTATTCTTTGTCTTTCTACTAATTTTCCTCAAAAGTGTTTGAGAGTAAGATGCAGACATTATACATACATTGAATTACTTTAGTATGCTTAACAAATCGAGAAATTAACATTGATACATTGATAAAACACTATTACTAAAGGACACTAATATCCTTTACAAGAGCCAAAAAAAGTGTGGGTTTTTTTGTGTGTTGATATATCTAATTCAGGATCACATCTTGCATTTCGTTGTCATGTCTCTTCAGTGTACTTTAATCT
Organism: Pteropus vampyrus; assembly: GCF_000151845.1. Lineage (NCBI taxonomy): Eukaryota > Metazoa > Chordata > Mammalia > Chiroptera > Pteropodidae > Pteropus > Pteropus vampyrus. The sequence continues at coordinate 841,218 of NW_011889117.1, forward strand.
GAAACAACCTCAACCTTTTATGATCTTGACATTTTAAAGAGTACGAGATGATTATTTTATAGAATGAACCTCAGTTTGGATTTTTATGATATTTCCTCATGATTAGAATCAGATTATGCATTTTAAACAGTAAATAGCAGGTAAGATATCACTTTATGCTGTCAGGAGACAGATGTTAATTTGTCTCATAATTGGTGATAATGACTTTGATCACTTGGTAAAGGCCATGTATGTCATGCCTCTCCACTGTAAAGTTACTGGGTTTTTTTTTCCAATAAAACAAAACTTTTAAAAAAAAGAAACAACAAGAACCAAAAAAAATAAAAAAAAGCGAACTTGTGTCAAAGATTTTATTTAACTCATTATTAACGAGGGAATCAATAAGGTGTTGAAACCAGTTCAGGGGAGAACTCAAAGAACAGTCTCATGTATTGATCATAATTATTGATATGAATGGGCAAAAAGTAAAATTAGCTTCTACAGTGGACAAGGGAAGTCAATTGAACCTCTACTAGACATAATTTTATGCCTACTCCCATATACAACAAAATTATTTTGCATTGCTATCAGTTATCTGTTACTTGCAGAGTCATACAATAGCTTAAAGGCAATGAAAGACTATAGTCAGATACCAGTGTGCTCTAGACCAAGCATAGTTTGGAAACCTGTGATCCTAATCCAGCTCACCATATGGTTTTGTAAAGCCCTGTAGAGAATGTTTCTTTTTTTTTTCCACAAATAAACATTTGTAATTGATTTCATATTAGGGAGCGCTAACTTTGAACCTCACTTAAGTAAGCTAAATATTATCCTTAATCCACACCCCTGCCAAATGAATTATATTCTTTTCATTAGTAGTAGACTAATAGTACCAAAAAGCTGTACTAAATTGTTTTTGTATTTTGACTTTTGTCAATACAATATTTGGAAATTTGTTTCCTCTCTTATATATGAATACCACATAATATCTTCAATTTTGCCTCCTGACTCACAAAGCCTAAATATCTGGCCAATAAATATGCCTTTCTTTTTTTTGTTTTACCTGTATTTCATAAGAACATATAATAACATCAAGAATATGTTATCTTACTGAAGTACTGATACCACTTTTTAAAAACTTTTTAAATTGGAGCATAGCAGATATACAGGAAAATGCATAAGTCTCAGGTACACGGCCTGCGTTGTCACTCTAACAGCATTGAAGCCTTGGACTCTCAGAGCAGTCTGTGGCACTTTGTTCAGCCCTGAAACAGCTGTGCTAGTTCTATCTTGATCTGTTTTTTGTATGTCAGAGCCAGTAGACAATTATTCCCCCCAAGACACCAGAATCAAGAAGGATTTGTGTTAATAGGAAAGAATTAGCTTTTTTTAAATTCATCAAAGGTTACACACATGTTTCAGATGTAAAGATCTGACATGGTATTTTTTCAATTAAGATTTTATAGTTGCTATGAGATTGAGGTTATAGAACAGACTTAAAAAGTGTTTTATATCATTACATTCCCTATTCTTAACTGTTATTTTGGAAAACAGCATGAGGTAGGTTGTTATGGCAGCTTTTTGGCTAGCATTTAGGTTTTTGTAAATTTATTTCTGTTTTAAAACTGTCACTAATTATGGTGCCTACTAAGTTAACCCTTGGTAAAGGGATGACTACTTGCATGTATTAAAACTCTCCTTTCACTTGCTCATCTGTTTACCTTGGAGTGAAGACTACTATTATGGGCTCAGTCTGAATTGTTTTTAAATTTGGGGAGAAACGTATAATTCTTCATTTTTTTAAATAAAAGAAATGTGGGAAATATACAGTTAAATGTGAAGGAATTGGAGTTCAGGTTAAAGAGTGTAGGTGTTTTTATATGATATGTCCACATTAAAGGTATTCTCAGTTTGAAGTTAAGGAAAAATAATCGATATGCAATTAATTATCCTTTTTACAAAATAAGAAAACATGCCCAGTGAGGATACCACACTAAGAAATAGATTCTGCCAGTGGGTTACCTGTGTATCCTCAAAGCCTAATTTAAGGCTCATTCCAGTCACTCCCAATACGTTTTTAAAAATCCATGTTTCAAACAAGCCAAAATAATCACTGTTTCCAGAATTCCACGGCAGTTCTTTTAGAGAACATGAAGGAAAGATTGAGTAGTGCTATCAGAGACAGGTTAGAGTTCAGAAGAGAGAAACCACGCCTTGTGATGTAGAAGGAAGAGTGAATTTCTTCTACTCTCATATAAACAGTACTAATTCTCTCACTGACCATATCTTCAAAATGTATATATTTTTAAATTTTGTTCAACGAACCTTTATTGATCTTCGTTTGACACTGACTAGGCCTCAAAAGTAATAATAAAGCACAGTTTCTTCAGGGGATTTATTTACATCTTGTGAGGGGGCAAGAGACAAGTCAACCAGCAGTCAAGTTTGTCACTTAACTCACAGAGGCATATGAAAATCAGACTGACAAGGATAGAAGGGCTTTTGTCTTGTGTTATCTTATTTCTGAAATCCTTTTGAGGTGCTGAGCCCTGTTGTGTGGGGCCCAACACCTGGAAAACTACCTTCCAGCCCCTGCCTCTTCTTTTCAAGGCCAACCTGCCCCTGCTGCAGCGAGAACTGCTACACTGTGCTCGGGCCGCCAAGCAGACCCCATCCCAATACCTGGCTCAGCATGAACACCTTCTGCTCAACACAAGTATCGCATCCCCTGCTGACTCTTCTGAGCTGCTCATGGAAGTGCATGGAAATGGAAAGAGGCCCAGTCCAGAGAGGTGAGCAAAGAGCTTGGTTGTCCTTGCTTTTCTGGAACTACTCTGAGCTTTCTCTTTGCTTGTGAAAGAAAGAGAATTTGATAACTATGGTAATTTAGAGGAATGGGCTCAGAATTTCTAAGGTTAGTTTTGCTTCGTGCCAACATCAAGCAACAGAATGTTTCTCAAATCTATAGGTGTAGTTCTCAGATATGAGTATTTTTCAAAAACTCCTCAGATGACTCTATATACCCCAGATGAGAAACTCTGCTCTAAAGCATTCTGTATGTCCACTGCTCCAGAACCATAAGGAACACCCAAGGCATTTGTTCTAATGTGTGAAGTCTTGTGAAAGTACCACAATTAATTATTGATACTTGTTAATGAATCACCATTACTATGAAGATGGAAATTATATTAACTTATCCTGGAAATTTCAGTGTGTCTACCACAACATTCTATGCTTTTGTCAAGGAAACAATATTTTAGCAATATTGGAAAATTTGTTACAGTTGAAGCTAAATGACTAAAAACCCTACTGATTCACAAGTATATTAATTATTGAGCCTTCTTTCTCCTATATGGAAATTGTTTGTTTCTTATGACCAGCCTCTACAATAGCAAATTTGGCCTTGAAACATTCCCAAACATAGTTGAACCCATAATCCTCTTATTATATCACATAAGAAAATGCCATCACCTCCTTGGTCTCTCCTTTGCTTCTTGAGACTTAGATGTATATGTCTGATTATGGATGAATTCGACCTTTCTTTTCATGCTGTAATAAATCAGCAATTTATTTAATGTCCCTCAAGACATTTTAGTTCATGACTCATTCAGATCTTTCCTATCGTCTTCCTGTTTGTGACAGTGCATAGCACAAAGTAGGTGCTCAAAGACATGTTTACATGAACACCTCTTGTTGGGCTCAGGTATGTACTTCCCTTTCTACAGGAGAGAAGAGAACAGTTTTGAAAGAGATGCAATTCCTTCTGAGCCTCCTGCCAAGAGAGTGTGTACAATCAGTCCCGCTCCCCGGCACAGTCCTGCCCTTACTGTGCCCCTTATGAATCCGGGGGGCCAGTTCCATCCTACACCTCCGCCTCTGCAGCACTACACCTTAGAAGATATTGCAACTTCCCACCTGTATCGTGAACCCAACAAGATAATAGAACATCGAGAAGTACGTGATAGGCACCACAATCTTAGTAAGTGACATAAGCCTGTTTTCCTTTGGGGCTGTTTGTCTTTCATAATTGATTTATAGGAGTTTTTATATATATTCTCAATAGTGATTTTTTTTGTTGGTTTTATATCATTGTAGATCCCACACTCTAGTATGAGTCACTGCCTTAGTAGTGTGCACATATCTGGTGTGATTGTGTGTTTGTACTTGATAGAATTCTGCTTACTGTATTCTTCCCTGTATCTTCAAATTTAATCTTTAATTTCTCATAGGTCTAAATGGAGGCTATCAGGATGAGTTGGTAGACCACCGTTTGACAGAAAGAGAATGGGCTGATGAATGGAAACATCTTGATCATGTAAGAATCTTGTAGTGTATAATTTTTTTAACTATTACTTTTAATTCTTAATATTATTTACCTGTACTAATAGAGTGTGTATATTTGGAGTGAACTTAACTAGAGCAACAATTCTTTGCAATAATCTACTATTCCCCCAGCCAGAGAGCTAAGAGTAACTCCCAAATCTTGATGGTGGGCTGTTCACTTCAGGTCATAACCAAGTAAAGTCATGATGTATAATGGTTAAAAATGCAGGTTTGTGAGTTCAGGTACCAGCTTTGCCACTTCCTCTCTTGTGCAATGGGTAAATTGCTTTGCCATTTTTCACCTTAATTTTCATATCTCAAAAAAATTTCCATTTCTTTTTTTTTTAAATCAGCCATAGAAAAGAATGCAATCTTGCTATTTGAAACGACATAGATGGACCTAGAAGGTATTATGATACGTGAAATAAGTCAGAAAGACGAATACCATATGATTTCACTCGTGAAATCTAAAAATCAAAACAAATGCACAAACAATACAGAACAGGAACAGACTCATACAGAGAACAAACTGCTGTTTGCCCTGGGGTCGGGGTGTGTGTGTGTGTGTGTGTGTGTGTGTGTGAGAGAGAGAGAGAGAGAGAGAGAGAGAGAGAAAAGGTGAAAGGAATTAAGAGATACAAACTTCCAGTTATAAAATGTGGGGATGTAACATGCAGCACAAGGAATGTAGTCGGTAATGTTGTAATAATCTTGTACAGTGTCAGATGGTTACTAGACTTATTATGGTTTGATCTCTTTGTAAGGTATATAAATGTCGAGTCATTATATTTTACACTTGAAACTCAGCATTCACAGGAGAGCTGTAATATGTAAACTGCTTATCACATGGCCTGGTTTAGAGGAAGTGTTAAATAAATAAATGTGTAGTTTTTCCAAATACAAATGAAAATTAGTATACTAGTACACAGTGTAAGCCAAAGTTCCCTGTCCCATTGTAAGAGAATGTTTCCCCTTACACTAAAAAGAGAAGAGAAAAATGTAGTACTTGCTTGAAATATATATACTGTAGCTTTTCCATCTTGAATGACATTATCTCTGAACGGTATTTCTCTGATTACATTTTTAATAAATCTCCAGCTTCATCAGATGTCTTGGTGTGTTTAGTCAGGTATATAATGTGGTTTCACCATAGTTTTTAAAGGACTGTTATAATGAGATTTTGACTACTTCAACCCTGAAGAATCCAAAGTGTTATTTTGAAATCCAAACAAAAAAATAAAATAAATTATATGTGTATATATATTTAAAAAGAAGCAGTAGGAAAGGCTTTAAAATGTAAACATGATATTGCTAAATCTGAAAGATACCTAAACTTTCATTCTTTATATTTTTGTTTACCTGTCCTTGATTTGCAATCTCTACCTGTCTGGGTTAGGCCCTTAACTGCATTATGGAAATGGTAGAAAAAACAAGGCGCTCGATGGCAGTTCTGCGGCGCTGTCAGGAATCTGATCGCGAAGAACTCAACTACTGGAAAAGACGATATAATGAAAACACAGAGATGAGGAAAACAGGGAGTGAATTGGTCTCTAGGCAGCACAGTCCTGGGAGCGCAGATTCTCTCAGCAATGGTAAGATGGCAAAGCACGCTTTTTATATTTTACTTTAAAGGAAGATGGTGATAGATTGTGGAATTAGAAATACCCAGCTGATTATGAAGAGTAAATGATAAAATATGTCAAGGACTCAGTACCTGGCATGTTTGAGAAATAATGTCTTCCTCACTGAGAATGAGAATATTTGTGATTTTGTTCCATTTTTAACTCTCTTTCTATATATGTGCTAGGTAATGATCAAAAAGTGATCTTAAATTCAGATTGGCTGAATGTACTAGGTACTCTCATGTACATCACATTTATTCCTCACAGTAGCCCTGAAAGTGTTTGCCTCACCTTCCCTCCTCTTTTTCCCAATCCCATCTGGGAAAATACTATTTATTGACCTCTGCCTAGAGGCCTTCTACAAAAAGTCTTACTATACCAACCCAGGTTGTCTCATCTTGCCTATTCCCAGTCTCAAGCAGCAGAGATATGAACAACTGTTCTCTCAATCCAGGGTGCATCCAGGACGCCACATCTGTTCCCCCAAATGTTTCGTCACGTTCACCTTGTAACTGAAAAGGTGTCCTATTCAAAGACACAGATAAAGGAGGAGTCATCTGTGACCGGGCTCTTTCCCACCCACTCACTTCAAGCTCCCAATTCTCAGTAGGGAGAATGAATCTCTCCTTAGGACAGACCTAGCATATTCCACAGAAGATAGCTGTTAGTCTAGCCAACCATAGAGTAGCAACGTTGTGTGGGATATTTAATGCAGCAAGACATCAAATACCCACAACAAGTTGCAGAAACTTAGCCATTTCACCCTTCTAATCACAAACCTTCCATCATGAGGCTGCAGGTAAGATGGCATAGAATGCGGTGAGCTGTAGACATGAGTTGACTCTTCTCAGGCCAGGATTGTAGGCCTTGCTGGTGTCATTTAATTAAACATTACTTTGTATTAACCTCTACTCATCTTTTTCACCCTTTGTTTTAGGGTGTAGATAGGCGAATGTATGTTCCAATCTGCCTGGGAAAGTCCCAGTTATCCTGTCATAATCACAACTAACACCTCCCTCACTTTGTCACTCTAGGATTAGCTCTTCACAGATCCTAGTGTTTCCTTCTCTCAGGATTCTCAGGAATATCAGTCTGTCTGATATGAACAGTATCCTTTAGTATCTATGCATATTATATGTATTTAATTTATTTCACTAATTCTCTTATGTATTTGTGGTAGTATAGAAGGAACGCGTAATTCGTATCCTAAACAAGCATGCTATTGAAAATGTGAACCAAAACCACCCCAAAAACTACTTGTTACTGGTCTCTGATGATATAAGAAGTCCATCTCAGGACATATCGGGCACCGTTAGCTTCTTTATGAGAAGAATCCACTAAACCAAGCAGTGTGCTTAGTGACATAGTTGTTTTGCATTCTGGTATAAAATTCCAAATCTCTTCATGGACCAAAACCAATTTGTAGACCAGTACTTTGAGTAGCACTGCCCTACACTGGACAGTATTTTGGGGCATAGCACACAAACATAATCATCAATGACTTAAATAACTAGATAATTTGTGTGTTAAATGTTTGGGGTTATGCAGAAACCCCTGGTGGATTGTTATTTCAAGTATTTAGTATTTAAATGTTTTTGATGCTTTGGAGAGAAACTGACTAGAGACTGGATGGCATTATTATTTTTCCCTTTTAAAATAATGAAATACAGATTCCATATATCTAAAAATTTGTGATTTACTGTGTTTTCAGGAACAAATTTTGTTCAGACAATAAGGGATGTATTTTGGTATTTAAGGATGAATAAATAAGTATGAAAACCATACAGAAAAATAAGGAAATGATTATCATGGAATTCAGGAGCATGATTTCTTCTGGGGGTTGTGGGGTGGAAGATGCAGATGATTTAGAGTGAGGTCTCATCGTCTTTTATCAGCTGTTCTCAGGACAGGATTACATGTCTGGCTACCACCATTTAAATAACACTGTGGCTTACCACTTCCCACCTCTTGGGGATTTGGGGTTGCTTAGAAGTGTTCTTTTTCTGGATCCGTAGGTTTATGGGTGTTCATTTTGTAATTTTTCATTAAGTTGTACATTAATATTTTTATGAACTCATTAACCATCTAATGTTTTTGGCAATTAAGTTTTAAAAAAGGGAAGAAACTGACTAAGCTATCAGTTTTTTCAGAGAATGAGAATAATGTGGGTGTTTATTACAAATACACATTCTAGGTCTTTCCCTGGAGGTTGTGATTCAGAGATGAAAAAATCTGAATGCATGCGTTTAACGAGTCCAATAATCAGGCAAGTTAGAGAGAAAAAGATGAAAAAAATTAGGGGGATCCATCAAAGTCTTATCCAAATCATATGAGTTTCAGAAATGATGGAACAGAACAGAAAGAGAAGATAGAATAGTTATTGAAATAATTAAGAAAAAATTACCGAGAAGTGAAAGACAGTATTCTAGGTTGGACCAGTCTACAAAGTAAACAACATAGTGGAAGAAACAAACTTATCAATGAGCATTATTGGAAGTTAGAAGACAAACTGAAGGAAAGTTACTTTAACTTAGAATTCTATACTCAATCAAAACAATTGTTAGATTAACAACCCACAATTTTTCGAAAAATGCACCTCTCATCTACCCTTCATTGTGGTGTCTACACTCACATTACTCTTATTCTCCAGAAAAACTGATAGCTTAGTCAGTTTCTTTATTTTTTTAAATTTAATTGCCAAAACATTAGATGGCTAACAAGTTCATAAAAATATTGGTGTACAACTTAATAAAAAATTATAAAGTGAACACACATAAACAAACCAGAATTGGGTAGAATATACTCCAGTACAGGGAAATAAACCAAAAGCGGGGAGACACGGAATTGATGAAACAGGAACCACCAGAGGAAAGAGCAGAAGGGAATCCTTAGGATAGGGAAGGAGGGCCCCAAGCAACAGTGGTACAGCTAGCCTGGAGAGCAGCCAGTTCAGACTGGAATAGCCCAGAAGCTTGCACGAGATTTCTTTAAGAAAATGAAATTTATAAAATATTTACACAATAAGAAGAGAATTTGAGACTTAATTAGAAATAATCACATAAGAAGTTTAGCACATAAATAAACATAGTAATTATTAACTCTAAGATAAAACTTGTTTGGGGAGATAAAAAGATTCATAGAATCTGAACCACATGACTCAGCTGTACTGTAATTGTTGACTGTTGATGAAACAATTTTAGTATATCTCTGTTTGGGGGAATGGAAGGGGAAGGAATTGTGAATGTATCTGTAGTGGGGTCGGAGTCGGGGGGTTAAAAGATAATGAAATTCTTTCCTACTGAAATGGCTGGTCAGTTGATAATGTCTACAACTGAAAAATCAAGCTGTAGCAATACCAGAAGAACCAGCTTAAAAAAAGACACTTTACCATCGTTGCAATAGAAAATGTATATGACCCACCAAAAGGTGTTACTCTTAGTGTGGTTTGGAAGATCTTGGAAGATGCCCATTAGAACCCACCTGAGGACTTCAGGAAAAATCCTGATGTCCTGGACCCACCTCAAGTTTCTGATTTAATTGGTCTGAAATGGAACCTGGGCTCTCAGAGTCTAGAGCCAGTCCTTGATGTACATCATCATTTAATTCTCGGAGCGACCTCATGAGGTAAGTATCATTTTTAATGAAACTGCATGGCTCATTATAGAAAATACAGAAATATATAAAGAATTTTTACTAGCTCATCATCCCACACTGAAGACTTTTATCTCCATTATGATATTCATCCTTAAATGCATCCTTCTATGTTTCCTAAGAATTAGAGCATTCTCCTACATAACCACAACACCATTAGTCTGCTATTTCTGATCCATTTATTTGCATTATCTGTCCGGTCTTTGATTACAATGCCTTGGAAACTCTAGTTTTTTTTTTGGTTTTTTTTAGTGAACCAGCTGAAATCCTGACTTCTATCTTCTTCAGGGTTAGAGATATACAAACAGTTATTTTGGCTTCTGAAAATATGAAAATGTCTCTAGCTTCCAGATATTTCGTGAGTAAGCTGAGAAGTTCCTTTAGGGTCAGGCGTATCTCACCTTTTACATCTGTCAGAAAAATAAAATGCTGAGGACTAGGCATGTCCTCAAGGATATAACCAGAGGCTTATTGATGACTGAAGTAGAGTGGCTTTTCCTTAGTTAGTGAAGACCTCTCCGTGTCCCCACAAGTAAACAAGTGTTTATTCTGTCATTTGACGTCAGTGACAGCTTATCTACATACTCAAACCCTTTTTCTCACTGGTTTTCCTTATTTAAGATTCAGTCAAAATTGATCTACTTCTTTTTTCTTAGGTCATTTTACTTTGCCTATTCTGGTCCATATCTCATGCTTGAGTTTCTAGGTGTTTCACAAATGGCCACATGAATCAGGAACTTCACCTGTGTTGAAGAGAGCCCTTCAATTTTCTGTTACTTGGCAGTGATGATAGCGTTTCTTAGAAAACCCAGTGTCAAAGAAAAACATTAATACTGTCAAAATGTTAAACTTTTGGAGTTCCTTTTTAGAGTGATGATAATCTGTAACCTTGATAGTGATGGAGGTTGAACAACATTGTGAATGTACTAAATATTACTGAATTGTACATTTTTAAATGGCAAATTTTATGTGTATTTTATAGGATTAAAAATAATAAAACCTCATTATCCTTTCATAGCTTCAGGAGGATACAGAAGTAGGTTCTTTGTGCAAACAGCTCTTGGAATAGAGGAGACTCCCTCCCTATCCACACCAGTTTGCTGCCAATTCTTAGGCATTCTCTGGAGGACTAGCCATTTTATCAAGCTCCTCTGGCAGATGTTTCATGCCAAGCCAATCTCCCCTTCCACACTGGCTGTTTCCCTGATTCCTCTTTGCACCATGGGTTGGTGAGTGTTCAGAGCATAAAATATACTTTTCAGATTAGCCTCAACAAAGCATAATGAAATGAGAGAGTCTGCTGGCTGACTCATTTAAAAAAAAAAAAAGTCAAATTACCTTAATTAATTTTCACACTTTTCAAAGCAATGGAACCATTTCTATTAAAATATTTTATCTTACAACCACAATAAATATATATGAAAAGGCACCCTCTACTCTGTGCCCTTTCCAGCAAAGGGTTGCCTCTTTGGGGTACATTTGAAATACACTGTTGCAGGTCAGAGTATATTCTTTACTACTTGCTTTTTTGATTGTTAGTTTATAAGCATTTTAAGAAATTTAAAGGAAACCTCCTCAAATCACATATAAGGATTCAGAGTTGCCAAGAAACAAAAGGGCCCATGTACTGACTTAGTCGCTGACAGACTCACTTACTCTGAGCTCCATCTGTGGGGCAGCAGCAAGAAAGGTGCCAGGGACATAAAGGGAGGAACTGAATTGTCTGTCTCAGTGCAAGGGCTGAAGGGGCAGCTTTCTCCCAGAAGGAAGTGCTAGCAGAAGCCAGTGTTCTTTTGTTGAGGCCTCCCTAACCCAGCGTGCAGGTGTAGGCGGCTGCCATATCTGAGTCTCCATCAACCTGTCTAACACTGTTCACCTGACCCTGGTGATTGCCTGAGACCCTGCCCCATCCAATTTTCAGGCCCACCCAAGCCTGGCACTAGTGGCAGCTAGCCTTGGTTCACAGCTTAGCCTCACACAGGCACCTCCAAGCTCAGCACAGGTGGCAGCCATCTGCAGATCACTTTGTAGCTCATATTATGTGGCCCCAGGTGGGGCACAGTCAGCTTCTGACCTTGGCCTGCAACAGAGTCCATCCCAGGAGGCCCCAGGACCAATATATCTGGTAGCCAGCTTTACACCACACCAGAACAGCACTCAACAACCTCCACAAAAGACACACCCAACGAGTAGACTGCTCAGGCACCAGAGCCCTGCTAAAGCAAATCTTGCTCTGTAGAATCAGCCCCTGCACAGCAGCCACTCCACTGTAGTCACAGCCTTTCCTCACAACCAGTAAGCCTGAGGGTCAATCCCTCCTATTGGCATGCCACCAGCAATCAAGGTTCTACTACAACAGGAGGGCACACGTAACCCACACAAGGGACATGCTGGAGCACCTGGCTCAGGTGACCAAGGAGACTATGCCACAGGACACCTACTATATAAGGTGGTCACCCTGCCAAGACTGAGAGATGTAGCAGAAGTATCTAATACCTAAAAACAAGCACAGGGAGGCCGCCAAATGACGAGATAAAGAAACATGTCCCAAACGAAAGAAGAGGACAAAGCTCCAGAGAAAAGAATGAAATGGAAGCAAGCAAACTACCAGATACAGAGTTCAAAACACTGGCTATCAGGATACTCAATGATCTCAGAACTTCGACAAAGAGATAGGAAACATAAAAATGGAGATAGGAAAAATAAAAAAGAATCAGTCAGAAATGAAGAATGCAGTAACTGAAAAAAGAATATATTAGATGGAATCAACAGTAGATTAGATGAAGCAGAGAATCAAATCAGTGATGAGGTAGATAAGTGGAAGAAAATGTAGCAGAAAACACCCAATCAGAACAGCAACAAGAAAAAAGAATCCAAAAAAATGAAGATAGTTTAAGGGGCCTCTGGGTCAACATCAAGCATACCGATATTTGCATCATAGGGATACCAGAAGGAGAAAAGAGAGAGCAAAGAATTGAAAACCAATTTGAAGAAATAATGATGGAAAACTTCCCTAACCTGGCAGAGAAAATAGACAGACCACCCTAGGAAGTGCAAAGAGTTCCAAACAAGGTGAACTCAAACAGGCCCACACCAAGACACATCATAATTAAAATGCCAAAGGTTAAAGACAAAGAATCTTAAAAGCAACAAAGGAAAAGCAGTTAGTTACCTACAAGAGAGTTCCCATAAGACTGTCAGCTGATTTCTCAATAGAAACTTTGCAGGCCATAGGGATTGGCATGAAATATTCAAAGCGATAAAAAGCAATGACCTAAAGCTAAGACTACTTGCTATACCTAGCAAAGCTATCATTTAGAATTGAAGAACAGATAAACATTTTCGCAGATGAGAAAAAGCTAAAGAAGTTCATCACCACCAAACCAGTATTACAAGAAATGTTAAAGGGACTTCTTTAAGAAGAAGACTTAAAAAATATAAAATGTCAATAACTATGTAGCTATCAACAATTTAAATGTAAATGGATTAAAATAAAATGTTCCAATCAAAAGACACAGAGTGGCTGAATGGATAAGAAAACAAAACCCTTACAACATGCCTCCTACAAGAGTCTCATTGAGGATCAAAAGATACAAAGACAGAAATTAAAGAGATGGAAAAAAGATATTTCATAAAAATGGAAACAAACAAAAAAAACCCCAAAACTGGGGTAGCAATACCAATGTCAGGCAAAATAGAGTTTAAAACAAAGGCTATAACAAGGGACAAAGAAGGACCCAGTAATTCTACTTCTGGGTATTTATCTAAAAAACTCAAAACAGTACTCTGAAGGGACCTATGCATCTATATGTTTATTGCAGCATTATTTACAATATCCAAGATATAGAAGCAACCTGAGTATCCATAAATGGATAAAGAAGAGATGGTACATGTATACAGTGGAATATTACTCAGCCATAAAAAATAATTAAATCTGTTTACAGCCATTCCACCCTGAACAAGCCCGATCCTGTCTGATCTTGGAAGCTAAGTAGGGTCGGGCCTAGTTAGTACTTGCATGGGAGACCACCTAGGAAGACCAGGCGCTGTAGGCGTAAAAAATAAGAAATTGTAAGCTGACAAGATCCTTGCAGTCTGTGAGGTCAACCAAGGGTTGCCTCACAAAAAAAAAAAAAAGAAAAAAAAAAGAATGAATTTTTGCCTTCTGCAACAACATGGATGGACCTAGAAGGTATTGTACTGAATGGAGTAAATCAGACAGAGAAAGACATGTCATATGTTGAATCTAGAGAACAGAATAGATGAACAAACAGAATAGAAACAAGCTCATAGATAAGAGCATTTTGCTAGTTGCTGGATGGGGAGGTTGGGCAAAGCAGGGAGAGGATTAAGAGGCACAGATTAGTAGTTATAAAAAAGTCGTGGGGATATAGAGTATACCATGGAGAATATAGTCAGTGGTATTGTACGTATGCTGTCAGATGGATACTGGATTTATTGGGGTGATCACCTCAGAATTTATAAATGTCTAATAATCACTGTGTTGTACACCCGAAACCAATATACTATTTTATGTCAACTAATTGAAAATAAAGAAATATTACAAAGAACAATACTGTTTTTATTTGAGGTGTGATTATGTTTTTAAAGTAAAAATTAAGTGTACTATTTTATAATCTGATTTTATCCCTTAGAATTTATTTTTTTGCACTAAACGAACATACATGTTTGAATCTAAGTGATGAGTGAAAGGTCTGGTAAATTTTTCATAAAAATAAAACATGCTGCTTATAGGTAGCTTCTGACCCTTTGCTACTTATCTCTCTTTTGTAGATTCTCAGCGGGAATTCAACAGTAGGCCAGCTACAGGATATGTGCCTGTGGAATTTTGGAAAAAAACTGGTATGTGTCTTTCTGCTTACAAGTTGCATGTACTTACTTATTTGTTGCCAGCATGGAACATATGTTTGAGGGAAAGGTAGTTTTCTCATAACATCCTCCTCATAGAGCTCTAGGCTCCTATCTCTCCCCCTCCAGCTTTCCCACACATCTGGACTGCCTCTCATGTTACTTTGCAGGTCAAGAATTTGGAATGACTCCCTGGAGTCCGTCCAGGACCTTTTTATACTCTTTTTATGGGTCACACTAAGGCATTAAGTAACCAATGCTTCCATTCCTGATCATGTAGCTTAATTCATATATGCCTTTTCACTGGAATCTATACTCACAGTTTTCATATGCCTACCACATTGTGTTCATTCTGCTCTTGAGACAGGCCTCTGCTCTTCCTTTCACCTTTGCTGTCCCTAGCTTGGTCAAGACCATTCTTGATAGGGCTCAATTTGTGCAAGAATAAAGGAGGGTGGGACTGCCCTCCTTCAGATGGAGGGCTAAACTAATCTCACATCCCTAATATTTCCCTTATTTAAATACTAGCTGCCTTCCTCTTGCCTCCCTTCTCCCCTCCCCCTTTTCTTGGAGCGGGGGGAGATTCAGTACAGTTTTTGGTTTTCTTATGTACTTCTACAAAAAATTAGTACCCGTTATTCATAAAAGACTTGCAAGAGCATCAAGATAATAAATGGACAAAAGATATGAACAGACAAATTATGAGAAATACAAATAAACATATTGCAAAAATTTTTATTCATACTGGCTATCAGGAAAGTACAAGATAAATATCTACCCTGATCAGTTAGCCCCCAAAATCTTAAACACCAAATTTTAGTGGACCCTTTTAATGACACTAAATAATTCACCAGAAGATGATATATGAAATTATTAAGTTTTACCAACCATGCATACATGCAAATTCTTGAAATCATTCCTCACTTTTTCATGCTTTTGAATCCTTTCAAAAGCAGATGATCCAGGCTTATGCACACAAATTGCTGAGAAGCAACAGTGTGTATAAAGATATTGTTTTTAATACATTCTAGGCAAGGGAGAGGAATCCTGGGACATGCCCAGATATCTGTGAATGGTTATGTGAATTTACAGTGCAACACCAGAACAAAATATTATTTTACCTTTAAAAATAATTTAGAAAACAACGTATCAACTTGGAAAAATCTTTGCGCTTAAAAATAGGAAATGTATATAATATTGCCAAAGAATGGAATAGAATTGTGGGAAATAAAGATAGCAATTGTTAAGTGAGAGAGAAAGATTATCATGCATAAGATCTCCTTGATAACCAGTAATTTTCTACTTGGGAAGTACCTTTGGTTAATTACAGTTAAGAGCCAGACTTTGGTGTTAAGCCAGCTAAATTTGAGTCTTTGTTCTTCTATAGTGCCATCTGTGACCTTAGATGACCCTTAGCAAGGTAGTTATTCCAAACTATGATTCTTACTTACTGAGCCTTAAATGGAGAGAATAGACGTTCTTCAGGGCATTATTTTCTTGGCTCAGTAAGAGACAACACCTACCTGGTAACTAGTAAGAGAATATGAAGAGTAGCTGTGGTGGGCCACAATGGACCTGTGTGGACACAAAAAGCAAGGGAAGCATGGAATTCAGTGTCAGGTCAAATCAGCATCATTCTTGCTTGGTCTTTGAAATGAAATCTTTCTTTTCTTAAGTCTGGAGCAATAAAATGGAAAGTTGTAGGAAGGCAGCCTAGAATACTCTTGAGCTTAGGCCGTATGTCAGAGCCAAGCAGTAAGGGAGTTTCCTTAGGCTTCTGGGTTGTCCAGTCTTGTGGTCTTGGAGGGTCATTCACATTGGGACTTAGGGCTAACACTCAGATACATAGAGTGTGTCATTTGTAGTGTCCATTCTATGGAAACCAAGCTGGATGGTAGTGATAAAAGGAAGTGATCAGGAACTAAGTGGGTGATGGTGACTAGACAGGGATTTGGAAGCCCAGAGTTCCTGGCAGCCTGCTAATATGTGTCACTTTCAGCCCATCTTTCTCTACTTGGGTCTTATATACCAAACTGCAAGCTGTTCATTTGTACCTGGATACCCCAGAGGCACCTCAGCCTTCTCACTTGTCCCCACACCAGCATTTTGCTTATTATCCATTTCATTTGCATGACCTGACCATTCTTTGCCTTTACCTCCACCTGCAGATCCTTAGATGCTGCCAGTCTCATTTTTGCCTCATCCCCTTCTCTTGCGCCACTTCCTCCTGCCTAAATTCAGTCTTCATCGCCTGAACTATTGTTCCAGCCTCTCAGTTGATATCTGTCTTCGGTCTTTTCTCCTTGCAGAGAACCCTTTAGGGTTCACATTTTCTTTAGTTCACAACTTCTAAAAATTAATTTCTACCTACTATCTCAACCAAGACACATTTTTTTGATCCTCTCCTGCCACTTGTATTGCTGACCACTTTTCTCCCTTTGAACTACCTCTTATACTGACTGACATATATCATGGCACCTAAGCCACCTTTTATACTTGGTCTCAGTTACAAAAACATGGACTATGCCTTAGCCACCTAGGTGTCCACAATCCCTAGCACAATGTGCACATATATCTATATACCCAGCAAATGATTACACGAATGGACAAGTATGAGAATAAAAGTGAACATCTGTGTCATATGTTCATCTCTGTATTTTTAGTCATCTTGTTTGAGCTCTGTCACTTAGAATTCATGTGGGGTGGGAGGGAAAAGATTTCTTGGCCAGTTGATTTTATTGTCACTTTCTTCTAGAAGAAGCTGTGAATAAGGTGAAAATTCAGGCCATGTCAGAAGTACAGAAAGCTGTTGCTGAGGCAGAGCAAAAAGCTTTTGAAGTAATTGCAACAGAGAGAGCTCGGATGGAGCAAACCATAGCGGACGTCAAACGGCAGGCCGCAGAGGATGCCTTCCTCGTCATAAATGAGCAGGAAGAGTCAACAGAGGTCAGAGCACTGTTAGCCCTGGGGCTGGGGCTGGGGCTGGGGCAGCTGGAGTGACCCAGCCCACTGCTTTCTTCTCTGGTGCTGGGCAGTAAGACAGCCGTCCACTCTTGGACTAAATGATTATAATTTTTATCCAGTACCAGAAGAGTTTCGTTTCTTGATTATGTTATATTCTTAAATATATTAGCTCATTATATTGATTTAAATTTTGAAAACTCACCCTAAAGAGTTCGTGGAATTGCACAATAATGATGACCACCATTGACTAAGTGGGTTTATTTACTGTTTGCCAGCCATGGAGCTAAGTGTGTATATTGTCTTTTTGATCTTCACAATGACCCTGTGGTGAAGGTGTTAATTGGATTCTGATTTTACAAATGAGGAGACTATGACTTAGAAATTTAACTGATATAATCCCACAGTGCTGAAGCCAGGGTGCAGGGTAAGGAAATGCGGCCCCTATAGCATCTGGCCTGCTTATAAATAGAGTAGTCCCTTAATGGATTGAAATCACAGATCAGGCAGACCCGTCCAGCCCAGCCCTCCAAAACCCAGGACCCACGACTTGGTGATGCTTCTTAGAGAAACTGGATGCTCTCATATTATGATGACAATGAAAACAATGAACAAGCTGAAAAGAAAAAAGCATATGACAAAAACATCATAGCAGCCCTTTTGAATATAATGAAAATTTTCTGGAACTTTCACTTTAGACATTTCTCAGCTTTAAGATAAACTTTAAGTCCTAAACAAGCCTATTTCTATAAGTATGCAGATTCCATCTACCAGTTGAGAGATTAGCTGTCTTTGAGACATTCTCTTAAAATAATAAAGAACTGGGACTTTTTAGCTGGTTTGTTTTTTTAAACAACAGGAAGTTTATTTTCTCTATCTATTTAAATGATCCCTTTCAATATAGCATCGCCAAGCTTGGCAATGTGAAGATAAAAATGTCTAAATATCATGTGACCATCACAGACGATATGGAAAAATTCCTTATTGTAGCACTCCAACAAAAACACTGAATTGTGAGAAATTAGTTCTTTTAACCCTCCCCACTTCTCTTCTCCTAGTTTTTCTTTAGAATTGTTTTTGAGCAGTGATATCTCTATTTCTGTTGTGTGTATTTAATTTTATATCTATAGCTATCCATATCAATATATTCATCCATATTTATCAACTTTTATATCTATGTTTATATTTAACTATATGTCTTTCTCCTAAGAAGGGTTGTAACATTTTCACTAAGAGCATGAGTTCTGGATCTGGACTGCATGGTTTAAATCCCTGCTCTCCATTTCTAGGAGTTTGCTTTCAAGGAGCTGTAATTTTAAACAATGTACAAAGTGGCCTGCAGGTGAGGTGCACACCAGCATCTATGTCAGCAAACTTTCTTTCCCAAATTAGAGGGATAAGATGGCCTAAGCTTTGGATGAGTTTGCATTGGACCAGAAGGGCTGTTTTACCTCTGTTTCACCCAGAAAATTCTCCTTAACTTATAGCCGGGCATCCCTGGAGTTTCTTGTTCATCCTGTGAGAGGTTGGCTTGGTATAATGGAAGGAGCCCAGGACTGGAGATTAGGAACCCTGATTCCAGTCCTCATTGCCCCCCACACTGGCAGTATACCCTTAAAGGAAAGTTTCCTTCCCTGCCTGTATAGTGGGTGTATAGCAGCCCATGTCCTGCCATTCTCATAGTTTCTAGAAAGATAATAATTCGATTGTGGTTGCGGAAATGTTTTTAAACTGCAGTGCACTAAATGCACTGTGCAGATGGAAAAGATTTTGTTATGTGGTTAACAACATACATATGTAAGCTGTGGCACCTCCTGCTTTTGGGGAACAGCTGCCTCCTCTGAGGGCCAGACCCTCAGGCACTACATCTTCTTGTAGTGCTTCGGGTAGAGGGATGAAGTGAGAGGTCCCCTCATCACCACAAGGCACCTTCTGTCCTGAACCTGGCTTTCCTATTAAAAATAGTGGTCTAGCAGTTGACTGTAAAATGAGCCGTTTCTCCTTTGGGCCAAGTTTGCAGTAAGGTCGGGGAGGTCTGGGATTTTGACAAGCCCAGGTAGTTCCGATATAAGTGGTCCCTGGGCACACTTGAAATAATATTGGCATAAACTGATGGCCTATGCTTTACAAAGGAAATTCTGGAATTTCATTTCTGAGTTCCCTTTGCAGTAACTCAGAAGGTTTATAGCCTGCTCTCATTAACTACAAAGGACTATTTAGCCAAGTGTGTTGCTCTAGCTTCGAAGAATGCTAATTTGAAGGGCAACTACAAGAAGAACCCTTTTCTGTCTTATATCTTGGCAGAAAGCCTCATGGTCAAGTCAGGGAAAGTCACAGGAAAAGGAAACATGACAGTATTCTTTTCACACTGTCTGCTCTGACATCACATTGTTCCTGCATGTCTGAGTCCTGCCTCTGTGGGACGTTATTTATCTTATTTGATCTCATAAATCATGAAATAAGCCATTTTAAATATAATGGCAGCTGAGGTGAAAGTACCAGTAGTTTAATACTCTTCCCCGGTTTGAGATGTTCTTGCAGACTTGCACAGAGGGCTTACAGGCTTTCCATTCAGCTGGGGCTGACCAGTTGACCTGTGTGTCCACAGCAGCCCTATGTAGGCAACCACTGAGTTCTTCCCTACAAGTGATAATGTTCTGTGTAAGCATTGTTTGGAGTCAGCCTCTCATCAGCCTCTCAAACTCTGAAGTATTAAATTCTCTGGAATGCAGTTTGCTTGATCATCTGTAAATAGACCCTGAGAATTACTTCTGTTCCCTATTTTGATCCTCTGGTGCTGGTAAGTTTGGGCAATCCCTAGACTGGTCTCCTGAGAAGGATGTTATGTTAGAAACCCTTTCTAATGCTTTTTGAAATTAAACTTATACATTGAGTATGGTGGAGTCAGGAGGTCTGGAGTTTGGGCTTTGCCTAGCCAAGTAATCATTTTATTTTATTTTATTTTAATTTATTGGGGTGACTTTAGTAAATAAAATTATATAGGTTGCAAGTGTACAGTTCTATAATACATCTATATATTGCATTGTATTCACCACCCAGAGTCAGATCTCCTTTTGTCACCATATATTTGATCCCTTTTACTTTTCTACGTCCCCAAGTAATCACTTTATAACCTTAGGCAAATCCAGCCTGCTGGCCTTCTGTGTCTCATCTGTGCAATGCAAAAGGTGGGCGAAGTGACCCCAGGCCCACTTTGTGTCTGCCGTTTTTCACTTGAGCAAGAGTCCTGATTTCATGGGGGGGATGGCCATCTTTCTTCCTTAGTGGGTGGTCAGACCAGGCCTGTGATCGACTTCTGCCATTCTGAGGAACTTGGGGAGGCGAGAGCTGAGAAAGCCGTGCCCCTTCCTGATTGCTTCACCTGGCCAGTATCATAAGGCTTTCTCTTAGAAGCAGGTCCTGGAGACCTCAGGTGCAGAAAAAAGCACTGCCGGAGTCATGGGAGCCTAGAGGAAGGAGAGGACCACAGGGCAGGTGCTGAGAGCTGCGCTTG
>NW_011889117.1:864891-906990 GCF_000151845.1 Pteropus vampyrus
TTAAGAACTTCTAGTCCTTAATTTACCTTACCCAAGGGTTTTTTATCTTAAAAAGAAACTCAGTACAAGGCACCTTTCAAATGCTTGTATTTCCATTGCATAAAGCATCCCTAGAGGAGGAATAACAGAATAATGTTACTTTACTGTGGAACTCTTTAAGCTGCAACAGTTGGTGGGATGTCCTGCCTTTAACAGAGATAAAATGAGCACCCCAGACAGGCCTTGCCTACATTTCTGTAATATGTGGGATGTTCCGTAGGGAGGTCATGGAGCCTCTAAATCAGTTTTAGCAAGAGGGTGCTTTGTGGTGTCCACTGGGTCTGTCTCAGCTCACTATCTTCACTGGCAAGCCAATAAACACCTTTAATTTTTTTTTTTTGTTGTATCCTAATCATTTTTTCCTTAAAAATATTTTTATTAAAACCTAGTTAACATACAGTATTTTACCTGTGGCCACAAGACTAGCCAGCGTATCTCAGATTTTTCCCAGCTGGAATAAAGACCCAAAACCAACAAAATACTATTCATCAGGGCTTGATGTCAATTTCTTAAGGGAAGGTTTTAGTGTACAGTCCTCGCGGACTTGGTGGGCTGTGGTTGCAATGACAGCTTAGTTTTCAGAGTTTATAATGCTATTCTCCATAGCTTTGATCATGTGCTACCTACCCAGAGGCCAAGCTAAAAACCTGGGCAGTATTCCACACTGGACTTCAGTTCTCAAACCTTTTGCTGTATTAATTTCTCATAGGTTGTAAGGACATCTGTCTAAGACTTCCTCTGTAGACAGGAAGAATCCCTTTCTTTTAGCTCCCTCCATTCTGAAATTCTCCAGCTCCCTGGTTGAGAGGAAGAGGGGCACCAACTTGGGGTGGGGTGGGGGGCTGGAGAGGCAGGGGTGAGTCCAGGTTCCCCACTTGGTTTCCAGTTTCTGCTGATAGCACCCCAGCTACCGGGTTGGGGGTGCAAGTTCAGGCTTCCCACTTCTAGTTGGATTTTAGGTATCAATATAATCAGGCTGCTTAGAGGACCAACATTTATAGTTAATATTTGGAGGGGACAAAAAGACAAAGCGGCTCAGCGGTGGTACTGAAGGTGTCAGGGTGGGTAGTCACAGGCCCTTCAGTGTCACCCTGGAAACCAAAAGCAAATGTGATTACGTTCCTGTCCAACCATCAGAGCTCATCTAGAGATTGAGGCCAGTGCTCAGCATCGCCTGCTGAGGAACACTGACAAGTGACCAGACGTCGTTGTCCTCTGCCCAGTGAGGAACGATTGCAAGAACCAGAGAAGACCAAACGTGGCCAGTATGGGAGCTGTCTTTAAATGTTCCGAGGGTTGCTTGAGGGCTGGATCATCAGTCCTCTGGGTTCCCACCGCCTGCAGCGTGCCTACCTGCATCCAGTGGTGAAAACTGACTCTGGAAGAACTTGGTTCCATCCACCTGCACAGGAATAGTCAGCCCAACTTGAGGTGCACTCTACTTTAGAGGGTCCCTGCAACTCCAGGAGTCATGTGGCCCTCAGGTCACAGTGAGCAGGTGGATCATTTCTCGGACAGTGCTGGGTCATGTATGTCTCAGTGGATCTAAGTCTGGAAACAGGACACATCTCCCCAGCCTGGATTCCTGTCTGGCCTGGGCTGCAGTGTACCTTGTGCACACTGGTGTCTTGTGCCCGTCCAGGCCAGGTGGTCTACCAGGAGCTCCTCACTTCTCAGTGTCAGTGTGAGCATCTGCAGCTTCTAGACAGAAAGCCTACAGTTCATACGGCCTTCTTCCAATGTCAGATTGGTCCCAAGTGCTGTCACCAGCGTGCAAAGGGTGTAGACCTTGTTCTGGGTAGTCGCAGCAAATAGTGGATTTTGAGGGTTCAACAGCATAGTTGGAATTGTAGTGAGTTCTTCAGAATGAAAGCATTAATAATGACCAGGTGGCTGTTGGTTCCTGGAAATTGTAGGAGGGGTTATGGATTGAATAAATCATTTAAAATAAAATATATCTTGGAGGCATTATTCAAAACTGGTTTCTGGACTCTCCCAGGTGAGTAGACCAAGCCAACTTTCTTAGGTGTGTGTTTTTGCTTTTAAGCTATTTACGGAGAACTGGGCGGTGGCGTGTTTGAACCAAATGTAAGAAAAACCAGAGGGACCTGGGCTGTTCCAGCATGGGCCAGACAGCTAGCTGTCGGGAGGAGTCCTGCCTGGGGTGGGGTGGGGTGCTGGGCCAGCTGCCAACTCTGGGTGTCCGATACTTAGGAAACCAAAATGTTGACTCCCTGCCTCTGCCCACGTGCATTGAATTGCTCATTTCCAAAGATGATGGCGCAGGTGACCTTTTCTATCAGCCAGGAGGTTAGGAGGCTGAGGGTGGACCTTGCCTCCCTCCACCTCCACAGCCCTAGAGATGGCGCTTTCCCTGCAGACCGCATCTGGTCAGATCCACAACTGCCCAGTGTACACTCATTGATGCTTATACCAAATAGGGCATGTGCAGCTGGCAGGGACACTTGTCCCTGTGTTGGAGTTGGCAGAGACAAGCAGCAATAAGCATTAGGTGAATGGTTGAAAGTGCTGTTTGGCTAAGAGGACTTCGGTCCACTTTCACAGCTTTTCAAGTTCCTGATGAGGCTACAAAAGCTCCATTTATAAAAGAAAGCCAATAATGTAAATAAATCCAAAACTAAGCCTCCGAGCGTGGTTTTTAAAGGGGGATGATGAATTAGAAACCACCCACAGGATGCAGTAGTCTGGTTTTTCTGTGCTTTGTCATTTCTCTGATAGGAACTTTTGTTACTTAACTCTGTGCATAACTTATTTAATGTACTGTATAAATGAACCAAAACTGTTAAATATGTATTTAGTTTGTTCTACTTAAAAGTAGTCAATAAAAAGGCTATATTCCTTTTTTGACTCAAGCTGGAATGTGCCTGGGAGGGAAGGTGGTACCACACTGAGATATCCTGCCGGCCGGCTCCTGCGTTCTCGCCCCATCTTCCCCAATCTTTGGAAGGTGGGGGACCTCCATGGTCCCTGCTATGGTCTAAAAGGGGTGAAAGCAGAAAGTGTTGCTAAGAGGGTGATTCTAACTGCCGTGCCTCTGGGAAGCCAGCCGAGGGGCGCAGGTCCAACTAGGCTGTCTGCTTTTGCCCACGATTTGGCCTGCCCACCCCATGGTCCTACAGTCAAGTGACAACAGCTTGCCGACCCTCCCAATTCCTAGTTAGCCCTTCACCATTAAGTGATTTAATAAGGCAAATACATCCACAGAAAGTTCGAAAAATAGGGTAATGAATTTGTTAAGTCCTTTTTTCTAATAACATGTAATTCCTTAAAATGTTTTAATGTAACCTCGGCTTGTGAATATTCATTCACTTGTGTCCTTTTCACACTGACGTTAAATCTTAACTAAGTTCACTATTGCCTGCACATTTATGTGCTTAATTAATGGTGGTGTGATTTAACTGAGGCCATAGTTTCCTTAAATCTTCAGATCCTGTCGGGCAATTGGATTGCTTTCATGTTTTCCTGTCTAGCATACTGAACTGGACATCTCTCTTCACTTGATTTATTTCTTTGGGATAGTTTTCCAAAGCAGGATTTCTAGAACTGACCATTGATTGGATCCTTGAAGCATACGTTCAAACTGCTTTCTCCGAAAGCCCACCCACCAGCTTGCCGTGCCTCCAGCAGGCCCTGGGTCGTACTTCCACTGCTCTAGGGTGGTCTAACCAGCTGTGACATGACAGACTGATGCAGGCACACCTGTGCACACCTGTGTGTGGAGTCTCGGTCTGTCTGTCCAGTTTCCTGGCCAGTGACCTGAGGCAAGGTGCTGGCCTCTGCCCTAGACCTACTTCTGAGTAAACTCTCCTGAGAGGCTTGTTGGGACCACCAGCTTCACAGGCCCACAAAGAGCAAAGGGAGGGGTTGGTTATTAGATCTCAGGGAGGAGAGCTTGGCTGTGGCCTTGGTCCCAGAAGGTAAAGTGGAGGCTTAGCTGTATGCTTGTTCATGCACGTGGTGCCAACTGCCTAACCCTGCAATCTACCATCTAGAACAACTACAGGATCTTAACCTTGGGACAGCCTAGCACAAAAAAGCACGTTTGGTAGACAAATCGCCAATCCACAGACTGCCTTAGCTCTGGAAAAACAGACCCCAGGAACTCAAGTGATAATATAATAAGATATTATGTTAAATTTGCTGTAGAAGTGGCAGACTGAAAAATTTGCCATTTCCATAAAACACCCAAATGCTGGATAAATTCTGATGAAGGTACTTGTAACTGCACTGCTGAGGTCACAGATGAGAAATTGAGTAAACAAACCACAGAGGTAGGTTGAATTCAAAAGAGGAAACCTGTGCGCCATAGGAGCAAAAGAAATTCCAAGAAGTCAGTTTGAGGGATTAGCTGCCTATAGGGGGAACAGGAGACTAGACTTTGAGCCTCTACTAAATGTAGAGACAAAAGTGAGACTGCTCCATGAAGCCAAGTCACGCTCACTTTGGCCTCAGTGAAAAGGCAAGCAGGGAAAATCTGCCTGTCTGCAAAGGGAATGAAGCAGATAACCTCTGCCCCTACTGAAGAATGAAAAAGAATCTGACCAGAGACTACTTGGGTCTGCTCTCTCCTGGGGCTGAGATTCAGATTTTCGTTACTTCAGAGGTCAAAGAACCCATGGGTTGAGAAATTAAGATGATTCCAGGCTTTGTAGTATCTCCTGGTATCTGGCAGAAGCATAACTGTCAATCATCTAGAGAAAAAATCAAAATAATCATAATATTGCCTATCAACCAATTAAGTATCCAAAAAAGTTACTAAACATCCAAGGAAATGAGCCACTATGAGGAAAAGTCAGCAGAAGCAATCATCAACTCAGACTCCTGGGACTTCAGTCATCATTATCAGATACAGAATATAAAATAACTATGAAACCTCTAGAAAAAAATTAGCAAAAAATACAAGACTAAAAATAACTAGGCAGATAGCCTTCCAGAGGCCTCTATTCTGGGAGAGACAAAGCAGTAATCTGTTAAAAAATAAACATAATTAGGCAGATTTGAAAATAGAATTCTGGAAATGACAATCGCTGAAACAGAGTACTACTGAATAGCATATTTCAATGAATTTGAAAATGAGTGAAGCGTTACTATATGATTCTTTGTTACAAAGAGATGGAAAATGGGTTCTTTCTGAAAGAGGATTGTGAGAGAAGAGCCCTTTCAAATTTTACCAAGCATAGAGTCGAGGAGCCTATTGACTTGTGTTTATCAGTACAAAGGGGGAAAAAAATGGCTTGAGATGATGATACAATCTCAAAATGAGCAAACATGCATCGACCTAAACCCATCTTGGCCCTCTGTGCTTGTTTCCAACTGCTAGATTTTGAGGGTGGTGGGTTGGATATATCCTCTCCTCAGGCATCCTCCGTCTCCAGGGTTGGGGAAACCAACAACCCCACCCTCACCCTTGCCTCATGACCCAGGACGGCTTCATTGCCTAGTGTCGGACGCCCTCTTGTGGATAGATCTAGACGGACTACCTCTGCCGCTTCCATCCACAAGTGAGATGCCTATCCAGGGCTCACGCTCCAGTAACTTTTGCCTTCTCCTTTGCACCTTTTCTGAGGCTGCCTTCTGCCCCACAGGTTCATCTAACGTTTTCCGGGTGCCTCCTGGGAAGTTCCAGAAATGATCATGCGCTGGCTCCACTATCACCTACCTTCCCAGAGCTGGGCCCTGGGTTGTCCACATCAGAACCATCCTCCATCTCATGCTGTGTCCCATGGCTCTTCCTTGCTGCCCCATCTGCCATCCTACAGCCCCAAGGCTTATAACTGCCACTGTCCTCCACCCTGGGCTGATTTTCATTACTAGAGGATGCCCGAGATCTCCCTTAGCACTGTTCACACTTGAGAACAAATAGCTATTGAGGCCAGGGACTAGATCCATCTTTGTGACCCACAGAAAAGTACTTGCTCACTGAGCCTCCGTTTCTTCATCTGTAAATTGGGGGTGCCGATGATGCCTACACCATTGGGTTGTCGTGATCATATGGGAGTCACCCTAGCATAGGACCTAGTACCCAGGAAACCCCCATAAACAGAGGCTGCTATCACAACCTGCTGCTCTCTCTGCCAGTCAGTGATTTCCCTGAGGATTCATCTTTGTCCTAGTATCCTGCCTGGAGCCTAGTGTCTTAAGTAGTATTTGTTTGAGGAATAACTTTGTGAAGGCCCACCTAATTCTCAGGCCCTTTGTTAAGCCCCATAAGCATCTGTGTTAAGGGCACTTGGTATGCATGTTTCTCATTGAGAGCTGGAGGCTAATGGCAGCCATCTAGATTGCCGCTGTCTCTCTAGCACCTGGCCTGGCACTGGGCCAGTCCCCAGGACAGGTTTGAATGTGTGCAGGTGAGTCATTGGCACAGGTGGGAGGAAGGTGAGGGAGCAGGTGCAGGGAGTGGGTGAAAGGGTGGGGAACAGCAGCTGGTGGAAGCAGCCAGGACCTCTCCCAGCTTCAGTAGTCTGCCTACCCTTGACCTGGGTACTCTCACCAGCCAGGGACATTTCACCATCCCCAGCACCCACCACGGAATAGGTGCCCAGTGGATGTTAAAAAGAGACACCAAGAGCAGGGCATTGAGGGCATGGATTAGGAAAGGCAACCCAGACCTGATGGCCTTGACCAGCTACTTAAAGGCTAAGGAAACGTTTCTGTAGTGAGTGGGGATGGCAATGAGAAGAAGTTTTTCAGTTTTGTTTGCTTTAGCTATTTTTGTGGAGGAAACAGAAGAAATTAGAACACAGAATAGAAAGCACAATGATTTCCTCCTGCATGGGCTTCTCTGTCAAGGACAGACACTGAAACCTGGACAGACACCTGTGACTCAGGTGCTGGCAGCACTTTTTAGGAACTGCCAGGGATCTGGGAAGTGGGGTGGCAGAAGGACAGCTTGGCATGGCGCTGGACAAGGAGCCATCAGGGAGCCCTATGCTTGTTTTTCTGGCCTGGGAAGCCAGGCCGGTGAGAGCGGCTCTGTGTGACCCTACAAGTCTGAATTCCTGCCGGGGTCACCGCGGGGAAACCTCAGAGAAGACCCTTCCTGGAGTCTCAGACTGCATACACCCTGAGCTGCTACCATCTGAGCTGCCTTCCTGGCCATGCCCCAGTGCTCAGCAAGGACCTGGCACCACTGGGGCATTCAGGAACACTGGCGAAATGTCACTCAGCTCACTAAAAACCTACACAGCTTCCTCAGGACGAAGTGCCTCGGAGGCCCTGCTCTTCCCCGCCTTGGCCTCGGCCCACTCCCCCCTCCCCCAGCATCGGCCCACTGCTGGGCTTCCTTTAGTCAACAAGGCAAGCTCTCCTCCTCAGAGCCTGAAAAACTCCTGACCCCAACACACCCCAGACCAGGTCAGAGGCCATCTTGTTCTCTTGTGGAACCATGTGCCTCCCCTTTAGAGCCCTTGTCCATGTTACTTACCTCCCTCTGTGCCCCCAGACCCTTCTCCCCAGATGGCTCGAATGAGGATCCCACAGTGGCTGGACAAACCAACTCAGCCATTACTTTCCTGGAACTGCTCTATGTCAGGTGACAGGGGTGGTCTGGAAGGGGGTGAGGAGGGATGGAGAGAGAGGTTCTCTCTGGGGACAGGTCTTCTCACAGAACCAGCCACGCTCTCTGGGACCCCGAGAAGGCTCTGTGCTCAGCCCCCCAATTCCACAGCACACCCTACTGGCATGGTGGGGGGTGAAGCTAGAACCTCCAGCCAACTTTGAAAGCACTGAAAGCAGAGACCATATCCACTCCCCTTTCCCAGGTAAGATGCCAGAACCAGGGTTTGTGTGGGGTGAGAAGGCCCGAAATTGAGGAAACCTGGGTCAACAGCGAAGTTCTCACCGTCTGCAGGTAGGGGGGCTCAAGATGGGAACTGGTTAATTTCTGAAGAACGGCTTCCCGCCCTGAGTCTGTGGTCTGAGATGCAAACCAGCCCCACAGCCTGGCCTTCTTGCTGAGGGAGAGAGAGGACACAATACCAGAGGAGACCACTGCCTTTATTGTCTCTGTGCTGGGGTTCAGAGGTGTCTGGGGCAGCAGGTGACTCTAGACCCAAATTATTAATACTTGGCAAGATCACCTTGGGGTTCCCATAGAGTCCTGAGTATGGGTGGGCATGAACATGCAAATGATATGCAAATGACATGCAAACCAACCCAGGATCTTCTACATGTCTCCAGTGCAGCCAAGAGTGCAGGAAGAGTCTGGAGCCTGCCAGTTCAGGAGGGTGAAAGGGATACCCAAGTCCTTATCTCACACCGCAGATGGATCCAGCCCAGCCTCAGGGGTCAAGGTTGAGGAAGGGGGTCCCTGAGCATCAGCCTTGGTTCTGCTGCTGGTTAAGGAAGAGCAGAAGCCTGGCCCCAAGACAGCAGGAAGAAAGCAAGGCACCCACTATGCAGCCAGACAGCCCAAGGCTCACCCAGAGAAGCTAGGAATCCGCCCTGGGTCACAGCGAGGCAAGGGCAGAAGGGACCAGAATCCAGGCCTCCTGAGCCAGGCAGAGGCCTCAGAAACCAAAGCTACAAACAATAAAACATACTGATAAAGAAACAGAAAGCAAGCAGCCCAGTCCTTGATTCCTGGGCTGAGAGTCTCTCCACCAGCTGGTCTGGGAGGCCTCTGACAGCCAGGCCCCAGGTGTAAGAGCAGCAGGTCCTGTGTCTTGGTGCTGAATTGACTAGTCCAGAAACTCCAGCAGGAAGCAGGCAGGGCCCCAGGGTCCTTGGCTAATGCAGGTCAGGCTCAGTTATTATTTATAATCCACCAGGAGGCTAGGAGTCAGAGGTTGGGGGTCAGAGGCCATCAGGGGCCCACTGCCCCTCCCCAGGTCCCAGGGCTATAGAGAGGATCGGGAGCTGCAGCACACCTGGGAAGAACACAGTGGTGAGGGTGTCTGGAGCCCGCAGGTGGTCGATGAGGATGCGCTGGAAGGCCTTACTGCAGGCAGACTGCTGGTGCCTGGGGAAGGCCGTGGAATGGACTGAGGCTCAAGCTAGTCCTCCGAAGATCAAGATCACTTGGTTAAGAGCTCCCCACTGCCACCCAAGTCCTGCTGCCTGGATTCAGATATCAGTCCTTCCTCATACTGGCTCTGAGCCTCAGTTTTCTCCTCTGTGAAATGGGACAATAGTGTCTACTGTACTAGGCTACTGTGAGGATCACATGAAGTAAGGCACAGGTGCTTGGCATAGGGTGTGGTACAGTGGTGACAGTGTATATTCATTGAGTATCTACTGTGTACTTGTCACCATGTTCAGTTCTTTACACATCGTCTCATTTAGCTCATTGGAGAGTAGAACTGTTATCACTCCCATTTTGGAAAGGAGGCCACTGGGGCTCAGAGGGGTTGGTAACTCTCTTGAGGTCCCACAGCCAATAAACAGGATAGGACGATTTAAACCCAGGAGTGGCTCACTCCAGAGCTTCTACTCAATAAACATTAGCTGTTAGACCACCATTCATACCTTCTCCAGGAGGCCTCATCCTGCCAGAACTCGTACAAGGTGAAGGAGGCATTATCCAGCATCTTCTGGGCAGACACACTGTGGAGCCAAAGAGATGGGCCAGGCCAGGGCAGGCCTGGGATGCCACCACTGCTGCCCACCCAGCCAGGGGTATCTAATAGGAGCCCTGGCCCAGGACACGCAGCCCCCGCGCTCCTCCCAGCTCATTCCCCCACCTTCCTTGGCTAGCCCACTGGGCAGCTAGGGACTCACTGCAGGCAGTGGGTCTGGGCCCCTGTGAAGTCCACGTAGCAGCGCAGGGCACGATGGAAGTCCTGCAAGGCTTCTTCTGCCACTTGCACCTGCCTCTGGGCCACAAGGATGTGCTGGCAAGAGAGGCAGCCCAGTAAGCTGAAGTAGGGCATGACTTACACCAGACCCAGACTATCCGAGGTCAGTGTCCTGCCCCAGTACGGCTCCCAACCTCCCTGGCTCCATCTGACTCTTCTCATCACCAAGTCACTGCCTTGATCCAGTCATTAGCCCACTCTCCTGCGGTATGCCATCACTTCTAACTGTCCCCTCCAGCCTCCGTCCACACTGCCCCAGAGCCAGCTTTCAGGAAGGCAGAGGAGGGAAACTAAATCCCAAAGAGGAGCAGTGATTTCTGCGGGGCCACAGAGCAAGGACCAGAACCTAGCGCCTGCCTGCCAGGCCTGGGGGATGAGGACTGGGGAAAAGCTGGGAAGGGTGGGTGGGTAGCTGACCCTATGAACTCCCTCACTTCATGAGCGAGCACCTCCTAGCCCAATACCCAGCCCCCTGTCCCTCTCCCAGACTCACCGAGTCAGGCCCCTTGGTAAGTACCTCTTCATGTAGGGGTTCCAGCCGGGGGGCCTGTGAAGAACACAGAGTGTGGGCTGGGCCCCCAGCATGTGCCTGGCTTGGGCAGACTCCAGAAAGGTCCACTCCCATGGGGCACTGGCCACATGGCCACTCACCTTGCATTCAAGCTGGTCAATTAGCTCCTGGAGACGGTTGACCTGGAGCCGCCACTGCATCTCTGCCTCCGAGCTCCGCCCTGAGGGTAAGGGTCCATGGGGGCATGGCTGGGGTAGGAGGTCTCTCAGGTTGAACTGAGGGGCAGCGGAGGAGCAGGCACCAGGGGACACTGGGGAATGCTGCATTTGCTTTGGACTCTCCTTAGCCAGCCCTCCCGCCATAGCCCAGGCGCACCTATGTCAGAGGAACCAGGAGACCAGGTGGGTGATCGACTAACGCTCCGCAAAGCCCTGCGCCCTGCCCGCTGGCTGCCACAGGGCCTGCTCTGCACCTCCGTTCTCTCTTCATATGACCTAAGGGAAATAGAGGGTTGGTCCACTGCTGGCAGATCCACAGGGCCAAGGACGGGGACCCCAGAACAGGGCCAGGCTTGAGCGAGGCAAGACAGGCTTCCCAGAACATTGAGGCCCCAGCCTCAAAGCCAGCATCCCTCTCACCTCTTCTCGGCCTCCCTGCCCAGAACAACAATCTGGACTCCAGGATGCTGAAACTGTGACATGTGGTCAAAGCTGAGGGACTTGGAATGTGAAGATAATGGGCATTTGTGAACTGGACCCACAGGTTGTCTGGACTCCTCATATACCTTGGGCCACGGGCCTGGGTCTCCAGGGTATCTGATGCCCCCTCCAGTGAGCTTTGCAGGGCTTGTAGCTGGCTCACTGTCTCCCGCAACAGGAAGCGTGTCACAAACTGGTCCACCTTGGAGGCCCGCTCATACTCCTGGGGGCAGAAGGGGCATAATCAGCATCTCTTGGCCCTAAGCATATATTTATTAATGGGGAGCCATTTCCCTGCTCCCCCAATCCCTGTCCATCAGAGCAACAGTGGTGATGTAAAGAGCAGAGGGCCTGCAGAGCTGGCATAAGCAGGAGGGCATGGGAACTGGGAGCAGGGCCTGGCCCCCCTTTCTGGGAAGTATGAGGCCAACTTAGAGGAAGGCATCTACATTCTCTGGGCCCCAAGGCCCCTTCCATATTGAGGCCACCACCTTCATCCAGTAAGGCCTCTGCACAGTTAGGCTGTTGGGGTTGGGAGTGGAACAGATCACAGGACATCTAAAGACCAATTTTGACACATAAGGCAAAATGATGGTATAATGTGATCCTATACTCACCAGCTGGCTGCAAACTCACAGTCTATACATGCATATATAATTCACTCCTTCAACAAACATTTACTGAGCACCTTTTACTGGGAGCTGCAGACACAAGACAGCCAAGTCACTGCCATCAAACACACACACCCCAGCACTGAGCCCAGCCTACATCACTAGCCTCCTCCAGCTCCCTCCCAAGATGGAGAGACTGAGAGGCTGACCAAGTGCCAGGTTCTCAGGGCTGGCGTAGGGAGGAAGGGGTGGTGGGGCAGGGAGTTCCAGGTATCTGCCCTCCCTCTACAACGAGCCCCAAAAGCACCATCCATCAAAGGCTTTGTCTTCTGCCCATGACCCGCCTTGGCTCAGCCATCAGATGAGCCCTGTTGGACCAGGCTTATGAGCTGAGAGGCAAGGACAGAGGGGAGGCTAGGTCCTCTCATTCTCACACAGGCCAGTAGTTTCTGTCCTCTCTCTAGACTTCTGCCTTACTCGACTTCCTTGCTATGCTCTGAGCTCTCTAAAATCCTTCCGATAAAGTCCCTTTTGAGTGTTTAAGATGATTAATCAGTTTCTATTGCTTGCAGCCAAAGAACCCAGCTGACACAAGCACCCACTTTGTGCCAGGCCCTGTTCCAAGCAGAACTTCATTTAATACTAACAACTTATGGTCACTAATTAACCCCATTTTGCAGATGAGAAGACTGAGGCCTAGAGCAGTTGATTATCTTGGTCAAAGTCACACAACTAGTTAGTGGCAGAGCCAGAATTCAAACCCAGGCCA
Source organism: Pteropus vampyrus (assembly GCF_000151845.1). Lineage (NCBI taxonomy): Eukaryota > Metazoa > Chordata > Mammalia > Chiroptera > Pteropodidae > Pteropus > Pteropus vampyrus. Next base: position 877,338 of record NW_011889117.1, read on the forward strand.
CAAAATTCCTCTGTACTCATCACTAAGCACTTTATGAGCATCACCTCATTTAAGACCACTAGCTCTTTTACAGCTGAGAAACCAGGGCCAGAAGTCACAGAGTGAGTGAATAGAGCCAAGATTCGCCTGTAGGTTCTAGAGGAGCTCAGAGCCTGGAGCTGGTGAGGTCAACCCATGAGGTCACAATGTGGGGACAATGCTGGGGCAGAGGGTCCCCAGCCAGAGGGCAGGGCAGAGCAGCATGGGCCGTGGACCACAGTGTTGACCAGTCCCGCCATGGGAAACAACAATTCCCACAGGAGGACCAAAGTGCCTAAGCAGGCTGGCAAGGAGAGGCCACCTGATATGGACAAGGCCTGGGGAAAACAGCAGTTCTCCAGCCACCTCAAGCAGAAGCCAAGGGTGAGTGCTAGGGGATGAGGGGCAGGTGTGGGTAGGAGGGGATGCTGGGAGTCTAGGCCTTGTGGGAAGAAGGCCCAGGGGCATGAATGAAGGGGTTAGAGAACCTCTCCTGAAGATGAGGGTCCCAGGAACTCATGTGGATGTGGATGGGGTTCTAAAAGCCCAGATGGGAGGGTAGAGTCCAGAAACCAGGAGGTGGATGACACTTGGGAGTCAGAAGGGTGGGCAGGAGGAGAGTCTCACAACCCAGATGGATGGGTGGAGGTCCCGCATGGGGAATCAGCCCCGGTTGGTATCACTAGGCCTATGGGCACCAGGAGTTCCCTCATGCCTCCTTTAGAACCCCAGCCTCAAAACATGCTACTTTTCCCCCTCTTCGAATGTCCAGAGGCCCTAGATCAGGGCCGTGGTGGGTGAAGGTCCCAGCATCAAAGCTGGGAGGGGAGGCAGGGATCCTATAAACGTGGACAGAGAGGTCTCATGAGGTCAGCCTGGGTGGGTAAGGGTTTTCAGGGGAGGAAGGGGCGGGGGGTGGGGGCTGGCAATGGATCAGGGTAGGGCCCCCATCCTGGGCTTGGGAGGATGGTGGGAGTCCCAGAAACGTGGAGAGGTTAGAGTTTGGGAGATAGAACCGGAGTGGGTGAGGGTCCCCGGGAGGAAGGCGGAGAGCGCTCTTTCCCCTCACGTTTCTGCCCTACACCCAGACCAAGATCGTGCTGCTATTCCCCTTGGACAAGCGGCAGCAGGTAGCTGAGGTAGCAGCGGACTCTGGCGCGCAGCCCGCGGCCGCTCAAGTGGGCTCCCAGGCAACGCCACCCATGATGCGAGGTGCAGGCGATGGCGCTGAGCGGCAGGAGGGCGCACGCGAGAGAGAGATGAAGAAGATCCTGGTCTTGCTGCTGTTGCTGGACGCGCGGCTGCAGGAGGGGCGCCGCGCAGCAGGCGGGGCCAACGGCGGGGCCGATTCAGGGGGCGGGGCCAAGGCCACGCAGGGTTGGCTGCGGCTCTACGCGCGCCTGGTGACCAAGAACCAGACGAGTAGCGAGACTGACCCCTCCATGGAGCAGCCACGCAAGCGGTGCCGCTGCCCTCGCCCACGGTCCTGAGTACCCGGCCCGGCCCCCCGGGCTTGGGACCCAGCCCAATAAAGAGCGCATAGCAACCCTGATGCCTGTTAACTGAGGTATCGGGATGTGAGAGTCACAGAGATGAACAGGCGAATTGAGGACGGACCAACGGCCATGGGTGAGAGCCAAGGCTGTTTTTACCCTCTCCTTCCTTGTGACCTAAGGGTCAGAACACCTGCCCCAAGCTGGGGAAGGGCTCCCTGCCACAGTGCAGGAGGGAGGCTGTTCCTCTTTCCCTCCAACTCCAGGCTTGAGTCAGACCCTGACAGGTCTACAGCCCCAAGGGAGGTGAGCTTGGGCAAACCCAGGCTTGACCACCCAGGTGGTGAGGCCTGTATCCAGCAGAAGATTGACATCTCCAAAAGTCCCCAGCATTCACAAGTCCTTCTTAGGCAGAAGGATGGTCCAGGCAGACACCGCCTTTGAAAACAGTGAGGGTCCTACAGTCAACAGGGGTGGGGCCTGAGACTCACATTATGCCTGTGAGTGCAACCAGGAGAAGAGAGAGGCTGGGGTCACTGGGCCTCTGACCCCTCACTCCTACTCCTCTCAGCCTGGTAACCCCCAAGGCACCACAGTCATTCATCTCCCCAACTACCCCCTCCTATCCCCTTCCCCACACTTTAGCCAAAGGCTTCTTCCAAACCACTTAGGGTAGTTCACTCTGCTTATAAACTCATACTGGTTCTCCATTGCCCACAGGGAAACACCCAAACCTATTTGGGAGATGTCCAGGCCCAGGCCCAAGACTCAGTCTTACCCTTTAGGGCTTCTCAGTGGTTTTCATGCTCACCTCTTCTCTGGCCATATTGTCACTTGTCTCCAGTTTGAGGCTCACCAACCTAATTCACCCATGAAAGGCCTGGCACAATTTCTGTGGGCAGCAGCTTCTCTTCAAACCCAGCTTCAGACCCTAAAACCTCCTCAGCTCTTCAAAACCTGCAGCCTGCTTTCCATTGGAAACCAACCTGAAAATGTCCCCTTTGGGGGCAGATGCAGCAGGTGAAGGTCCCAGCTCAAAAAAGCCACAGGCCTGGCTTCTGCTGAATATGCACTTTCATCACTGTCAACCTGATCAATGTCCTCTCCACATTGCCTGCATCAGGCTAGAGTTTGTACAACCCATAGCATCTCCCCTGCTACTTGTAAGAACCAACCCTTCCCTACCATACACATGGTTACAATCAGGGTAACCATGTTCCTCAGTGTGGCCACACCTCCCGGCCATAAGCCATTGGCCCAAGTTGGTCCTATCAGCCCCTTCCCTGGGACTATAATTCAGGAGTTAAAAGAGACCGTTTTATGCATAGGTTGAAGTCATTCTTCAGAAGAATAAAAAGTGTAGAGCCAGGGTACATCCTGGGTTACCCACAGTCAGACACTGCCTCTAGTCTGTTGCTGAAACCTGATTTCACCCTTGCTCTTGGTATTCATAAGATATACAAGATCCTTGTAATAAAATCCCTTTTAGTTAAGCTCACCCAAGTGGGTCTTCAACTTGCAACCAAAATGATCCTAAAGAGAATAATGAGACTCTGCAGAGGCCTGAAGCGGCCTCTTTTTTGTGTGTGAGGATTACTACCTTTTGGAGAAAGAAGCTGAGCTCAGGAAGAGATTAGGACTTGTTTAGGGGTGCACAGTGAGTCAACTTCAGAACTGAGTCACAAACTCAGGCCCACCTGAGTCCACAGGTGGAAGTCCCTGAAGGCAGTGTCCCTCTGTGGGCTGCCTGGGCCCTTCAAGGCTGAACACACAGATCCTCGGAGTGACTCTACCTCTGTGATTAAGAGCTCTCTCTCTTCAGCATTGAGAGGGGAAGAGCCCCACATTTGGCTAGAGTATATATCAGATTGGCTGTGCTGGGCAGTTGAGGCCAGACCCCTTGATGTCCAAATCACTGCCCTTAATCCTGTCCAAGGAGAGAGGATGGGTCCCGGGAGTTTTTGCTGGGAGAGAGGACTGCAGAAGCACAGCAGGTGCCGAGGACTGAGGTCACAATGAGTCCAATCCAAGTTCTTTTCTGTCCTCCTCTGACCACACCCTCCCACCTCCACAACCAGGAACTACTTTGGTCAAGCCCAGGTGAGAAGTCTAAGACACTGCCTCAGACTCAAGGACTGGGCTGGACTTCTAGGTCCCCAAAAGGGAGATATATATGTCTGGATGACATTGCCACAAGGCCCACTCATTCTCAGAGCTGCTCCTTGCGGCTTCTCAAAATCTAAAAGGATTTGGCCCGGCCCTCTCATCATCCACCTCTGCCAGGCTGAGGCGGGGAGCCGCACAACAGAGCTGTCTTGAGAGTGAATGTGGGGCCTACCTCACGATGGAGCGTGGAGCCTTGAGCCGTGAGCCAAAGGTAGGCAAGTAACCACTGGTGGCCTGCGACGGCGGAGACTGACACTTGAACCAGAGGCGGGGCCCCGGGCCTAGGGGCGGAGCCAAAAGCTGAAAAGAGATATCCACTCTGGCCAGAAGAATCCAACCTCAGGACCAGAAAGTAGAGCCAAGAATTGAGAACGATAGTTATCTAGTCCATCAAACCAGGGATTTAGGCCCAAAGAGCCAAGAACTGAAAGGTGGTCCTCCAACTAGGCCAGCTGGGGCGGAGCCTCAGGCGAGGAGTCGGGGTGGGGGATGCGACCGAGTCTCTGTGGGCAGAGCCGAGCCGGGAAGGTGACGTCAGCATCGGGGAGCCGCAGGGTTCGCGGGCCGCCCTCATTGGGCCGCATTGCCGTAGTGGTGGACCAGGGCTCAGGCTTCACCAAGGCGGGCTTCGCGGGCGAGCATCAGCCACGCCTGGTGCTAAAGAGCTCCAGCCTGGTGCCCAGCTGGGACCGGCCCGTGCTGCCCGGGGCGCCGGGCTGCGAGCTGGCGGGCGGTGTGGCACGGGCTCACCCCATCAAGCACGGCGTGGTGGTCGACTGGGAGGCGCTGGAGGGTCTGTGGGAGCGCCTGCTAGTCGGCGGCCTGCAGGTATACCCGGAGCAGTGGCCGGTGCTGGTGAGCGACTCACCGTCGGCACCACCCTCTAACCGCGAGAGGGTGGCCGAGCTACTGTTCGAGGCCCTGGCAGTGCCTGCGTGCCACATGGCCAGCACTGCGTTGTTGGCGCTCTGCTCCACTGGCACTTTCAGCGGGCTGGCGGTGGAGGCGGGCGCGGGTGTGTGCCACGCCACACCCATCTATGCGGGCCACTCGTGGCACAAGGCCACCTTCCGGCTGGACGTGGCAGGAACCACCCTGTCGCGCTACCTGCGGGACCTGCTGGTGGCAGCATGCCCCAATCTACTGCAGCAGAGTCTGCCCCGAAAGGCCATCACACAGCTCAAGAAGCACTGCTGCTATGTGTCGCTGGACTTTGAAGGTGACCTCCATAACCCTGCCCGCCACCATCCGGCTAGTTTCTGCTTACGCAATGGGTGTTCTGTCTGCCTCAGCAGCGAGCGCTTCCGCTGCCCGGAACCCATCTTCCAGCCTGGTCTTCTAGGCCAGGCTGAGCCAGGACTGCCCACACTGGCCTTCCAGGCACTGCAGAGGGTGCCGGCACCACTGCGGAGGCGGCTGGCTGACACCGTAGTGCTGGCTGGTGGCTCCACACTTTTCCCTGGCTTCACTGAGCGCTTGGAGATGGAGCTGGAAGCCCAGTGCCTGCGACACGGCTACGGGGCACTGAAGCCACACCTGGTGGCCAAGCCTGGGCGTGGCACAGCTGTGTGGACAGGTGGCTCCATGGTAGCTTCATTGCGCTCCTTCCAGTGTCACTGGATGACCCGGACCATGTACCAGGAGTGTGGCTCCAGGCTGGTACACGAAGTGTTCAACTGAGTCATATTGGATTGAAGGGGGTGGTGCCACTGGCTGCGAGCACTGTTTATGCTTGTGCGCACACATGTCCAGTGGCAGAGGCTTGGTGGCCTGAGCTGAAGCTCTATCAGAAGCACCAAGTGCCAGATAAAGTCTCAAGTGATTGGAGCTGGCAAAGTCATGGTGTGGTTATGGGTCATGCCCTACCCCTTTCTGGGCCAGGAGGAGGTAGTCCAGACCCCTAGGGACCTTACTTGGACCTGCAGTTTGAATTCCCCCTAACCAGTGCCAGCTCAGAGAATGCCAGTCCAGCTGTCCATACCCAGGCCTTGTTTCCATGGCAGTAAGGAAGATGATGCCCACACTTGCATATAGGCAGCAGATACAGAAGTCACCATAACATGCCAACCCCTCGTCATGTGCCATTTGGATTCCCATCCCATGCCAGGCCCCAATGGGTAACCCTTTCAAAAGCTGCTAAAATCCATGTGAAAGCAACCAGAGGGAAAGCACTGTCATCAGCTGATCATGGACTCGCTGAGGCCCTCAGTTTCCCTTTCTGTTAAAAGTGAGTTCAGGCACTCCCAGGCTTGCTCACTGCTCCCTCCCAGCCCCCTTATTAAGGATTATGGGACAAAGGGAGGTGGAGACATTTCTTAAAAGAAACACACAAAGAGATGGGTGGCTTATGGGTTTTTTGAAGTCACCACACAAGGGCCTGGAGCCCTGGCTGTGAGCACGGTTTATGCTCGTGCACACATGTCCACATGTGCTCAAAAACGCGTGGATGCAACATGCCCATCTATTCCCGCACATCCTCAGGACAGGCTCCACTCCACCAGGCTCCGCACCCCAGCATGGGCCTGTGGACACATGTTAACATGCCCCACCCCCAGCTCATCCTTGCTGGGTCCTGGGCTTGATACTCCATAATAGTTAGGTCTAGCCAATAATAAAAACAGTAGCAGCATCAGCTCCAGGTATTAAGCGCCTATTGCGTGCCAGGCATAGTTCTGGGTGCTAAAGATGGAGAATAAGACAGACAAAAATCACTGCCTTCATTCTTATTTAATTATCACAATGTATGGAGGCAGGATCTATTTTTATTCCCAGTTTACAGATGAAGAAACTGAGGTCCAGAGAAGTAAAAGTGCACAGAAAGTGGGAAAGACAGGATTTGAACTCAGGCCTCTAGCGCCACAGCCCCAAGCCATGATAGTGGAGGCTCTGCCAGCACAGCAAACACCCCCTGCCCTCATTCTGGGCCCCACCATCAGCTTCTCCACTCACCAGCTTAGTGGTATCCATGGCAGTGAGCACTGCACGGTTGAGCGACTCCAGAGCAGCCAGCACAGGCCGGTAGACACCTAGATGTTCTGAGAAGTAGTCTGCAGGAAGAGGAGGTCCTCGAATGTTCCAGCTGCACCTTGCCCCCACCTACCTACCCCCACCATCTACCCAACCTGAAATTCCTCAGCAACAAACCACGCATCACATCCTGAACCCAGCCCCCCCTACTCCATCAGGAGACCAGCAACAGCCCCTCATCCCATCCACCTGCCCAGAAGTCCCAGGAGACAGAAGCTCCCATGGGCCTACTCACCACACAGTTTCTCTGTTTCCAGATTGCTGCAGGGTAAAGAGGAGGTACCCTTAAGACCCTCAGACTTGAGCCTAGTGAACGGGACTTTGAAGCCAACATTTCTCCCTCCTCCCCACCCAACTCAGCCTACCAAGCACGGGGCTCTTGCTTCCACCTCGGGTTAAGTTGCTCAATGGGAAGAAGCCAAGAGGGTTGTGGGGGAGCAAGGGTACTACTGTCCCATCAAACACTCTCTGAGGACAAAAATTCAGACCCGCTCTTGGCCTCCAAGGGGATTTCAGGCCAGGGAAGACAGATGTTGACACACGCCAGAGAGGAGTGGTCAGAGCTGGGAAGGGGAAGCCAGGGCTGAGGAAGTCCAGAGAAAGCATGGGTATTACTTGGGAGGAGGGCTTCCTGGAGGAGAGACTGTCTTTGTTAGGCCTCGAAGGGCAAAGAATTTTACTGGAGTGTCTGGTGGGGGGAGCGGGTAGACAAACAGTCCAGCCCAAGCCTCGGAATGGGGAGGGGAAGGGAGCATGAGAGCCTGAGTCTAGGCACAGGAGCCAACCCAGAGTCTGGAATTTATTCTAAGGAAATGAGGGTAGAAGAGGAGAGGGAGGGACAGCTGTGTATGTGTGTGCACCCATGAGAGGAAGCATGGGGAGGAAAGTATGCAAACTCATGCTAAGGCCTGCAGATGTGTGAGCACATGTGGGAGGTGTGTGGGAGTTCATGCACCTGCATCCACAGGTGGAAGCGGGCATGGCCCAGCTGTCCCCAGGTATCCTCTGGTCCCTGTATGAAGCAGGAATGAGTGGGGAGGGGCACCTGTGGGCTGAACCATGGGTGGTGACTCAGGCCTGGCTATTTTGGGGTCTCAGCTGAAAGGAGTACAATTGGCAGAGCTAGAGACAGGGAGGCGGTGAGTGGGTGAGTAAAAGTTGGCACCAAGCCCTGGCGCCCCTCTCCCTACCACCACCACCCCCTCATTCTTCATAAGAAACTAAAGCAGCAGGGGACACAGTAGGGTTGAGACAACCTGGCCTCACATCCAACCATGGCTCTTCCATTCCCCTCTCGTACTCACTCAGTAGAATGCCCATCAATGCCACTGAACAGCTCCTGCAGCTCCCTGGGGCTGAGGACCCCATCGGCAAAGTAATTCTGGAATTCCTCAAATGAAAGCTTACCATCATCTAGGGGGAACATGGAGCAGAGTTGGCATACCTGACCTCTGGCTGCACCCCTGCCTGCAGGTCCAGGGACCCTGAAAGCCTCACAGCATCTTACAACCACTTAGCCAGATGGAATGGGATTCTGATCTTGGTGGGGGGCCTGGCTGTTGGGGAAAAAAAGATGAGGGCCCCTAGAGGTGCCCACTTAAGGCAACATGGCCCATTTTGCAGGCAGACAAGGGACAGGGCAGTACACAAGTGGTATTGGGTAGGACTCAATAAATGTTTGCTAAATAAAGAAATAAATGAAGAACAGCCTGGGATACAGCCAAATCATGGCAGGGCCTAGACATCACTTGGACTTGGGGGCCAAGCCTCTGCTTCACATACTGACCAGCCTGGCCCCAGGGTGTTAGGGACCTTGGTGCTATAAACCCAGGCCCTTCATAGAGAAGCCATAGGAAGGCAGATGAGACCTTCTTAAGGGTTGGGGCCTCTATAAGCAGCAGGCTGGCTCCAGAGAGAATGCCCTTCCTGTCACAGGGGGCATGCAGCAGAGACTGAGAGCACTGAGAGAGATGGCCAAAGATACTGGGTATCTGACCTGTAAGGTCTCTAAGCAGATAGGGCAAGGAAAGTAGACAAAATGCTCTGATCCAAATGAGACCATGTGTCCTGATCAATGTGTTGAGACACATAGTGTCTACCAATTTGAAGAGACCCAGGGAGAAGGGCCAAGGGGTGGGGGACACGATCCTGTCTCAAGAAGGCTGAAGCACAAAAGGGTCCGAAGACCCCAGATGAAAATGGGTCAAGGCTGACTGGCCACCTCAGCTCAGACCCTCAACTGGCTGATCATGGTAGAGGGGCCTGCCCTGGGTCATCTATGGGCAGCAACTTGCTCTTGGGGTCCCCTAGCGGCTCCTGCTTTAGCTTTCAAGGTCTGAGACTGCCCAGCACCCAGGACAGAAGAGCTGATTCCCTGAAGCCAGCTTTATCCTGCCCCAACCCTCCCTGGGTTCAGATGGTTAATCATGTGGAGTTACTGAGCCCTCTAAAAATCTAAGAGTAAACCCCCCCACAGGGCCTCATCTCCATTAGCCCATCCTTCCCAGCCCCTAACACAGCTAACCTGGAGCCAAGCATCACACAGACCTGGATGCAAGGCCCACCACTTAAAGGCTATGTGACCTCAGGCAACCTGTTTCACCTCTCAGGGAAGCCAAACTCACCATTCTTGTCTGCTCGGCGGAAAACCTAGAAAACAAAGGGTCATGGATGGGAGCTGAGTGGGGCCTGGAAAGGCAAGAGGCCCCCACCCAACTCAACAGGGCCCCAGCTGGCCAGCCTGCCCCCAACCTTGCCTTTCTTCCTGCCCAGCCTGGTCCCAACCCCCTACCCAGCTCGGCCCTGCAGGAACTTTTCCAACAAGGGGGGCACAGGAAGAGCACACAGCAGGTCCCACTGCTTGCTGACTTCTCCTGCAGGGCCTGGCCTCATGGGGGGTGTTCCAGGCCAGCTCCCTGTACCCCTACACCTAGAGTCCATCACAAGTTCTATCTGATGCATCAGTCCTTGGCATCGTCCTAGCTTGCGGAAGGCAGGGGAATGAGCCAAGATGCGGCCAGAGGATCTTGGGCAGCCGTCCCAGACCTGAGCCCTCAACTCTGCTGTGTGGCCATGGTCCATCTCAGATTCTGCCCACTCTGGTCAGTTTCCCTGTGTGCTTGGCGAAGACCCTGACATGCAGGCAGTGGCTACTTATTCGTTAGTGCCTTAGTTTTCTCACTAGCACGTGGGGGAGCAGGCTGGGGTTAGCCCTTCCAGGGCTGGGGCTTCCTATGAGGCCAACTCAATGTGTGTGTATGCGTATGTGAATATGTGTGTGTGCATGCAATGAGGAGTGAGGGTGGTAGAAAGCAAGGGAGGACCGACTGTATTTATGGAGAAGCAGAGGTGAAAAGCAACAGAGGCAGATAAACAGAGGAACAAAGTCAAGATATGATCCTGTCTCTCCCAGGGACCAGAGACTCCCAGATTGCCCAAAGCAGCCCAGCAAAAATGAAACCAGGAGCCCTGGCAAGGAGCAGGCCAAAGCCTGGACAGAGAGCCCCTATCATCCAGGTTCTGAATGCCCCTCTCTGCTAGCTGTTGTCTCAGGGTTGGTGAGGTTCAGGGATGAATCCTACTAGCCAGAAGCCTGATTCAGAGGTCTACCAGTGGCTTGAGGTCGCCTAGCAGCCCTGTATGGCCTGGTTAGGGCAGATGGAGATACTGAGGTGGGGGTACTAAGCTGGGAATGAGAACACCTGGGGCCACATTCGGTGTGCCCCTGCCTCCACGTGTGATCTCAGATAGACCCCTACCACCTTAGGCCTTGTTTTTTCCATCTGGGAAACAGGAGGGTCAGGTTCCTTCCAACCAGGAAGGCTGTGGTCAACACGCTGAGTCACTGGGGGCAGTGAGGAGGGGGTAGGAGTATAGCCTTTCCCACTGGCAGGGACCTCTGGGGCGGGGGGCATGAGAGGGCCAGGTAAGGACTAAGCATTGGGGTGAAAGGTGGGGAAGGGGCTCAGAACAGTGACTGAGGCCTAGCCAGACTGGTCCACACTGGTGCCCATGGGGGCTGCAGGGCCACCTGCACCTACAGGAGGGTTATACAGAGAATGACTGTGGGCAACCCTGACCAACTTCGGGGCCCCACAGTCCCTGGGTCAGGTCTAAGGGACCTTGGGGTCAGCACTGGGTCTTATTCTTCCAGGCCCCCTGCTTGGATCAGCCCAGCCTGGGGCTGCCACAGAGGGGTACCATGAACGTTCCTGTGATCTAGTGTTAACAGCCCCCACCCACCAGGCACACACATGGATTGGGTTCGGGGGTGGGGTAACAGGAGCAGTGCTACTGAATCAGAGATAAGGTAAGAGAAAGAAAGAGTGAAAGACAGAGAACAGGTTACAAAGGCAGTGAGATAAAGGGACATGGAAACAGACAGCTGAGAAAATCAGACACAGACTGGGCCCCAAACAGACCTAGAGGGAGAGACACTGATGGACATGGGGAAAAACAGTTGAGAGAGACACAGACTGGGTGAGGGGCGGGGGTGAGGGACAAGGAGAGACAGGGATAAGACCTGCGAGACTGATAATCCCCAGGGCCGGAGGGCTGACGCCCCGACTGCTCCCCACTCACATCCTGGAAGAGCGCGTGTCCAGAGGGCCCAGCGACCGGCACAGGGGGTCGGGGCGAGGGCGGCCGGATCAAGCACACAGTGAGCAGCCCCGTGCATGTCATGGTGTCGCCACACGCTCGACTCTGGCTGGGATGAAGCTCCGGACTCTGGGCGCCGCCGCCAGGGACTTGAGGGGACTGAAGGGGCCGCCCGCCCATTGGCGCCGTGCGCACGCTCAGGTCCCCGCCCCCGAGGCTCCACCCCCTGTTCAGACTGGCCTCCGATGCACCTCCAAGCCCAGCTTTTGGAGGCAGCTTGTCAAAGCTTGCGCACTCTGCAAGACCCCTGCGAGAGCCTCTTGGGGACCTATTTCCCTGTCTGGAAAAGGGGAGCAAGTTCCAGCCTCTAAGTGGATGAGCCGCACAATGGAAACTACTCGACACCAAGTCCCTCCGTGGTGTCACCACCAGAGCCTCCCAGAGGAACCACACACAAGTCATTTCCAAGGACTGGCTGAGTAAATGACCTGTCAGCTTGGGAGTACTAGTCAGAGAGCACTAGAGTGATACCTTGTGGGCAAAACCTGCATGTGACTACACCTGAGGGTCTGTATCTTTTTTGCAAAATGGGGATAATAGATGTGCCATAGGATTACGAAGGGGATTTGGACTATAAAGGGATTTAAATGGGCACTGACTCATGGCCCACCTAAGGGTTTGTTAGACATAAACAGATCGCTGTGGTCTGCTTCCAAGTCCACCCTCCCCTCTGCCATTCCAGCCCCCTCTTCAACCCATCCTTCATACAGAAGCCAGAGGAAGCTTTTAAAATACAAAACATTCCTCCCCAGACTCACCAATGAGTCCTTGCTTCCTGAATAAAAGCCCAAGACTGAACTCTCCCCTCTGGCCCTCACCTCAGGACTCCAGCTGTACTGGTTTCTCTCAGGTACTGCTCCTTGCTCCCTCCTGTCCCGGCGCCTTCGCCTATACTGCCTTCTGTTTGGTACATTCCCATTTTCTTACTCGGTTAATTCTTATCTTACAGCTTTCAGCTCAACATCCCTTACCCCCTGATTTTGAGTCTCCTTCAACAGACCCTGAGAGCCCCATGAAGGGACACACATCTCCAGAAACTGAAAGATCCTGAGAGACTTGGTCAGTTGTAATTATGTGTTGCAGGTTTACAAATGCCCAGAAACATCTGGAAGGAACATAGCAACCTGATCGGAGTGGCCTCTCTGGGGCTGGAGAAAGGAGGGGAGTTCACATATTATTTTATTGGATCAGTTTCTAAGTTAGGACAAAAATGGTGATGAAGCCTTCCTTGGGGCTGTGAGGCTCAAATGAAATGAAACCAAACAGGAAGGGGGAGAAGGGAAGTAGAGACCAGGCATTTTCCCAGCAATCTTGACCTCTCCCACCCCTAGATTTGTTCCCAGTACATAGTCCCAAAACCTGGCCCAAACACCATCCAAATATTTATTAAAACCAAAGCAAGAGGGAACAGAGCTGTAAGGAAGGCAGATCAAAGTGCAGATTTGAGGGTGGGGCAGAGCAAGAAGTGGGGTGGAGGGGGGGGGGCACCTTCAAATGCCAGAGGAGGGACCCCTGTGATCTGGGCTGGGGGAAGGCCCTTCACCCACCCAGCCACCATCAGTGAAGGTCCCCCACTCACCTCTCCCATCTCACATCCATCCTGGGGGGCTGCCGGAGCCCTGCAGTAACCCCCTGGGGAGGGACCACCCCCGCTTCATCCACCCATGGCTGTCAGTCAGTCAGTCTGTCTCCCTCCCTCACTTTCCCAATAAATAAACCACTCAGGCCTCAGCTCCTCCGGAGTGAGGCAAAGAACAGCTCAGGGACACCTGCCCTTGCTCAGGGGTATAAGGAGTTGGGACATCAGCCCTACGTCCCTCCTACCCTTTGCTGGTGCCCCAGGGCTTGCCAAAGAGGCCTTGATAAATAAATAACGCTCCATTAAAGCTTCGATCAGAAAAACCTTTTAAGACGACAGAAGTGCTCTCACTGTCCTGCAAACAAGCAGGCCAAGGCTGCACCACCTGGCCTGGTCAGCACGCAGCAATTCTGGGGGCAGGTGGCCACCCTGGGCCTCATGGGGCCCCTGGAGCAAGGAGACCAAAAGTGCAGTTAGAGCCCCCACCATGCACACACATGGACTCATGCATACACACGTGGACACACTGGGGCGTTTTCAGTGCACGCTCAGATGTGTTCACCTTCATTCCCCGGTACATGCGCGCACGCACACACACTCACACACCACTCACCCTGTGTAAACACACTGGGTGCTAGGTGCATGCACATACACACCACAAACAATCCTTTCCTTCCTGGCTTGCTCAGCTCTTGGCAGTAGCCAGACTCCAGAGCTAGAAGCTTCTGGAGGTAGGGGAGAGGGGTATAAATTAAACATTTCTAATCAGGCAGGGAGGACGGCCAGGGGAAGGGGGCTCCAGGGCTGCAGAGAGTGGGTGGGCATCTCAGGAGGCCCTGGTCCCCCTAAGCCCTGTCAGAAATCCAGAGGAGTGAGGTCCCCAAAGTCACAGTCAAAGAGGTCTCTGATGCCCTCGCCCTCCTCAAGGCCAAAGTGGTAGTCAAGGGCCCCGTGGGGGGGAGATAGGCTGATGAACTCCTCAGGGAGAAGGCCAGAGAAGTCCTCCCGCACTTGCTCCAGCAGTGAGTCGGCTGCCACCAGCGGGGAAAGGCGGTCCTCATCCACAGGGGCCCGCAGGCTACCCATCCGGGAAAGCAGAGGTTCTGGAGAGATGGGGAGCATCACAGGCCAGGGACACCCCCGGCAAGGATGGCAGATGGGGCTGTCATGCCTGCCTACCCAGCTGGGGGAGGGACCCTGTCCCACCCCATCCACCCACCTTCACCCACCTTGCTCCAGGCTGAGCAGGGACTGGCTGGGATCCGTGGCAGGGGATGACGGGGGAGATGATGGTGGTGGCACTGTGGTGGCAAACTCAGCTGCCCTGTCCTCCTCCCCAGAAGCTGCCCCCTGGGACGGGGTCTTCCCAGGGCTGGCCCCGCCCGCACTCTCCTCAGGGCACAGGAAAACATCGATGGGGCCTTGTTTGCTCTTAAGGGAGATCTGAAAGGTCTGGGTGGAGGCAGCAAGCAGGGTAAACTGAGGATCAGCTGACCACCATCCCAGCCCAACCTATCCTGGTCAGGCCTGGGATCCCATGTCTCACCTCTGAGGAGTCCACGGCTTGAAGCTGGGTCTCAGGAGGGGCCTTGATCACCATGACCATCTGCTCTGCAGGGTCTGCAATGCTACGAAGGTCCTGGCAGGTCACGTAGGCCAGGGTTGGTAGAGTCAAGGACCATATAACCTTTGACCTCCGGGGCCACCCACCCAGACAGCTAAGGAAGAGCCTCCGCTTACTACTCTCTCCAGTCCTCTCCATCCCCTCACTAGGGCCTGGCACATAGTTGGGGCTTATGCCTATCTCATGCTCCTGAGCCTCAATTTCCAGAATAAGACCATTCTACCCATCTAACCCCAAGGTAATGATGGCCGCTGGCAATAATTTCATGTAAATTACTTAACAGAACTCTAGGCCTGGTGCTGAGAATTTATTCTGACCCACAATCTTGGTGTCAATTAGTGGTGGTCTTCAAAATTTATAAACATAATTTGGGTATTCAGTGTAAAAAAAAAAAAAAGCTTATTTTAAAATAAATATTTTTGTGAATGGAAGACAAAAACGCATATATCTAACCCTGAAGCTACAACCATGTACCGTGTACTGAATCATTGTACAAAATGTTTATTATTGCTGGTACTAGCTTTCCTTGTTTTAATCTGTGCAATTCTGGAATTGGGTTTTTTTCCCTTTTTTACAGATGAAGCTGAGGCTCAGAGAGGTTAAATAACTTGTCCAGTGTCACACAGTGAGTAAATGCTGAGCTAGGACTTGAATTCAAAGCCAGAGCCCTCTCCTGAATTCAGGGCCTGGGGCAGCCTCTCTAGTCCCACCTGGGGGGGGCCCAGCCCACCAGGCCTGCCCTCCACGAAGTCCAAGGATATCGCTGGCTGTCGGTGTCCTCAGAGAGCAGCCGCAGTTGCGTGGTACAGATGTGGATCAGGTGGTCCAGGTGTCGTTCGTCCTCCTGCAGTTGCTGGAGATCCTGGGTCAGTCCTTCAAGCCGCCCACCGATCCCCACTGCTGCATGGCTGCCTCTGAGGGGAGGTGCAGGGAGGGTTAGCGGCTCCTGGTCCCTCTGCCCAGTCTGCTGTTGCCTCTGTTCTGTGAGACTCAGGTAAGCCCTTGCCCCTCTCTGGGTCTAGCTCCTCAGCTGGGAAACAGCTGGGGGCTGAAGCTGAGCTCCAACTCAGACTGGCATGGGTTTAAAGGCCTGAATGTCTATAAATACCCACCTGTCCCTCAGAGGGAGCTGGGTAAGTAAACAATGACAGACGTGCCGTGGAATACCACCCAGTTGTATAAAAGGGAGTGAATACATTAGCCGTACAGACGCGGAAGCACTTCTAAGACACATTGTCAAGTGCAAAGATGCAGAATGAAATTATCTATCGAAAACTAAAAAAAGATATGCAAGGAGAGAGAAGTAGGATGACCAAGGAAAGAGGTGAGAAGGAAAGAATAAAGCCAGAATCAACAAGAACATCAAAAACAGACTCACAAATACAGAGGACAATCTGGTGACAGCCAGAGAAGAGGGAGGTTGGGGGGCTGGGAGAATGGGGTGAAGGGTTAAAGAACTACAAATTAGTAGTTGATAGATGATTATGGGGATGGGGAGCACAACATAGGGAATGCAGTTAGTGTTAATGGAATGGCTAGGTAGAGAGCCCGAGGAGAGAAAGAGCAATCAGGGAGATCATTTTGTAAACTATATAAATGTCTAACCAATGTATTGTACACTTAAAACTAAAACAAACAAACAAAAAAGATATACTACAAAAAATTAACAAGACTAAAATAGCTATGTTAGACCATCTCATTTATGGCAACAGAAGCCGGAACAATTGTAACCTGATGGTATAAGGGCTTGGCAACAACTGGGAAGGCCACGAGAGAACTTTCTGGGGTGTTGGAAATGTTCTTTATCTTGATCCAGATGGTGGTTATACAGGTGAAGAAATATGTAAAGTTGCAGTGAGCTGGATATGCAAGATTTATGTACTTTCCTGCATCTGTCACCTCAGCAAAGATAACTCTCCTCCCTAAGCCTTGGTTTCAGTTATAAGGTGGAGATGTGGCTCCTTCGGGCTGGCCCGGCCTGTGCCTCTTCCTACCCTCCTGTTTGGCGGGTACCTACAGCCACTGGATGTGATTCTTGGACTTCTTGGCGATGAGCTGGATGCCCTCGAGGACATTGGTGATGTCGTAGATGCGCCGTTTCTGCACCTTCAGTACCTCAGCTGCCCAGTTCAGGTCGACAACGCCATCAGCCGAGCGGCTCAGCAGCTCCAGGAAGCGTTTGGTGGTCAGATTCAGTGATGTCTCATAGCGTGACTTCTCCCCTGGGGATTTCACACCTGGGGGTGGCAGGCAGAGCAGAACCAATTAGCACTACACCCAACCCCAGCTGGGCTGGCCTCCCTGGCAATGCAGGGTAGGATGAGGATGCGGTGGGCAGATAGCTCCTCCTGGCGAGGCCAAGCAGGGAGGCTGCCTGCCTCCCACAGCACTCCTCTTCCAGCTGGGGAACTCCGCACCCCATGTCAGGCAGCCACTCCAGCTGCCCCTCAGGGCCCCCAAAGGCCTGGCTCAGACCCAGGCCTGACAGACCACAGCTTGGTTGCAAGCATGTTTATCTGTCCATATTCTCGACCTAGGCCCAAGCAAGGGGCCTGCTGCAGCCTGAGCTACATGGGTACCTTTTCCTGGGTGGCGGCCTCTGCCCCGAGCTGGCCCACTGCTCTCAGCCAGGTATTGATGGTCAGTTTCCAGGTCCAGTCTTCTCTTCACCTATGGCAAAAACAATGGGAGAATACTCAGAAACAGGATACAAGAGACCTGGCTGAGGCTCCTGGGCCGCCCCATCTGTTTTTCTACTGGGACACCTATGTGTGTGAGAAAAAGATCCTAGGGGACACAATCCTACCACACAGGGTGAAACACTCAGCTAGAAGGCAGAAGACCCTAGGTCAAGTCCCAGCTCCACCACTACCTACCTGGGGGCTTATAGCGCTTTCAAAATGTCTAATATTTTTGATATGCCTCCTTTCAAAACATGAAGCCTAATTCTCCTCCTCTTAAATATGGGCCAGATCTGGTAACTTGCTTCTAATGAACTGAGTGTGATGAAAGTGACAGTGTGTTTGTTACTTCTGAGACTGGGTCAGAGCCAGTGGAGCTTCCTCCTTGCTATTTTGGATCACTTACTCTGGGGGGAGCCATCTGCCATGTCATGCAGGACCTCAAGTAGCAAGGACAAGCCCAAGTGGCAAGGAACTGAGGCCTCCTCACAACAGCAACATGAGTGAGTTTAGAAACGAATTCTCAAACCCTAGTCCTGCCTTCTGATGACTATAGCCAGACCAACATTTTGGCCGCAGCCTCAGAACAGACTCTGAACCAGAAGTACCCAGCTTAGTCTCCCCTAAATTCCTGACCCACAGAAACTGTGTGATAATAAATGTTTGCTTTAAACCATTCAGATACAGGTCCCTTGGACAAGTCACCACCTCTCTCTGGTTTCTGACTATCTGTGAACATGGCGGCAGCTGATGCTCACCATGTGCTTTGTATATAGTTTATTCCATCCTATGGACTAGCAGCACAATAATGGCCCCATTTTGCAGATTTTTAAAGCAACTGAAACCCAGACACGCCCAAGGTCATAGAGCTAGGAAATGGAAGAGCCAAGATTCCTGCCCAGGATGCCCTGAAAGTCTCACAGGCATCTCAAATGCACCCAAACCCAGATTTGCCTTCCTCTATTCCCCACCAACAGGAACCTCGTTTAGCCCTGCCGCTGACCTCATCATATCTACTTGCCAAGAAATCCCGTCACCAAAGCCACTACTACCTCCCATCTGGACCATTCAGCCATCTCCCCACTGGTCTCCCTGCCTCCATCTGTCTCCCTCCACTTTGGTATCATCTGTCACTGCTTCTCCACATGAACTTCTGCTGAGACATGTCTCTTCACAAACCTATGCCTCCAAGCCTTAGTCCATGCCTCCCTCCTTTCTACCCTCATACCTGCTTCTTCCACCTCTGTGAGCAGGCACTTTATCCAGCACTTAAATCTGTCTGATCCTGCAATAGAGACTGCACCTCTCCTCCCTCTGAACTACCTCAAACACAACCTTTTCCCACATTGTCTCTCACCGCAAATTTCTGCAGATGTGTTTGTCTCATCGAGAAGCCAGGGAGCCCCTCGGAGGCAGGCACTGGGTTTGGGGTTAAATGTTTGCAGAATGAACTTCCCCACATGCTGATGGACCCAGACACTCCCTCACATACACACATCCATGGATTCCCTTGGGTGTCCCAGAGATAGAAAAGCTAACACGTGCTGGGTGTTTCCTGTGTACTGAGCACTGCTAAGTAACTGCTTCAGCTGCATTCACTCATCAAACCCTCTAACTAGACCTTACAGCAGATGCTGTCATAACCTCCACCTCAGAGGTCACACAGTGAGAGGCGGAAGCACGAGCTGAATCCTAATAGGCTGGCACAGAGCCCATGTTAATATCCACCACAGGTCCTGCTTCCTGAGAGCCTAGCCCAGAAGCCAGGCCCCTGCTAACCCTGGAGACAGGTCAACGCCACACACTAAAACAAGGGCTCAAGTAGATAGATGTCCATTTCTGCCAACACTCTCGAGAAATCCTGGCACAGGGGTCCCAAAAGGCAGGGGTGAAGACACACAGAACACTGGTGAAAAAAATCTGCATGACTCAAATCCTCATCCATGGGAGGGGGTACAGAAACTATGGTTCATCCAGACCCTGGAATACCACTCGATTGTCAAGGACACAGGCTGACACAGAATCCTCTCAAAGACATTGACAAGAAAAAAATTGTTTTAGGGCAATGCATTTATATAACCCATTTTTGGACTAAAAAAAGCTCATAAAGTTTCTTCTCTGGTTTAGTTACTGTTATTATAGGATGCATTTCAGGGGAAACCCATGGATGAAGGGGAGGACCATGAGGGATTGTTGCCTTATCTGTAAAGTGTGGATGGTGCACTGTTTGAAGATGGAAATAAAAGAAAAACTTCAATTTTCAAAGCTTTAGAAAAAAGAACTTGTCATTACCACCTAAAACAAAAAGGCTTAGGAAAACAGAAGGATAAATGCATGGAACTGGGATCCTGCCCTCTTCAACTTTTTAGTCTCCTAACTTTGTCTATGTATATTTTGTTTTTTAATAGCCATGACAACAGAGTAAAGGTAGACAGAAGGGCTAGGAGGAATGGATGAATTGCAGAGCCTTATATGCAGAAGGCGCTCGATGAATACTCACTGGTGTAGAAGCTGAGCCTGTAGCTTGTTTCAATGAATGTCCCAAATGCCAGAGCAGATCCATGGAAGTCACAGATCATATGACCAGTGGCTACCCACAGGTACAAGAATTGGGGAGTGGGGTGTTAGAGAGCAAAAGCTGGGTACATTTTTCTGGACTTCAGCTCCAGGATGGTGCCAGCTCCCAACCCTGTCCACCAGCAGAAAATGCCTACTAACCCTTAAGTACTGTGAGGACAGAGGCCCCTTTCTTGCCTGTGCCTAGTACCTCATGGTGCTAACTCAACAACCGTTGAATGAGTGGAACGCTGAGGCCCACTGAGGCTACCCAACACAACTGGGGGTGGAGCAGAGGGCGTGCTTCCTTGGCCCAGTCCTTTTGAGCCTGGAGTTCAGCTCCCTAAGGGCGGGACCCAAAGCCCAGGGCTTGCTGAGTACTTACTTGTCAAGTTAACTAAATGGAGGACACTTGTTCAGGCCCCAAGCTGGTACCCGCAGGGGTGGCCACTGGGGTATAGGAGATAAGAAAGGAGAGCACCCCCACCAACATCACTGATGGGGAAGGGCCCCTGAGTTTCCTTCACACTCTTAACATCTTCAGCAGGCAAGGCATCCCACTGTTAACCAATCAGGGAATTTGGACTGGTCCCACCATTCACTAGCTGAATGACAGGGAAGGTTCTAACATTTCTAGGCCTCAGCTTCCCTATCTGTAAAAGGGGAAGGTTGTTGAGAGGGTTAACAGTTAATTGGGTAAAGTGCTTGGCTTAGAGCTTGACAAACAAAACAGTCTCAAAACAATGGTGCCGCTATTATTATTATTATTAGCATCTCCGTGATTCCGGAAGGAAGGCAGCACTAGGCAAGGGGCCAAGAGGGTTAGGGGCTGCCTCAGGGACCAGCTGCTACCTAGGCCCCCATCAATAGTTGGGCAGCTTCCACACCCTTGCCCTGGGCCCTGCCTGACTCACCCTACTTGTTCCAAGACCCCACTGAGACCCCAGTCCCGCTTAAGGAGTCCCTGCCGGCTTGCCTCTGCCCCACCTACACCCACAGGCTGCACCAGTCGAACTGGTCTCTCCACCCTGTCCTGCAGCCCGTAGGTCCAAGCTCCAGGCCTCTATTCCTTTCTCCCCATTTAATTCAGCCACCTCTTCTGGATCCCCCAATCTGAATCAATCTTTAGCCTCTTGCTGCTCAGGGAGCACTTTATCAAGACTTCTTCCTGACACTGGGGGCTTCCTCTCCACCTCCCAGAGGCCTAGCATACTCAGTACTTGCACAGGGCCCCAGGGGTCTGCCTGCCTGATTAATGAGGTTCCATGGCAACCAGGGCCTGGGAGGGTGGAGGGTGGCAGATGGAAGGACAGGCAGAGGGAGGGGATCAGCAGCTGGCCCAGCCACCCCGCCCCTGCAGAGAAGGCCTCCCAGCCAGGAGCCCTGTCTCCAGAGGCCCAGAGGCCCAGGCCTGCACCTGGCAGTGGAGTATCGAGGCAGGAAGGAGAGCCTCTTCAATGGCTCATCAACGGTCTGGCCCCAGGATGCCCCACTTCTCCTCCAAGCAACGATACCCACTACCCGGCCAAAAAGTTCTGGTCTGAAGCCAGAAGGCCTCGGTTCAAACTCTAATCCCACCATTTGCAGCCGTGTGACCAAGGGCAAGTCACTTCCCCTCTCTGGGCCTCAGTTCAGATGGACAGTGACAACATCGTGCTCACAGTATAGTTTTAAGTTTTAGCTGGCCTGAAGTGGGCCAGCGTCCTGGCATGCAGGTAGCTCCAGCTGAATACACGTGGGCCATTATTATTTCTGAGTTTGACCGGCTCTGGTATGGAAGCTGAGCAAACAGGGACTGGCCCGAGGTCACCCGGCACCCTGGGGCGGGGCCCGGAGGCCCACTCAGGCTCGGCACCGCCCAGCCCCGGCGCCTCAGCCCACCCCTCCCCCGTCCCAAATGCCTCCCGGCCGAAAAGCGCGCCCCCCACCCCGGGTCTGCGTGGGGGTCTAGGCAGCGCACTCGGTCAAGTGTCCCTGATGTCTGTACCGGCGGGCGGCCGAGCGCCGGGCGCGGCGCGCTGGGTGTGGGCCGGGGCGCCTGCGGCGTGGCGAAGAGCAGCAAGTCGGGGTCGCAGGGGCCCGAGGCAGGCGCTGCAGGACCGGCGGGGGCCGGCAGAGCGCTGGCGTCCTGCGCCGTGGAGATGATGACGATCTGCGAGGAGTCAAGCAGCCGCAGCGCGCCAGCCCCGAGCAGGGCCTCCAGCGCCGGCGCGCATGGACCGCCCGCGGGGGCCCCGGCCACGGCCATTGCGCTCACGGCCCGCGGGGCCCGGGTGGCAGGCGGCGGCGGCGGCGCGGGCCCATTGCGGCAGGCCGCAGCGAGGGCTTGATCCCGCTCCGGATCCCGCTCCGCCCCCGGCCGCCGCTGCCTGCAAAGTCCCGGCCACTTTTGCGCGCCAAATCCTTTTTGCCGCGAAAGAGCCACGAGCTGCCGAGCGCTGCTACCATTGGCTGTCTGGGATGTGACGGAGGAGACAGCAACGGCCCCCATTGGCCGCAGCGCGCCGAACCGGCAGCGGAGGGCGGGACGGGGCGGCGGTGCGAGGAGGCGCGGCCAATCGCGGGGCGGGGCGCGCGCAGCTTTGTCAGGGCGGTGCTAGGCGTGTCTGCACTCCCCGCCCCCAGGCGGGGCGGCCCCTGCGCTAGGCGTGGCGGCCTGACACACCCCACCCTGCTCATCTCTCCATGGAAATCTTTGGGACCGAGCGTCCTCTGTGCACATCTCACCGCCAGCAGATCCCATATGACCCCCACACACATACCTGTAGCCCCAAGGCCCTCAGCCCAGATCTCTAGAAACTGCCCCTCCTCTTTTCTGGGTTCTCATGCCCATCTCAAAGACCCAGACACATTGCCCCAGGTGTGCCATTAACTTCCAAATCCTGCACCCACCCTATTCCTCTCAGCCAGAGCTCAAGTAGAAGGCGGCTCTCAGGAAATGGGGAGGGACGTCTGGTCTAAAATAGCCGGGGGGTTTCCTCCAAGCCTCTTTTTATCTTCAATAGCTTGTGCACAGCTTCTGCTTGAACTCATTCATTCGTTCTTTCTTTCGTTCAACAAATGTTTGAGAGCCTGCTCTGTGCCTCATTCTTAGTTCAGACCTCGAGGAGCTCACAGTCTAGTGAAAAAGAGAGGAAGGAGAACAGAGAGGTAACAAATGTTTGCAATACTTTGAGGAATGTCCACAATTAAACTAACTCCATGTTGGATCTCATAAAGGGAAGAGGTAAAGATGCTGAACATGAAAATGTATTTATTTAATCCGGAGGCCCTGGGACCTTTCCATCACCATTTTCATTGCCCAGGTCAGCTGATTTCACCAATATTGTCCTCTCTTCTGTGCCAGGCCTTGTGCCAACACTGAGGGCAGAGATGTGAAAGACTTGATCATTTTCTATGAACTTGCTTGCCATCTGGTGGGGATCACACACACACACACACACACACACACACACACACACACACACACACACGCTAAGACACAAGAATCAAATCCATAGGCCCAGTATAAACATCACTTCCTCCAGAGAGCCCTCCAGAGTTACTCACTCCCTCCACTGCTGGATGTTGCCTCTGTTCCAGCACTGACCACACTCGGTTTCTCCATCTGCCTCCCCTACCAGACTGGGAGCTCCAGTAGGGCCTCTTCCCACTAATGGTGTGAGTATATCTCAGAGCAGGTGCTAAGAGGGGTTATGAAAGGAAACAGGCTGGTCCTAGAGGCTATCTAGTATGCAACAGGAGGCCCTGGTTCTCCAAGAGCAGTCTTTAGGCCTCTGGTTTCAGAATCACCTAGGAACTTGTTAACTTGAGGCCTACCCTCCAGCTCTTGCCCATTTAGAATCTCTAAATGCCTGGGAATTGACATGTTCACAAGCAATCCCTTACCCCTATTCCAGGTGATTTTTATGCACGTTCACTCTTGAGAACAAACTGATATACCTATATAACCAAAATGTGTGGTGCAGCCTCAAATTATAGCAACTTGAGGATACTTCTCGGCTTCAGGTCCTCATATGCAAGATGGGCACATTGCCCTGGCCTCTTCCAGAGTTGCCATGAGGATGAAAAGCATAAGGGATCTGAAAGTGTTTTATAAACTATAAGATGGTTTAGGAAAGCAGTAGAAGTTTGTGAAATTACTCATTGCAAATCCTGCACTATGTCAGCACTAGAAAGGACCATAGAAAGTATATAGCCTCTTGCTGTACAGATGGGAAAATTGAGGCCCATAAGGAAGCTGTGAAGCCAGCCAGTGTCAGAATCTGGCCTACACTGGATTCTCAGCCCTGGGGTCAGCTTGTCTCCTTCTTCCTCAGATAGAGAAGCTACCATTAGAATGGTAGGTCTCATTCAAAAAACCAAGCCAGATCCTGACAGAGGGTGAGAGAAGCCAGCAACACACCCATTCCAGATGGAGTTTCTTTTCTTTACATCTCCCCGAAGGGTCTCCATAACAGTAATATTTGCTTGGTAAAGCCCTCCCATTCCAATTGTCATTCAATGAACACTTATTAAGCACCTGGCATGTGCCAAGCACTGAATCGGTTGCTAGAGAAGGAAAACATAGTTATTATTGACCTATTTTATGATGAGAAAACTGAGGCCCAAAGGGTATGAGCTTACCAACCAAGTGAAAAGGCTATTATTCAGGCTCGGTGAGGCCAAAGCCAAGGATTTTCCAAAGCCCTGCCCTCCCTAAAGTATTCAAGTATACAGCTTCACAGGTAGAAGCAGGTGCCCTCGGTCCCACAAACCCCGCTTGGCCTGCTCAGCAGAAAGGAGTGAAAACCAGAACTCCCAATATGAAATCAAGGAAGAGATAAAGGCTTTCTGTGTCTATTAATACCCACTTGAAAGCAGCAAAGGCCCAACAGATGGGGCCTCTTGGCCCCAAGCCTGTCCAATCCCAATAAGGCTGTTCTCAATGTCAACAGTTCTCCTCAGTCTGGTAGACTTCCAAAATCCACACTTACTGGGCAGCCACTTCAATTGATGATCTCCTTTCAACCCAGTAATCCCATAAGTGAAACTTGCTTATGGACATGGTTAGAGGAAGGAGGCTCAGAGAGGGACACTCAAAGTTCAAGATCACACAGCAGAAATGAAATGGGAACTTAGCCTGCCCCACTGCAAAATCCAGGGCCTGCTCTTCACACCCTCTGAAAAGATCCCAAGAGCTAGGCTCAGAGCTGTCAAAAGTATAATGTACAGTTCCCAAAAGGTATTATGGTAGATAGTGGCTTAATTAATAGGTGCTTACCCCCAGCACCACCTCCACCAACTTCTTACTTGAGTCCAAAGAAGTAGAAGCTCCTGAGCCCATGATCTTTGGGTTGGAGATATCTTTCCCTTGATTTTCCAAGAGGCAGGACGGTGCAAAAGTGATAGCATGTGCTTCTAAATCAGGTGGATGTAAGCAGGAACCTTCGTCTGTGTAACCTGGACAAGTCAATTCACTTCCTCTGAACCTCACTTATTCCAGATATTTGTTGAACACCTACTATGTGTGAGATATTGTGCTGGGTGCCTGGGAAACAGCTGGAAGCAAAACAAACCTATCTGCAATATCTGGAGCTCATAGTCCAGTGGGAGAGTCAGAATTATTTCTACAGACCTGCACAATATGTTCATTAAGTATGACAACACAAATAATTCAAAGTTATTTATTCCACATATACCACCTCCCCAAAACATACATTCTTAGCTTTAAAAAAAAAAAAAAAAATCTGAATCTGAACATCCCATCATTATGAATGCATAATTGACAGAAATTCTGCAGAGACTTAATTTTATTAAGGGGCACAGAGACATCCATTGTTGAGTTCTGGCAGAGGGAGGTGGGGAGTTTTATGTCTGCGACATCACATTTGTCTCAAATGATCCCTCCTTGCTACACTGAATTGTTTGACTGACGGTTTACTGTCCTTGGAGATGTTCTGTCACTGTGCCAGTTCTGGCTGTCTGAACAGACCTCTTACCCATCCAAGGGGCCACCTATCGTAGGAGCAAGGCCTGGCAGTCAGGCAGACCCCAACTGTGTGGCTTGGCTAGACGACCTTGAGTAAGTGATTGACTCCCTTGAAGAGCTTTGCTTGCCCCACCCATTGAACAAGGGAGCAAAGGCTCCTTTATAGGATAGGTGTCAGGGTTAAAAGAGAAAACAAGAGAAGCAGAGTTTGCAAACTGACCAACGGGTGTGATTTAATTTGCCCACAGTATTTTTTTCTGAATTATGAATTAATTAAAATTTTTAAAATTTGGAAATGCTATATAAAAATTCAAGTATCTGACTGTCTTTTAAAATGGTAATATCCAGGAATACTAGCCAGGCCACCATGGTGCTGAGCAATTGCTGTCTCCCATTTTGCCAGAGCCTTGACCCTCTAGGCCACTATATATAGTTCCTCCCTGGCTTGCCTCATTCAGTGGCCTTGCCATTCCAGGTATGAGTTTACAATCCCTGATGACTGTGCCTGGCACACAGTAAGCACTCAATAAATGTTAACTACTATTAGTGATATTATTACTGCCAGGGAACCAACCAGCACTAGCACAGCTCCTCTGCTTCGCAAGTAACTGAAAATGTAGATATGGAAGACATGGGGCTGAGAGCCAGACAATAGCTGCCTAGCTGTGCGGCGTTGGCCAAGTGGATGGATGTGTTCAGTGGAGTATGAGCTAGAGGGTCCAAGGTCCAATGCAAGCAGATAGGTTTGGTTGATAAGTGAGCCTCTCTTTCCCCAACCCGTTATGCCTTGAGTTCATGCTCTGGGGACCTCCTCTCCTTATTATCATCCCAACCTCTGAAGAGGGATTCTACTTTTCCAAGGAGAGGAGGTAAACCAGACATAGCAGATATGCCTGCCCTGACCAGTACCACAGAGTTGGTAGGGGGCCCTTAGAGCAGACGGGCTCTGCTTTTTCATATATAAAATGGAGATGATAATAATGATAATAAAGGTTTACTTGAGAGTGTTGTTGAGACATTAAATGAGATATTAAAGTGCTTAGGACAGTACTTGGCACATAGAGAGAGATCAATAAATGTCAACTGTTATCAAGAATGAAAGACATATCGCCGAAGTAGCTTGCCTACATCTCTCGATTTTTCCAAAGGAGACAAGAAAACTGTTCTTGTTAGGCTGAATAGGAGAGTTTTCCTGAAACAGTCCCTGCTCTGCCTCTCAAACTCTATTAGGCACAAGGTAAAAATTACATTTGTAGGGCAATCAATGTATAGATGAGACAATTTCATATTCCATTCATTATAAGGCTTTTTTTTTTCATATTTTAACATCTCTGAAATTGAGATGCATCATACAATCAATGACATGTCCATTTTATTTATTATTATTATTATTATTATTATTATTATTGTCAATAGCTCTTTTCTTTCTTAGGGGCTCAAAATAATATAAAATAAATAATCTTTGATGGCATTTTACAAGTAATGAGATACGATGTACAGAAAGTGCCAGGTATGGTGCCGGCTATGTCATAAGCTTTCAGATTATTCTCATGATCTTCAGCATCACCAGTACATTCGAGCTTGGCCTTGGAACGAGCAGCTTTTCTTTTTTTCATTTTCTTGCTGACACCTGCTGACCTGCATTTGGTCCCTGGGTTGATAGGCACATAGCTAATGCAGTCACGGAGGGGAGAAGGGAGGGCTCCTGAAGGGAAGAGAAAGGTTTTTTATACTATATTAAGATATTCAGAGAGGAGGAGGCAGAGATCTTTTTTTTCAAACAACAAAAAAATCCCTGCTGGAGCCAGAGCCATATATATGCCAAACAGGCCAGGAAACCCAGCAGGCCTCCTGGAGCTGGCAATGAACCAAAACAGGGGCATTGTGTCCAGGCCACTGGCTGGCTGAGGGGGCATTGTTAGGGCCTGGCCCTGTCTGGGAAGAGGGGGGTGGAGGGGCCAGGGGGAGTGTGTTCCCATGACTCCCTGGGGAGTGACAACAATTGGGGGCCAGCTGGGAAGCCCGCATGCCAGGGGCCTGGTGGGCGGGTGGCAGGCCCTGGAGGGGCTATGGAGGGCCTAGGGGGCTGAGGAAGGGGTGTGGGGGTAAGGTCAGGGCTTGTTTCTCAGCTGGGGGGTAAGGCCTAAGGAGGGGGAACATTGGGGTCATTTGCTATGCTACACCCCTCTCACTCATGCCCACAGCCCTGGGCTGCTGAGTCTTTCCAAATTACACCCTAGCTCTGCCCACTTCTCTCGACCTCATGACCCCACCCTGGTCCAGGCTTCCATGGTCTCTAACCTGGACCACCGAGTGCCTCTGTCATTGGATCCTTGCTGCCAGCCTGGCCCCCTACACTCTTCTCCACACACAGCTGGAAGGATCTTTCCTAACTGTAGATCACATCACATAACTCCCCTGCTTACGCCTGCCACGGGCTGCCCAGCAGACTCAGAAGAAAATCCAAACCCCTTACTCTAGCTCACAAAGCCTGCCTGATGGGCCCAGCAGGACTCTCAGACTCATCTCCAACACTCCAAAGAGCTCCAACCTGCATTCCATCCCAACCACTCAGAACTCCTGCCAGGCCCTGGAGCGCTTTCAGCTCCTTCCCCCCTGTGAGCCTGTGCACTTTGCAGACCTTATACTGTGAACAGTTCTAGGTACTTTCACTATAGCATCTTTGCTGTGGATATCTTTGCTGCAAGCATTGCTACTGCAAACATTTTCACTGCATAATTAATTGGCCATAGGTAATTTTGCCATAAAAAAAAATAAAATAAAATCGTGACAAATAAGAGGAACATTTAAAAAGACAATGAAACATGAAAAAACCATTAAAAAGACTATTTAAAATATGTGTAGATTCATGGCAATGTTACCAGACTCAAGGGGTTCACTGCTTGGGGTATTCCATTCAAGAACTAGACGTGGCAATCGTTAGGCAGTTTTATTTACTTGCAGCAAGTAAAGGAAACAGGGGATTCACCTCCAAAGCTCTGTCTCCCCTAGCCATTGCTTATAAACACTGTTTGGCTGATTCCTTCTTTGCAGTTGAGTTCCTGGCTAGTTCATCCCGTTTACAGCTGCATCTACAAAATACTGTGCTACATTTTAACTTTATCCAGAACAGCATTTAGTAAGAACTGCCCAGACCTTGAGACAATTCCCATGAGAGTGTTTACTCCTCATTCTTGAGGGAATGGGGACGAGGGTCATACCTCTGTAACTGCTCCCTGATGAACACAGACAGAATACATCTTTTGAGGTGGAAGAATGAAATTCTCTGGCTGCCTGAGTAATGAAAGTCTTGGGGGTTTCCTAGGTTCTGGAATTCCTGAGAACAGGGGTGCATTAAGACGTCACTGCTCTAACAGAGACATGCGCCATAAGAGGTGAGGCAGAAGCAGGGGGAAAATCAAGGAGATTGAGACCCTGCCACTCCTAAACTCACTGGCGAGGATCAAATGAGCAAGATAGACTAGGGTGACAGCCTCCTTCAGGACAAAGAGTTCTAAGCCTCTTAGAATTAATGCCAGAAAGGGATAGAAAGGCAGAAGGTGCTATTTTTTTCCTATATGATCAAGGAAAGCAAGCCATGATTTTTATTCAGGTATCACTTATTGAGCTGCTAGGTCTATCCAGGACTTTGAAGGACAGGTAGGATCTGGTCAGGAAGTGACTATGCAGAAAGGGCGAGCTTAGTGGATGAAGCACAGCAATCCCAGAGGGGAAAGGGATACTAGATATGACAGTTCTACACAATATTCAGTCAGTGTCCCATGGTTTCTCAAGCACAGTGATGCCTACCAGGTGGCCAAGTGAAAAGCTGTACCTCAGCCTGGGGAGGGAGAACAGTTAGGGAAGAAGTCCTGGCAC
>NW_011889117.1:907040-955786 GCF_000151845.1 Pteropus vampyrus
TGGGCCCAGCAGGACTCTCAGACTCATCTCCAACACTCCAAAGAGCTCCAACCTGCATTCCATCCCAACCACTCAGAACTCCTGCCAGGCCCTGGAGCGCTTTCAGCTCCTTCCCCCCTGTGAGCCTGTGCACTTTGCAGACCTTATACTGTGAACAGTTCTAGGTACTTTCACTATAGCATCTTTGCTGTGGATATCTTTGCTGCAAGCATTGCTACTGCAAACATTTTCACTGCATAATTAATTGGCCATAGGTAATTTTGCCATAAAAAAAAATAAAATAAAATCGTGACAAATAAGAGGAACATTTAAAAAGACAATGAAACATGAAAAAACCATTAAAAAGACTATTTAAAATATGTGTAGATTCATGGCAATGTTACCAGACTCAAGGGGTTCACTGCTTGGGGTATTCCATTCAAGAACTAGACGTGGCAATCGTTAGGCAGTTTTATTTACTTGCAGCAAGTAAAGGAAACAGGGGATTCACCTCCAAAGCTCTGTCTCCCCTAGCCATTGCTTATAAACACTGTTTGGCTGATTCCTTCTTTGCAGTTGAGTTCCTGGCTAGTTCATCCCGTTTACAGCTGCATCTACAAAATACTGTGCTACATTTTAACTTTATCCAGAACAGCATTTAGTAAGAACTGCCCAGACCTTGAGACAATTCCCATGAGAGTGTTTACTCCTCATTCTTGAGGGAATGGGGACGAGGGTCATACCTCTGTAACTGCTCCCTGATGAACACAGACAGAATACATCTTTTGAGGTGGAAGAATGAAATTCTCTGGCTGCCTGAGTAATGAAAGTCTTGGGGGTTTCCTAGGTTCTGGAATTCCTGAGAACAGGGGTGCATTAAGACGTCACTGCTCTAACAGAGACATGCGCCATAAGAGGTGAGGCAGAAGCAGGGGGAAAATCAAGGAGATTGAGACCCTGCCACTCCTAAACTCACTGGCGAGGATCAAATGAGCAAGATAGACTAGGGTGACAGCCTCCTTCAGGACAAAGAGTTCTAAGCCTCTTAGAATTAATGCCAGAAAGGGATAGAAAGGCAGAAGGTGCTATTTTTTTCCTATATGATCAAGGAAAGCAAGCCATGATTTTTATTCAGGTATCACTTATTGAGCTGCTAGGTCTATCCAGGACTTTGAAGGACAGGTAGGATCTGGTCAGGAAGTGACTATGCAGAAAGGGCGAGCTTAGTGGATGAAGCACAGCAATCCCAGAGGGGAAAGGGATACTAGATATGACAGTTCTACACAATATTCAGTCAGTGTCCCATGGTTTCTCAAGCACAGTGATGCCTACCAGGTGGCCAAGTGAAAAGCTGTACCTCAGCCTGGGGAGGGAGAACAGTTAGGGAAGAAGTCCTGGCACCGCCCTCTGCATCTACTTTCTTGGGACAGTGCATCATAGAAAAGGTCCCCCATGATGATAGAAGGCACTCCTGGGAAATGCAAACTCGTGTGTGTGTGTGTGCGCACGTGCATGTGTGTGCATGTGTGTGTGTGTGTGTGTGTGTGTGCATGCAGACACACACAGGAGGAGGGTAAGGCCAAGCATGTGAGGCCATGCCGTTAAGGCCCACACAGCCCAAGGCCCTCTATGATCAGACATCCTATTCAACATCATCCGCTAGCCAGTCAGCTGCACAGCTGCACAGCTGCAGCTCTCACACCAAAGCCCTTCTGAAAATCAGGATACAGGGAGAAACCATCACGCACTTGCTACCTCTTTGTCCCCCAACCCCACTGCCCGGTAGGGGCTGAGACGAGGCTAGAGATGAGCAGGTCACCTGAGGTCTATATAACCCGGTTTCTGTCTTTCACAGACTGTGGCCCCTCGACCGTGTCCCCAGTTTGGAAACATTAGGAGGTCGAACTGAAAGTGAAGCTCCCATTCTGTGCTCAAGAAGGTGCAGGAAACAGCTGCAGGCGCAGGTTGTTCAAATCAGAATGAAACGGAAGGGGAAAGTAGGAGAGTCAGCGATGTCACAAGAGGCTGCACCATACCGCCTCCCCTCTTTGGCTGCAGAAGTCCACACTTGTGGAGTCACCTTCTACTGTAGTTTACAGGTCCTGGCTCCTCTCCTCCTTTCATTGCTCTGGCTTCTAGACTCCTAGAGAAGATGGGCCGAGAAGGCCTCTCCGTGTCCCAAACAGATGGGACTGTAAGAGGCAGAGGACAAGCCTAGAATGCAGGGTTTAACAGCTTGGCTCACATGCCACAATTCAGACTCAATCTGCTTAAGATTCTGGGTGCCATGGCTTCCCCTCATCTGTTTCATTCCCAGCTTATACCTTAGCAGTGCCGTATTGTTCCTAAACGTCCACTGGCTGCCTCTGGCTAGACAAAACGCTGGCTGCTTCACTTTGCTGCCTCCACAGCAGGGCAAGTGCCCAAGTTAGCCCATTCCACTGCCAGTCAGCAGACTCCCAAAGCCATAGAGGCCTGTGCCCAGGCTGAATGAGGGCCACTCCGCAAGGACGGAACACAGCTTGGAAGCACCTCATCCTGCCTGTGGATGTAGAGCAAGTTCTCTCATTTCGACACACCTCACACCCAGCCACCCCAAAGCTTTGGAGAAGAGACAGGGAGCTAATAGGCTGTTGCTCAAAAAAAAGCTGAGGTCTCATGTGTTTCCGTGACCTGACTGGGCTCTGACATGAAGGAATGCATGACTGTGCACCTGCCCAGAGTCAGTGATCTCAAAACCATACTTGAATACACATACTTTCGTACGAATGGACAGGAAACCAGTAAATTACTTTTTAAGACCACTCCAAAATCTTAATAAAATTTTGCATCCGACTAAAAGCAATTCATTTCCGTGTCATTTCCACCTTTCTCCCACACCATGTGGTTAGGAAGCCCAACCTTTCAACTCGTTACTCAAAATACATACGTGTGGTTGATTCTACCTGCTTCATTTTGCAAGTCCAAAAAAGCTGACTCAAACTACATTTTAAATCAGAGCAGACTTTTTTTTCCCCTCTCTCTCTGGCACCAATCCAATCAGGTAATATTAGTTTATTTAGTTTTCAATACTCCTAGAATGTTTGGCTTCTGTTATCACACCTTTGGTAAAATTTCTGAAATCATACCTGCTAATAGAACATGTCTTCATATCAATGAGATTCTTTGACGAGATATAGCACGTAATTCCTCCCCCTTATCCTTCAGAGGAAGGGAAGCAATGGAAGTCTTATTCAAATAGCCTACAAAACACGCTTCATTTTTTTGGCTCATAGGTAAAACCGGTAATTCTACCCATATAACTCCAAGCATATATCTTTACACCATTAGCCATAGACTGGCCCCTGACTGCCATGCCAAACCTTTGCTGCTCAGTCTTGCCTGCTTTCTAGGTTAAGAGATAGATACTCTCCTACCCCAGATCACTTCCACTGGAAACCGTGAGCTCACTTGCTTGTCCTCCTTAGTGAAGGTGGTGCAGCCTGTCTGATGGGAACCTCGATGTTGCTCAGGGAACTGCAAGGCCTGGGTGCCATCCCCATTTCCCATCATGAGGTCCACCCTGGATGCAGGTGCTCCAGAAGCTGCCCTCCTTGGATAGAAGCAGGGCAGGAGAGTTGTGGGCGAGAGCTTGTGTGTGTAAAGCAACAAATGTGAATTTAAATGATCTCATGGGAAATGCCGAAACCTGAGGAAGCAAAGAAGCTGCACTTAAAAAACAATGCCTCCTGAATCTATGATAGACTCCCAGCCTTTAGCAAGGCTGCCCTAGACTGGACAGTTTCCTACCATTGACTCATTTGTTATGTTTCTTAATTTATATAAGCGCTTAATTTATTTAAGTCAAATAAACAGAACCCTTTTTATCCAATTCTGGAGAATGCACACCAAGGGGCTACAACTGGGGATCAAATCTGATTTTTCCTATAACCAACACACTTACATATAAGACGAGTAATGACACACAAAGAACAAATCAAATTCCTGTAGGACAGAAACTAAAGGGTGGTGGACACTACGATCCCATAACCTCTAGTCCACAGGAAACACTGTCAGTGACCCAGGGTTCCCTGACAATCAGGCAACCAGACCAGAGATTGTCATCTGAGGATGCCTTGGATTGCCCCACAGGCGATCCTCAATCATCCAGAGTTAGACCTAAGTCAGGCCCTAAATCTGGAGTCCCAGAGGCAGCTCCTGTCCAACCAACCTGAAACCAAGCACACACCAGAAATGAAACTATCCTTCTGACAACTCTATACCCTAAACAAGAATGGAAACACTAATTAAAGTGACCACTGGGCTACTCTACACACCTCCCTCCAGAGGCACTGCAAAAACCAGGTTCAGGTGTCCACCCCACTCCACTGTTGAGGCAGACCAGGAAACCATTCTGGTGGTCAGCACCACGGGAGAGTTTTCTATAGAACAGATCCTCTGTCCAGTGCAGATGCAGGCGACTAAGCCCCAGGGGAGCTGCCACTGCTGACTGCTTCGCCGAGCATCCACACAAAGCTAAGAGGAAGTCCTTTTAGGAGAGTCCCATCTGAGTCGCCAGATTTGTTACTGAACTCAAGGGGTTCCCTCCTTCAGAAAATGGTTGGTTGTCATTAGATAGTTTTATTTACTTGTAGCAAGTAAAGGAGACGCTTCGCAAAGCTGTCTCCCTGAAGGGAGGCTTAGCCATTGCTTATATACTCTGTTTGGCTAATGACATGTTGATTTCTTCTTTGCAGTTGGCGGGTTGGGTTCCTGTCAAGCTCATCCTGTTTATAGCCCATCTGCAAAATACCGTGCCACATTTTAACGTTCAGCAAGAATAGCATTTAGTAAGAATCACCCAGACCTTAACACCCTTGCCCTATCTAACAGCAATACTGCACAAATAACTGATTTTAATTTATGGATTGTACCTAAGTACTTGTCTTTATTCTACGGTAAATGTGAGTTCAACTCCGTACCCTTAAAGAGGGCCCTTGACCTCTCTTTCTTCCTCCAATATAGTATGTTTCAAAATAAGAAACCATCTCTCGGGGCAAATCATCATCATCTGGAAGAAATGCTCACTATATTAAGTCCACCACCACCACATCTACTTGTCACTGAATTATGAGAGCTAGCTAAGATTTATATATACAGTATTCCCCTCGAATCTGCGGTTTCACTTCCCGTGGTTTCAGGTACTCATGGTCAACTGTGATCCAAAATCATTAAACGGAAAAGTTTAGAAATAAACAATTCGTAAGTTAAATTTCATGCCATTCTGAGTAGTGGATGAAATCTCATGTTGCCCTACTCTGTCCTGAGATGTAAATCATCCCTTTGTCCAGCGTCTTCATGTTGTACATGCTCCTCGCCCATTAGTCACTTAGTAGTTATCTCAGTAATCAGATCCTCTGTCATGGTATCGCAGTGTTTGTGTTCAAGTAACCTTTATTTTACTTAATAATGGCCCTAAAGTACAAGAGTATTGATGTTGGCAATTTGGAAACGCCAAAGAGAAGCCATAAAGTGCTATCTTTAAGTGAAAAGGTGAAAGTTCTAGACTTAATAAAGGAAGAAAAAAAGTTGTATGCTGAGGCTGCCAAGATCTACAGTAAGGATAAGTCTTCTATCTGTGAAATTGTGAGGAAGGAAAAATAAATTTGTGCTAGTTTAGCTGTTGCACCTCAAACTGCAAAAGTTATGGCCACAATGTGTGATAAGTGCTTGGTAAAGATGGAAAAGGCGTTAAATTTGTGGGTGGAAGACATGAACAGAAGAAAACATGTTTTAACTGATGACAATGTGTTGTGCCAGAAAGTACTGAGTTTATACAAGGAGTTCAGCAAGGGATCCCCTAAAACAAGTGACGCCAAGCCATTTACTGCAAGTAAGGGATGGTTACGCAGATTCAGGAACAGACTTAGACTGAAAAATATAAAAATTGCCAGAGACAGAAAACCACATTCAGATAACTTTTATCGCATCGTATTGTTATAAT
This sequence comes from Pteropus vampyrus, assembly GCF_000151845.1. NCBI lineage: Eukaryota > Metazoa > Chordata > Mammalia > Chiroptera > Pteropodidae > Pteropus > Pteropus vampyrus. The sequence goes on from NW_011889117.1 coordinate 913,003, forward strand.
TGTTCTATTTTATTATTAGTTATTATTAATTTCTATGTCTAATTTATAAATTAAACTTTATCATAGGTATGTATGTATAGGAAAAAATAGTAAATACAGGTTCGGTACTACCCATGGTTTCAGGCATGCGCTGGGGGTCTTAGCACATCTCCCACAATAAGAGGGGACTACTGTAATATAAAAATGGGAATAACTGTGAGAAATTTGTCAATAGAGAAATAAAACCAAACTGACAACTAGCTTAAATACATTAAGTCTGAAACCAATGAAGAAATGAAACCGACCAAACAAAAAACCAAATTGTCAACCAATTCTTTTCTTTTACAAGGCAAAAATTCGCTGTATGGCCAATTAGTTGTACAGTGAAAATGTTTGCGGCACAGATGCTTACAGCAAAGATGCTTACGGGGATAATACTCGACACACCGGGAACACACTTCACACGGCTCTCTCACCATTCGGATCTCAGAGCAAACATCACCTCCTCAGAGAAGCCTTCTCTGGAAAACAGACCCTCTTGTTTTCTCTTCCAAATCTATTACACTGTTCTGTACTATTGCTTTCATAGCGCCTACCACTCTATGAAACTAACTAATTTATGTATTCATTTGTCAGTCTTCCCTCTCTAGACTGTAAGCCCCAATTAGGCAGGTACTACTTCTTTCACTGCTGAATACCTAGCCTTGAATATTACCTGTTATTTAGTATTTAGTAAGGACTCTGCCAACATTAGCCATTATTTTCATTATTCCTATGCTCAGGGCTTGGTAAACAATGACAGCTGTCATGAAATCAGGCTGAGAAGGTCACTCTCAAGCAGGAGTTCTGAATCTGCGATCTATGAACCCAAGTGCCATGAACTTAGACAGAAAATTAAATTTATATTTTCACTAGCTTCTGACTAAAATGTAACATTTCCCTCAATTCTAAATGTAAGCAACAAACCAGAAGCCTGTTAGCAGAAGCTAAGACTTTATCACCAGTAGAAATCACAGCTTTTTTCATTTCCTGTCATAGTTGCTGTAGGTATTTTGAGATAGTATTCATAAATCGTGGTAGTTCTGGACCTACCACTAGAGCTTGTTAATGTGTTAAAAAAGAACAAATATTACTAAATTACAAATTTTAAAAATATTTTAATAATTATTTCAATGTTCAATATAATTATCTTTTTAAATCCTATGTATTTTATTTTATGGATTTTAAAAACAGCATTCTGAGAAGGGTCAATAGCAAGTCATGAACCCCTTGGCATCTTGGGGATGGCTATGGACTTTTTTTGGAATGTTGTTTTTAAAATCCATAAAATAAAATACATGTTAGAAAAGAGTGTCTTAAAAGAGCTGATATGATCTGACCTTGACCATTTTCTCAGCTGATGTCTAGCCCACGTGGAAAGGCTGACGGGAGAAGCCTGGAAGAGCAGTGAAAACAAGGTTTCTAACAGAGACGCCACAACCTGCATATCCTGTCTTAAATATGAAATCATGACATCTACAGCAGCTTTGAGCACAGAGGCCTGGTACAGAAGACGGGGAGCCCACTGTTAGGAAGCTCTCTCTAAAAACAATACTCACAAGAGCACCCAGCTTTCCCTCTGTCCTCTACCTGGGCCCACGTGGCCTCCAGCTCACAAGAGTGAGTCCTGCAGGAGATCCTCTAGTTAAAAAGACTTCCTCCCCAAAATGCTCTTTAAGGCTGAAATAAGACACATTCTCTCCCTATGTATCTGGTACTAGACAAAGGAAGGAAAACAATGATGTTCCTTTTTATAAATACTCTCTAATTCGTCAAAGAAAGCAACCTATCTGAAGTGACAGAATGTGGATACATGGGTTCACCCCAGGAGGTGGAGCATAGTACAATGTTCTGGTTTAGGACAGCGTCAGGTTTAAAGCCTGATTCTTATAAACCCAAAATGCACTCATGAGAGTAGGAGAAGTGAACAATACAGAAAGAAACACCACCTCCAGCATCCTTTCTGGAGCCTTTGAAAGGCGGGAACAGCGAACTTCATAGGAGGCAGTTTCTTGGCATCCTCAGCCTGTGAATCATCACACTCACATGGTTCACTGAACAATCTCTGGAGCGAAGCTGCAGAAGGGCCCCAAATTAACTTTGGTTTTGTCCTTCCCCTTTCGCTTGGGAGTTCCATGGGCCTGAATGTTGGGCATCATATATGGTAAGGCTCAGGATATCTAGGGGGTTCATTTTCATGCTGATCACAGTAAGAATCTGCCAAAGATATCTAGGGGGAACCAGCTCAAAGAAAGGACTCATTTGCATGTCAGATGATGGATCAAAGAGAAACCAAACATGTAGAGGACAGGGAGGAAATGCCAAAGAGTTGTTGAGTTGACAGTGCAATGTAAAAGCTCCTTCTAAAACAAAGATAGAATCTGAGCATAAAATCCCTCAGGAAGGCTGTACTGGAAAAATGCTAATAGTGAGTGTTCCCCGCAAGGGAGGAAGGTTAGGGGTGGAGCCTGGATGTAGGAGGGAACCTGACTTTTTCGTTACACACTTTTTATACTATTTAAGTTTTGTACGATGTATATGTATTATTGATTTTAAAAATATTATTTACAGTCTTGCATGTCAGAAGACTTCATAAGAATGTAGCAGGTGCTTAATAAACAAACACATGTTAAACCACTGTGCTGTTTCAGGAACTAGCATTTATGGATGCCTACTGTGTGCCAAGGACCCTTTGGCAATGCCTGTTTTACTGCTCTTAGGAAATGGAGGCTCAGCTAGTAGGGAGCCAAGTGGGCACTCCTCCCAGGTCTGCTGGAAGCCAGCACTCTGCTCCTCGACAAGGACCACACCGCCTTCCTCCCTGGAGTGAGCAGTTGGAGGCACCAGATGCTCTGGCAGGATCCAGAAAGATGCCATCTGTGAGGGAAACCTATTCTTAGAGAGCAGAGACAGTCAGTGGTAGAGCTGGCCACCCCCCAGCGGCTGCAGGGGGACATGGGGAGGGCAGGCAGCCAAGGCTTTACCTTCAGTTGGGGAGTAGGACAGGCTAAAAGCAGGGTGTATTCAGTTCTCAGGACCACATTTCCTTCTATACTTGGAAGCTATTAGAGATAACAGCAAACATTTATTGTTTACTTTATGTGTGTCATATCGTTTAATCCTCCAGGCCACCTGAAGAGGTGTATGCTATTAGAATGCCTACTTTACAGATGACGAAACATAGGCACAGAATGGTTAAGTCACTTGCCCAAGAAAACAAAGGGGCCAAGGCTGAGCCCATACACTTGCTCCAAAGCCTACATTCCCAACCACCATGTTACACTGTCTCTCCACCGGCAACGCCAGGGGCCAATTTTAGTTTGGGTTCCCTCAGTAGCAGAGCCCAAGACAAGAATTTGAGTGAAAGTGGTTATTACAGGAAGTGGGCACAAGAAGCACTGGTAAGGGCATGAAGGGAGACAGGAAAGGGGATGTCATCGAGCATGTGACCACTGTGGGCAACCGGAGCTCAGTCCTACTGGGCACCCTGGGAGCCAGAGTGGAGCACACGCTTAGAATTATTCCACCTAGTCATAAAGGCAGGTTCGGGAACCAAAAAGATTCATGATAATGGATAACTAGATTGAAAACATATATAAGTAATTATGTATCTTTGAAATTATTTAATGTGGGGGATATTTTTATGTGATAAAACTTTCATATGATAAGTACACTTAAATAAAAAAAAATCTTAAAAAAAAAAAAAGGCTATTCATCAGTCATTGGCTGAGAGCTGTTCCTGGGATATGTTAATCTTCCAGGACTGCAAGTGTGCTGCAGGGTGGCAAAGCAGGTGCCAGTGGCAAGTGAGAGCCCCTCAGGCAGAAATACACACAGAGGTGGCTGTTGGAAAAGTTGGCTGGTGTATACTGAGGTGGTAAGCTAGATGGGATATGGGCAGGGCACCCCCAGCATCTGCTATAGAACAGATGTTGTACAGCATCTTGCTGATGGCCACCCTCTCCCCTCCCTATAATTCTGGGGTCTCATACAGCCTCCACAGAGTGAACCAAGGGACCTTCAAGATCACCTTCTCTAAGCTTGCAGTACAAAAGTGTGGCTGAGAACACAGCTGTTAGAATCAGACCTAATGCCATCTTCATTACCTAACAGCTCTGTTTAACTCATTTGTCACATAGTTATGGGTGGCCCCATATCATCCCCAACTACTTCATTACTCAAGGTATGGCTCAGACCGGCAGCAACATCACTTGGGAGCCTGTGAGAAATGCGGAACGTTTAAGCCACAGCCCAAACTCACTGAATCAGAAACTGCATTTTAATAAGATCTCCAGTGACTCGTGCACATTTCTACTAGTAACTTCTAAAATATAAAAAGAGACTGAAGTATTTCTATTAGATCAAGAGTCTTCAACTGGTGGGCCACGGACCAAATCTTCCTGGAGGTCTGTTTGATTTGTCCAGCTTGGTGGTTTTAAAAAATCAGACCGGCACATAAGTCTCCAGTTCACCATGTACCCATCACTCCCTACTCCATAGAACCCAGAATGTTATGCCACTTGCCAGGCCACTATAGGCATTTGAGTTTGTACTCCTCTCTGGAACAGACCCTATAACTAGTTAACATTTGCATAGCTTAGCTTAGGTTTCTAAATTTAAAGTAAGGCACTGAAAAACAGATAGATCTGGTTTCAAACCCTGATAGGGCTATCATACTAGCTGTATTACCTTGAGCAAGTTACTTCCTGTCTCTGATTCTCAGTTTCCACATCTGTAAAATGAGGATCGAAATAGGTCAATGAGGTCACTGTATGGATTATGAGCAAAGTACCAAGGAGGAAGTCGGAGCTCACTAAATGGAAGTGATTAGTAGCAGCAGCAGTAGTTGTAGTTACGCAAGTCCAATATGGACACCAGGTATTAGTACGATTATCCTCATTTTATAAGAAACTGAGGCTCTGAGAGGTCAAGAATCTTCCTCAAGTAACTTCCTCAAAGTTACACAGTGGAGCAATGGGTACTCAAATCCAGGTACTCTAGGTCTATATTTGCACTGTCCACTAGAATTTTCTGTGATGACAGAAGTGTTCTACATCTGCATAGTCCAATACAGTAGCCACTAGGCATTACTTGAGCACCTGAAATGTGGCTGGTTCATACTGAGATGTGCTATAAGTGTAAAATGCACACCTGGTTTTGACAATTTAGTACAAGAAAAAAGAATGTAAAATATCTAATTTTGATATTAATTACATGTTGAAATGATAATATTTTAGAAATTTGGGCTAAAATAATTAAGGTTAATCTCATCTGGTTCTTTCCACTTTTTTTTTACAATGTGGCTACTAGAAAAATTTCAATTATGTATATGATTCTCATTGTGTTTCTACTGGACAGTGGAACTCTAGAGCATCTCCAATAGAACACCTGAGACAAGGAACTTAATATTTTATAAAAATGTATTTGCAAACTCACTGCCCACCAGCAAGAAACCCCGTTACATAAGAAAGGTTGAAGAACATACCCATCAGAAAGAGATTTCAATGACCCTTGAGGCCCAGAGAGTGGGGTGACTTTCCCTGGTTTCACGGAAGTTAGCTGCACAGCTGGAACCATGCCCAAGGCTCCTTAGTCTGATTTAGATACTTGTTCCATCATTTAAGAGTACCTAATGAAATTTGAAAAATCCCCCATAAGCACCTCAGGGCCACGTTACTTCGAGGGGCGGCTCTTGTTGTAGATGAGGAAATCTGAGATGTCATGCCACACATTGCTGTCCTCGTACAGGTAGGTCATAGAGGACTGCAGCGAGGGCTGCAGCGTGGGCCGGTGGTACTCGAAGAGCCACAGCACCAGCCCCCACACCATCGCAGAGATCAATGGGTATGGGTCCCACTTGGGTTCAGGAATGTAGCCCTTCTCCACACCAAGGCGGCACAAGGCAAACAGGATACGTGACAACAGGTACATGCAGATCTGCAGAGAGGAAGTAACAGGAGATTATGGGTGGGCACAGCCACTGAGAACCTTCTTCCCACTCCATGCACGGGAGCACCTGCTTGCATGGATAGGTGTTTTTCAAAATTGGTGTGCAAGATAATTCGAAGTGGTATATAGCAGGCATTTTAATATCACTATTTTACTATCTTGAATTTATTGTTTTTCATTTAAAAATATTTTTAAGTGAGTACATTTTAAATTAGTACCATTTAAAAATATTTTTAAATGGTTCAAAACGAAAAGGTAACTTGACACCAGAAAATACATCCATAAAAGAAAAACACTGATAAATTGGATCTCATCAAAATTAAAAATTTTTTCAGTTATGAAAGTCCATGTGAAGAGGGTGGCAAAGAAAGCTACAGACTGGGAGAAAATATTTACAAATATATATCTGACAAAGACAAGTATCCGAAATATATTGTTAAAAATCTCAAAACTCAACGGTCAAAAAAAAAAATCCAATTAGAAAACAGGTAAAAGACATGAGCAGATATTTGACTGAAGCGGTTCTACAAATGAAAAGTAAGCACATGAAAAGATGTTCATCGTTAGCCATCAAGGAAATGCAAATTAAAACCACAATGAGATGTTACTACATACCTATCAAAATGGGTAAAACTAAAAAAAGTTAAAAATCAAATATTGGCTAGGATGTGGATAAACTGGATCATTTGTATATTCCTGGTGGGAATGTATAAAAATGTAGTTATGTTCTCACTGGTGGGAAACTCCTAATATGTCCACTACATAAACACAAATTTTGAAGGTCTATACAAGACACAGTTAAAGTGACTGACCGTCCCTGGATATTGGCTTGACAACTGTCAGGGGACAGGAACTTTCTTTTCAATTTATTTTCTACTTTTATCATGATGTATCCTAAGCACCTGGAAGTGTGCCAGACAAACAGAGGTGCTTAGCCTGCATTTTTTTAAATGTGAAAATAAAACTATTTTTATAATTTAAAAATATTTCATAAATTTGAAGGAGGCAAACTGTGGGGCTAACTTTTCATGTTGAATAAGGACTTTAAAACATCAACAACTAGCATTTAATTTCATGTAAAAAACCAAAAAACAGAATTTTAACCCAGGAAAAGGACAAGTTATGGAATAAGAGACAATTCTTTGAGTATAATAAATTTTGTTTTATAAGAATCATACTCCTGGGTCATTTTTATTTTTTCTCATTTCATTGTAGAGTGGTTTTAAAAAAAAGAAATCTTTGCCCCAGAGAGTGGCATATGCATTGATTTTGGGAACCATGAAAGTCCAACAAGCTGCTTAGTTTACGGATGAAGAAACTGAGGGGGAATTGATCTTCCCAAGGTCACAAAGGAACTGGTGAAACACAGACTCTCAGACTTAGAAGGGAAACAAGAGCTCATCTTCTTCAACTTCCACCCCCAACTAATACCTGAACCACATTCCACCCCTCCTCAGCCAGTCTCCAACCCCCATCCCTGAAGAGGATCTTTACCTGGTTGTTGATGTTATTGTTCTTTGTAAATACCAACAAGGATCCGATGAAGGCAGCCAAGAATGAATGCACCTGGTAGGTCTTGCCCTGCACATGGGACTGCAGGGTGCAAAGCCCCTTGTAGATGAACACGAAGCAGGCCAGGTTGGAAGAGTGGGTGTACGTAGCCTGCAGGATGGCCCGAAGCTTATCCTGGAGGCTGCACAAACACAGGAGTCACCATAAGTGCAGGCTCAGCCATTCCAAGAGCATTCGCCCATTAGGCATGCAAATCTGACCCAAGCAAAAAGCTCACATTCTCATTTAACTCCAGGGCTCTAGCCTCCATGTCCTGGGATTCAGGTTTTAACTCCCTCTCCAGGCCACTTCCTCAGAGAAGTCTTCCTTGACTACCCTACATAAAAGAATGTCCATCACATCTGTCCCCTTACCCCACTTTTCTTTTCCTTCATAGCTCTTACCACCATCTAACATTTATAAACTTGTTTCTTATCTCCCCCCTACCCCTGTCCTATACCAGTGGAAGCTAACAGAGAATAGTGTCTACACTTGGCTTTTCATCCTCAGGGCCCAGAATAGGACCTGACACATAGTAGGTGCTCAGTAAAAATTTTGGGGGGTGAACATGTAAAGAAATGAGTGAGGGAGTGAGTGCCTACTATATGTTGAACCTGGGAATACACTCCTGGGAAAAACAGATCTGCTTCCTGTCCTCATGAGGCTTATGATCTAATGGGAAAGGGAAATATAAATAATCATAAAGCAAGGGTCCAACTTTGACCCTGACAAGAGATATTCTTGGGATCTGAAGGATAAGAAGTCAATGAGGTCAAGAGGGCAGAAGAATCAGCACATGCAAAGGTCTTGAGAAAGGACCGAGAGTGGGAATAAAGGAACAGAGAGAAACCATCAAGGCCTGAACGGAGAATGTGTGGGCGAAGGATGTAGGGGATATAGGCGGGGAGGTGGGACCGTGCTAAGTTTTGTCTTTATCCTGAGAGAAGTGAACATTTAAGTAGGGGAGGGAGTTAATTTATCCTTTAAAATTAAATCACTTGGAGGCAGTAACAAGAACACAGGGAGAAGGGCAGAGTGTACTCTGGGAGATCAATTCAGGAATAGTAAACCCAAGTGCCCTCAACGCTAGATGAGGACCTTGAAGTGAGTCCACTGGGACCTGTGGTGGAAATCTGCCAGGTGAAAGGGCATAGCCAGGAGTCAGCTGGTTCTTGCACCATAGGAACATGGGCCCAGCATTGCCAGTTCTAAGAAAATTAGATTTCCCAGTTTTTAAGTGTTGGCACTAATCTCGCCTTCGAATTATTTCTAGACTCTGACCACTTCTCACCTCCACTGCCACCACCAAGATCTGAGCCACCAGTGTTGCTCATCTGGATTATTGCCACAACCTCCTATTTTATATCTACTTTAGCCCTTGGCCCTCCACCTACATCTGTTCTTAATCCGGCAGAAAACTCTTCAGTCTCACGCTATTAAAAGATAAGTCAAGGACATGGTTCCATAGTGTAGCAGTTCACATGTCTGCTCTACATGCAGAAGGTCCTAGATTCGTGCCCCAGTGGAGCCATGGTCCATGGTCTACGGCCATGCTACCCTGAACAAGCCCAATCTTGTCTGAGCTCGGAAGCTAAGCAGCATTGGGCCTGGTTAGTACTTGGATAGGAGATCACCTAGGAAGACCAGGTGCTATAGGGACAAATAATTTTTAAAAAATATGTGTGTGTATATACACGCACACACACACACACACACGTATATAAAAGATATATAAACATATATGTATGTTTATATATGTTTATACATATATATAAAAGATAAGTTATATAGTGGCATATCCCTGCACAAAACCTTATAATTTCCTGTTTCATTTAAAGGAAAAGCCAAACTCTTCTCTATGACCTGAAGTTGGACAGGATGGGCCAAGGTTACCCCTGTGACCTTCCTCTTTGTTCTCTTCCCTCCAATCCCTCCGCTCCACACTCCACTCTCCCGAGACTCACCAGGCATGATCCCACCTCAGGGCCTTTGCACTGGCTATTCCTTTTCCCTGACACACTCCCCTGAGCCAACTCATTCATCTCCTTAAAGTCTTTATTCAACTGTCCCTTTCTCACTGAGGCCTTCCCTAATTAATTTTGCAGGCTGCCCCTCCTCCAGTACTCCTGATCCCCTTTCCTTGCTCTAATTTTTCTTTCCCACAGCCTGTATCACCTTCTAACATACCATATATTTATTATCCTTATTTTCTGCCACCTCCTGCTAGAATGCAAGCTCTATGAGGGCAGTGATCATTGTCTGCATCTCCACCACCTGAAACAGTATCTGGTTCATAGTAGATGCTCAATAAATATTTACTGAATGAATGAATGAGCCCAATTTAAAAAAAAAAAAAAAACTGGTTCAGAGGACAAAAACCAAATCTAACAAAAATAAGTTTAAAGAGTAAAAATGCAAAAAGAGAAAATCTTATAAACTGGATTTGGACAGAAGGCTGTCTATGTGTAATTCTTATAAGCTCCAGATGAGGCTACCTACATTAAAAACTAGACCACAAGGTGGTCTCTGAGAAGTGTTTTTAGGGAAAATTTATGAGAGATCAGAGGAAGGCCAAAAAGTCTAAGGAAGAAAGGGATATCATGGACAATTTTCTGAGAAAGTGACCCTCCGAGAACTGGTATGGGTTGCCGGGAAGGAAATAAAGGTGGGGTAGAAGAGTAAAGGGCATTCCTGGCAGGGGGTACTGCATAGGCAAATGTATGGAGATGGAACTGCATGTGGCATGTGCATGGAATGGCAGTAAGTCCTGTGTGCCAAGGGCACCCCAGGGTGGACATGGGAGAATAGGGTGGGGATGCAGCTGAGGCCAGACTGCAAAAGGCCTTGAAAGACACACCTAGAAGTTGGGCTTCTTGGAAGGCAGTGCGAGCTAGGGGAGTTTTCCAACAGGGATAACAGAATCAAAGTTGTACTTTAGGAGATGGTGGTGGGAACAGACTAGCCCCAGCCAGGAAGCTGATGTGATAGTCCGGGCACTGAGGGCTGACCACATTCTCTCCCGGTATGAGGGGTATGCAGAAGGGATGGGTACCTGCCACTGTGGAAGAGAAAGGTCATGACCAGTGCATGCGGGGCCCGGATTTTGGCTCCATACCTGTAGAAACAAGAGAAAAAAATTACGACAGTATCACTGCATCAGTTTCTTTCCGGGCTGTCTCTTTGACTCCTTGTCCCCTTTCCCTCTCCTTAATCCTAACATCATTTTGGGAGGAGAAATAATGCTGGCTTTCAAGTTAACTGTAGATTCAAAGTGGGTCGTAGAAAGGAAACAGTATTTGGTGCTAAAGTCCTGTCACACTTTGCTGCATAAACTTGGATAAATCACTTAACCTCTCTAAGCTGCCCTTCTCCCTTTAGTAAAATGTATTTTCTATTTCAGAGTTCCTTCTGGCAGTTAATGGAGCACATGTGAGAGTTCCTAGTTCAACCAATGTTAGTGTCTCTTTCTTTCTTCTTTATTGGACTCCCCTTTCCCCGACCAAATTCTTCGGCTGCCAGGCCCTGATCTAACCAGGTTATAAGGTCTAAAAGTCCCTGAAAGCCTCCTTGAGATAATGGTCACAAGCCATATATTACTGTCATATGAGTACCTGTAGATTTGTTTGAATTAGCAAATAACTGGAAACAAAGTAGTGTCGATCCACAGTGGGTATTAGGTAAATAAATAATGATCCTACCATGCAGTGGAATACTACACAGTGGTAAAAAAATGAGGCAGCTTTATGTGCACTGCAGAATTTCTTAGAGCAAGCTGTATAAAGTAAAAAATTGTGTAAAATGAGGAAATTCTTCTAAAAATCTAAAACTTTTTCCAAATAAAACTTATTTAAAAGTTATGGGAGGAACACATATGTATTTGTCTATGCAAATACACATATTTTTGGAGGGAGACATGAGACTGGACACAGGGGTTACTACCAGGAAGGGGGACTAGATGATGGAAGGATAGGGTAGGCAGGACTTTGTAGCATCTAACTTTCTATGCCTTTTGTGAATATGTTACATAATTTTAAAAAAAAATTGAAGAAATAAAAATGTTAACAAGTTAAAGCCGGTTTTATTGTTGTGGTGGCTATGCTGAATCACTTATCTTCTCCCCTGGCCTTGTAGTGGGCAGAACCCCCATCCTGACCCCAGCAACAGTTTTCTGTCCCACCTCCTCCAAAGTCATCTCTTTTTCTCTTCAAAAAAAGAAGGCCTCGGCCTCCTCCAGATAACCAGGGCTAAAAGGGACCTTCCTTATGCCCTAGACACAAGCGGAACAGTGCCCCCAACTCCCTACACCTGACAAGCCCCTTCCCAAAGTCCTCAAATTTAGGTGGGAGCCAGTTACTACGATTCACAGGATTACTCTGTGCCCTGAAAAAAGAGATGCCCTGGATTTAAAAGGACATAAAGGACATAATGACAGGTGCAATGTGGTGTCCTGGAGGATCCTGGTCTAGACAAACTAGCTGTAGAGGGCATTTGGGGGCAACTGGGACAATTTGACTATTGACTGGACAGTAGTCAACATTATAGGATTAATATTAACTTATTAAATGTAATCGTGATGATTTAGCTAAATCAGAAAATGTTATTTTTAGAGATGCACGTTGATATATTTAGGAGTGGAACAACAAAATGAGTTAAATTTTACAAAGTTTGTATGTTTCAGTCATCCAAGTCTGCCTCCCTAAATGGATGGCCTTTCTTCAAAATCAGTATAATCTTTTCCACCTCCAGGCCTTTGTTCAAACCATTCCCTCTACCTGGGATGCCTTTCTCCCCCTGGCAAAATCTAAGTCAGCTTTCGAAATATCACCACCTTCTCTGTACAGCACTCCCGATCTACTGGTACTGCCCTGGCAGTTTAATGACCAGTCTTCTTCTTGGATGCCAGATCCTCATAGATAGGCATGGTGTCTAAACACTAACCAGTAATGGAATCACTGTTCTGAGCACCCATATATGGGTGAGTTTGTTTCCACTTTACAGAGGAGGAAACTGAGGCCAGAAGAGACGAAAGGCACCCAGCTTTGATTCAAACTGAGGCAGTCCACATCTTTACCACTTAGTGCTGCCACTAGGATGTCTACTCCAGGAGGACACAGATCTTTGTTTGCTTTGTTCTCTGCTGCATCCCCAATTCTGGCACAGTGGGCTCTGAATAAATATTAGCTGTTATGCATGAGGTTTAAAGGAAGCCGAGTTCCCCTCCAGGCACCACCAGGAGAAATAACCCCAAGACCTCTTCTCCTGCAAGTCTGATGGCCAGGGTGGAATCAATTTTCCCAGCAAATACTGTATTTGCAACTTTTAAAAACATTTCATCTTCACTCCTGAGGCCCCTGTGATGCATGGCGACTTACGGCTGGAGGGATACAGCTACGGAGTGAGAAACGGGATGCGAACCTGGGGGCCTGCTAGAGTCCTGAGCCCAGCTTCCCATTATAGGCCCACTGAAGCAAGAGAGTCCCAAGGGCACACAGTGGGATAGGGAAAGGGAGAGGGGGAAACTGGGCCCAAAGGAGAAGATACAGAGACTGGCATGGGAGATGTTCAGGGCAAGACTGCCAGGTTGCAAAGCACGAAGGACCCAGAGAAAGCATAGTGGGGGAGCCCTGGCTCAGAAGGCGCTCGCGACACAAAATCCAGCGCCCACTGCGCAGAGATGGACACCGAGACCTAGAGATACACTAAGGCTTCTCAAGGGCACACAGCGCAGCTGCGCCTGGCCGAGAACCCGCGCCACCGACCCCAGCCAGGAGCATCTCTCAGCCCCAGCCGGACCCAATGGCCCCCAACTCACACTGCCCCGTTCCGGAAGCCTTTAAGCAGTGCCAACGCAGCGTGGTAGCGGCGCTTGCGCAGCAGTGCATTGACAGCCAGAAGTAGAGCCCGCATCTGCGGAGGGGCAGCCATAGCGCCAGTGGCGAGCGGAGCCGGAAGCACCGAACCGGACCTCAACTGACAGCTTTGGGTTCCGGCTGTACAACTCCCACGGCGACGCAGAACCGAGCTGCGGCACTATATCTTTATAACCATAGGCTGAGTCTGTTGTCACTCATACGGGGAGAGCCAATCACAGGGCACACTCTTGTCACAAATACTATGCACGCACTCCCCGGAATAGAGATCTGATTGGAAGAGAAGAGCTTGTAACCAATCACAGTGGGCTCCGCCAGACTCGATTTACGGAAAGTTACATACTCGGATTTGTCCAATTAGAAAGCATGTTTCCTTCAGGTTTGGAACAAGAGTTGTCACCTGCGAATTTCCAAGGTTTCCTGAAAGAGGAGCCACCCTCTCTACAATTGGATGGTGACACGGGGAGGAGCTAGGCCTCATCTTTAGGCGTGATAGTTCTGATTGGGTAACAGTGATCATAGCGATCTTTTCAGAGCATAAACATATGGCACCATCAATGTTTTCTATTTATTCTTAAAATCCAAACTTCTTCCCATAGCTCACAAGACAAGACTCTGAATGATCTGGCCCTGCTTCCCTGTCTAAACTCATGTCCATCACTTTGCCCCCTCATTCATTCTTCTCCAACCAAACTGGCCTCCTTGCTGTTCCTTGAGCATGCCAAGAACACTCGTGCCTCAGTGCCTTTGCACTTGCTGTTTCCCCTGCCTGGTATGTATCGCTCCCCATTCTTTCCGCGGCTGGCTCCTTCTCAACTTTCAGGTTTCAGTTCAAATGCCACCTCCTCAGAAAGACCTTCCTAGATATTCCATCTAAAGTAGCACTTACTACTCTCTATCTCATTATCCTTTATTTATTCATTGAACTTCTCACTCTTTGAAATTATTATTTTGCTACATGTCCGTTGTCTATGGCCCCTATCAGACTGTAAATTCCATGAGGACAGAAACCTAGTCTGTCTTGTTTTCTGCTGTAATCCCAGCACGTAGCACATGGTGGGTGCCCAACATATGCTTGTTGAAGCAATATACTTTGGTTGTATCTCCCAGAGCACTGATGAGTGGCATTTATGTATGATGTCACTGTGCGGAGTTGTCATTGGTAACAGCTACATGTTGAGTGGTGGCTGTAACTTGTGAGAGTCTCCCCTAGTAATTGGACATTGATCTCTGATATTATTGCCTGGATTAGGGTCAGGGGATGATGTCAGAGGTCAGTGAAGAAGAAATTATGCTGGCCCTATTTTATTGCTAAAACTGTACTTTCTTTCTCTTTTTTCCAGTAATGGTGAACTGGTTTATTCAGGTAACCTTCCTCTGAAAATAGTGGCAATGTTAAAAGAAAAATAAAAATATTTGCTGAAAAACACTGAAATGCTTAAAAGCCTGGGGAATTCCCAGGCCAATTATTGGGTGAAAGCTGATAACCAGTTAACAGGAAGATTGGAATATTGGAGGACCAAAGCTACTCATGACATGAGAGCATTTGTCAATATTGAAACTGTGGGTTTCAGTTCATCAACCACATAGGGCAAAAGCAAAAAAAGTGAAAGTCCAGGGCCTGCCCAAGGTTGGCAGTCTTATAGAAGAAACTTCACATTAAGCCCAAACTTCAAAGAGTTTTACCCTCAAGTTTCCTGTGATATAAACCAACTATACACCCCACACCATCAGCCCCGAGTTCAGAAAAGATTGTCTTGGTGCTTAGCAGAACAGTTGAAGGAAAAGGAAAGGGAATTTTTTTAAGCCCTTCTTTGGGGAGTTGTAACCATTGATAGGTCCTTTTGCACCCTAGGGAGGTCCTTTTGCACCCTGGTAGCCCAAGGAATCTCAAGCCATGAACTGGGAATCTGATTTGAGGTGATGATTGACTGGCAGTGCCCCCAAACCTTTCGCAAAAGCAAATGCAAAGCCTCTATGAAGACAAGCAGATCTATTTCTGGCTTTAGATAACCACCACGAATAATTTTTTAAGGTGATTACCAGCACATAGTCAGAAAAACAGGGACCCAAGACTTCATGAAAAAGAAACATGCAGCAGATGAGAGGAACAGATCAACACAGACTTCAGATATTGTACTTCACAGACACAGGTTTTCAAACATTGTGCACACAAGATTTAAAGCTAGAAAATAGCTACAGAAATAGAAACTATATAAAAACTATTAAAACTATTTTAAAAACATGGAAAATTTGAACAGGAACCAAACAGAATTTCTAGAAATATCACCTGACACTCCCATAAAGAATTAGTCACCATGCCCTGCATTGCTCAGCATCAGGAGGGGATGTTTGGAAACTGTTTGAATCGACAAATTCTTCCTGAGGTGCTATCATTTGCTAAGCCCTTTCTCATGGAAATGAGTAAATTTCTGCCCTCAAGGACCCCGGAACAGAGCTGCCACAAGACTGCACTTAGTGCTTGATGACCCTTTTTAATGTACATAACTCTGAGTTCCTCAGGGCAGGGCCTGTTTACTTACCTTACCCAGTAAAAACAAATTTATTTATTTAACAATACCCAGAGTACTTGCTATATTCCAGAAATTGTTTCGTTTAGTGCTTTATTGACTATTTCATTCTAATAGCAACTCTATGAGGTAGGTACTATAATCATGCCAACTTAATGATGGAAAACTTGTTCAAGATGATATAGTTAATAAGTCATTGAGGCAGGATTGGAATCTGGACCCACTGGCTCCAGAGTCTTTGATCTTAACTACTGTATTTGCTAGGGCTTCCATAACAAACTAACATGGACTGGGTGGTGTAAACAACAGAAAATTATTTTCTCACAATTCTGGCAACTAGAAATCCAAGATCAGGGTGTCTGCAGGTTTGATTTCTTTTGGGGCCTCTCTCCTTCACTTTCAGATGGCTAGCTTCTCACCATGTCCTCACATGGTCGCCCCTCAGTCTGTGTGTATCTAAATCTCTTATAAGGACATCAGTCATATTGGATTAGAGCCCACCTACATGACCTCGTTTAATCTTAATTACCTCTTTAAAGGCCCTATCTCCAAATACAGTCACATTCTGAGGTACTAGAGTATCAGTATATAGGATGCCAACAGACGAATTCTGGGTGACACAGTTCAGCCCATAACGACCATCATGCTTTGCTGCCTCCTACCAATACCAACAAATTTTACAAGATGTCAGAGGCCAGCATTTCTTTGTGTGTCCTTCTTTCTTACCCTTGCAGCTGGGAGCCTTGTTTAAGCTGCTCATGATTTCTCCTTTCCCCGCAGGGAAGTTAACTTTTCTAGGGTGGCTGGAGCACTCATTGTAAAGGGGGACACTGAAAGTTTCCCAAATGTTACCTCCTCCCTGCTTGGCTCCATGCCTGGAATTACTACATTACTTACTCCGGGAATCTCTTAGCTGTGATTGGATTTGGTTCAATGTCAACCAGCTGCCCCTGAGGTAACATGACATAGGACTGGTAGATTTTGGTGGAGGAAGAGAAGGAGGTAAGAAGTAAAAGTTCAGAGTGTGGGCAGCCTGACTGGGGAACCTGCTAGAGAACCTCCCTGAAAGCTTATTTGATTGTTCCATCTGTCAGGTAGTCAGTCAACAAGCATTTCCCAGGTTATCTTTGTGCCAGGATCTGAGTTACAACCAGAATGGATGAAGTATCTCCCATGCTCAGAGGGCTTCTTATTGAGGGAGTAGAGAAAAGGTGAACTTCCAAGGGCTGAAGATTATTACATGACAGTGTTAGTAAGTGCCAAGTACTGTGAGAAACTAGAATAGTAAGGGAGGGAGCAGGATCTCATCCAGGGGAATTACAGAAAGCATCCTGGAGGAGGCAAGAAGGCAAGCTTCTATTGTTCCAATGAGGGTGGAAGATTGGCATCATGATAAAAGAGAGCAGTATGAACCCAAGCTTGAAAAGAAGATAAAAAATCAACTTTGTGTTTATGTACCTGGATATACAGAAGTACATGGAAAGGTGCCAAGATCTATGTTGGTAGACTCTTTTACGCCCGGCGCCTTCCATCATCTTTAGAACTAAACCCGAACCTTCACTGTGGCCCCTTCCATCTCTCCATCCTCATCCCCCTGTACCTCACTTATTACCCTATTACCCCTTTTACAGTCTTCGGACTCCTTTCATTTTGGCCTTAGGGCCTTTGTACTTGCCCAAGATAATATAAGCTCTGCCTTTCTGTTTCCTTTTCTCCATCTGACTTCTCATTTCTCAGGTCTACCTCCTCAGAGAAGCCATCCCTAACCACCCTTTCTAAAGAGGCTTCCCCTCCTGCCAGAAAAAAAAAAATTAAAGTCTCTCTTTTTTTCCTGTTTATAAAGAAATCTCACCTGCTGAACTATGACTCCACGAAGGCAAAGACTTTTATCTTTTTGTTCATGGCTGTGTCTCCAGTATCTAGAATAGTGTCTAGCACACAGTAGGTACCCAATAAATATTTTTAAATTAAATGAATATGAATGTACTAATTTATTGCATGAATAATTTTTTAAAAAGAACAGTTATATTAAGAAACTCTTGCAGGGAAGTTGATGAAACTCTGAGGCCCCTGGATCAACAGGGATGTTAAAGGAAAGACAGGAAGCAGGGACCCCTGGCTTTACTCTTACCAGAGAGGCAATGGCAAGGGGGGTTTAGGGCCTGAGGTGGGGCCTGCGTCTCCAAGATTCCCAGGAAAGAGGGTGGGGCATGGAGTCCTGCAAGGGGGCACAGGAAGGGGAAAGAGTTAGCAATTTGGGGCACAGGGGTAAAGTTCAGGGCAGGATGGAGAATTTACTGGTAGAAATAAGCCTTGAGGGGTGTGTAGGCAGAATTTCTGTGAGGCATCTTATCAGGAACAGTGGCTGGTAGTGTTCCAGAAGGATACAGGAGCTTTGAAAGAACATTTTTTACTTTTAGGAGTTATATATTTATTTTGTAAATATAATAAAAATTGTGATTTTTATGATTATTGCTTTGGATGAGGCTAAAATATAATGAGAACATTTAAAGTCAAATCCATGGTAGTACAGTTGTAGGAGGATTTGGCCATGCTCATGGGAAAACTGATTGATAGCAGGCATCTTCCTGGTTCGCTCTCTACACGCTCCCACACCCCAACTCTTCCTTGTTACCCAATTGTACTACTTTGAAACCACTATCACACCTTGTAATTAAATAATTTTTAAGATTTAATGTTTGTTTGTTCTCCCTAACCCTAACTCCATGGGAAAGGATCACTGCATTCCTGGAGCTATTATAGGACTCGATGTATAGTAAGCACTCACAAGTGGCTGAAGGAGCACAGATAAAGATGAGAGACTGGTGTGTGTGACAGAGGTCTGAATGAGGAGTGAAAGGATCCCTGGAAGATCTGAATGAGCTTTCTATGAGGCTAGACTGGGGCTTACAAGAGGCATGTATTGGGAGCTTATGTGACTGAAATGGGGTCCGCCAAGAGGCAGGGATGCAGGTCTTTGTGAAGAGAAAATGGAGGTCCCTAAAAGGTGGAAATGAGAGAGTAAGTAACAGCCACTGGTGAATCTCCAAAATGATGGGGGGCGAGATAGGGCTCATTGTGGGAGGGAGGAATAGGCCTATTAAAAGAGATGGGATCTGTTGCACAGTTGGGGCAGGGGACCTGTGTTAGAGGTCCTTGTGACAGAGTTGAGTGGTCTGGGTTAAGTAGAAGTGTGGTTGCAAAGGTGGTGGATACTGCGTGCAGTAGGAATAAGATACATGGTGCAGAGTTGGGGGTCTCACGTGCAGTGGAGACGTGTGTGTGTGAGAGAGAGAGAGACAGACAGACACACAGTTGGGGTGACAGGTCCAGTGAGAGAGAGAGAGACAGAGAGACAGAGAGACAGACACACACACACACACACACACACACACACACACACACACACAATTGGGGTGACAGGTCCAGGGATGGGAGTCCCAATAACGTAGTTGAGAGGTCCCCTGTGTGCGGTGGCGATGGGTTGGTGTGCAAAGTTGGGGGTTGGAGTGAGGCGGGGTTAGGGGTCCACATGCGCTGGTGACAGGATTATGGAAGCGGAACTCGGAGAGCCCATTGCCGGGTTTCCAGGACTAGGGGCTCGGCGGCGGCTCACGGGCGCCCCCTGGTGGCCACGACCCAGCCGCCGCCGCCGCCGCCACCCCCGCCGCCGCCGCGGCTCCCACAATGCTCGCGTAGCGTCGCTTCGGCTCCCGTGGAGGCGGTGGCTCCAAGATGGCGCAGACAATCTTCGAGGCCCTGGAGGGTGAGCGGCGGCGCGGCCGAGGGAAGCGGCTGTTCCGCGTTGCTCCCCCTCCCGCCGCGCCCTCGCAGCGCCGGGCCCAGGGCGCGTGGCGGCTGCGGGGCGGAGGGCGCCGGGGCTGGAACAGCCGCAGGGCGGGAGGGGCGCGAGCGGGAACAGCCGCGGGAGCCCAGGCCGGACCATGGGGTGGGGGCAACGAGACCGAACAGCCTCGGAGAGAAAGCTTGGTGGCGGGGCGGGCCTGTTGACCGGAACAGCCGCGGGAACTGATGCCCGGGGAGCAGGGGGGGAGGGCAACGGGACAGGAACAGCGGGGGAGAGAAGGCCCCGGGAGGAAGCACCGGGACCAGAACAGCCGGGGAAGATTGGCCCAGCGGGAAGGGGGCGTCTCGGACCCGACAGCTCCAGCCTCAGGCGGGCGCGGGAGTGTTTTCTTGGAGGGAACAGCGGCGTGGGTGGGGCCGCCTAAGCTTGGAAAAACGCGGCGAAGGAGGCCACAGTGAGAAAGCGAGGCCCGGGAAGAGCCGCAAATTGAGGGCGTGGGAACGGCTGCGGGGAGGGAGCGGCTTGGAGCCTCCAAACCGGGCTTCATGATCACGAGGAACTTGTATTGAGCACGACTGTGTGCCTCGCGCTGTGACATAGTCTCAAATTCAGACCAGGAAAGATAGTCGCTACCTCCATGCAGGGCTAGGATTTGGCGCTGACATACCACGCCAGCAAACATTGGGCGCCTACTTTATGCGGGTGCAGAGTTTTATAAAAGACTAAGAAAGGATGGGTGCCAAAGGTGTGCTTGGCTGGGACTTACTTGATGCTCCCAGACCCAGACCAGCAAACGCTGGGCACCGATGAACTGATTGTCCTTTGCTCTGCAAGATCCTAAAATGAGAGTGGGCCTCAAGCGTAGGGAATTGTAGGCTGTGGAGACAGCAAACACTGAGGGCGTGCTGGGTGGGAGTCGTGGAGGAAGCCTCAGCGACTTCAGGGCCATGACTGATGTTGGAAGGATACAGACCGACGAGTGTTCTTGGAGGGGTGCGATAAGCTGAGCGTACACGTAATTAGAATGCAGACTGAAAGTAGGCAGGACTAATGCTTGTACATGAGGTTTTGAGTGTTGCAACTCCCCAGGAGATCTCAGCCATATCCCTTCACTTCTTGGAGAATCAGAGTTATTACCGCGAAATGCCGGTAACTCTCCCATTTGGAGAGATTTAGCTTCAGGTATACTCATTGAGCTGGACACAGTGCCTGTCCCACAGTCTGGTGGGAAACAAATTATAGAACAAGCAATTATAGAATTACAGAAAAGGTAAACTACAGTCAAAGAAGATAACCTCAGCTGGCATTCAGTTCTATGGTGGTGATGAATGTGGAGGGCCAGGGTCAGTGGTGGTTCTCTCTGGGAGGCCAATGGGGTGAGGCCTACTTTCTCTTTAGGTTCCATGGACTTCCTCAGTGTTTGAATTTTTACTGCAAGAATGTGTTCATGTATTGAGCGATGAAGAAATTAAAGGCAAGATCAGTTCTTAGGACAATGCTATGTGTTTTGGGCTGGGGGAAGGGCGGCAGAACTGGGGATCAAGGGGGGGTCATCCAGGCAGTGGGAACTACATTTACAAAAATCCTGGGGCGGGTCTTTTAGGATTCACAGAAATTCATGGGAGGGAACAGCTAGAGATGAGGCTTCTGAAATTTATCTTGGATTCAGGCTGGAGCTAAGAAAGGGTTTTCAGCAAGGGAGCAACACAATTTGATGTATGTATTGTAAAGTTCACCCTGGCTGCCCTGAAAACAGACCGGAGGGGGCCAGAGTGGCAGCAGGAAGGTGAGTGAGATGGCTTCAGTTGTCCTGCTGAGACTTGATGGCCTGGGCCAGGGGGAGAGCGGTGGGGGTGGAGAAGAAACAGATCTCAGTGATATTTGTAAGGTGAAACAGACTAGACTTGCTGAAGGACTAGAAATGGCGGGAGGGAGGGAAGATAGTTTGAAGGTAGAATTAAGGCGTGCCCCAGGAGCTCTAGCTGGGTGGTGCCTTGTTCTCATGAGGATTACTGGAAGAGGAACAAACTTAAGGGTCTGGGTGACACATTTAGTTTGAATTCAGTTTAGATAAGCAGCATTTTATAAAAGGCTTTTTAAGAGTAGTTTTAGGTTCACAACTAAGTCGAGAGGAAGGTACAGAGATTTCCTATATATGTGCCCTGACTCCACAAATGCATAGCCTCCACCATTATCAACCTAAATCACCAGAATGTGCATTCGTTACCAAGGATGGACCAACACTGATACATCATAATCACCCAACGTCCATAGTTTACCTCAGAGTTCTCTCTTGATGTTGTGCATTCTGTCTGACCAATGTATGTATGTATTATAATGTCGCAGAGTATTTTCTGCCTAAAAAATCCTTTGTACTCTACCTTTTCATTCCTCCCCTGCAACTCCTGGCAACCACTGATCTTTTTATTGTCTCCATAGTTTTCTTTTTTCTCTTGTTTTCTTTTTTTTCTTCCATAGTGTTAACAGGCAGTATTTTTTTAATTAAAATATTAATTTTGAAGTAATTTTTTTCTAAGGATTCCCATGCAGCTGTAAGAAATAATACAGAGATCCCATGTACCCTTTACCTAGTTTCCCCAATGTAATATCTTGCAGAACTATCCTATCATATCACAGTCAACACACAGAACAGTTCCAAAGATATTGCCTTTCTATAGCCACACCTACCACCTTCCCCCGCCCCTCATCCCTCATGCCTGACTACTACTAATCTGTCTTCCATTTCTAAAATGTCATTTTAAGAATTTCACGTAAATAGAATCATACAGTATATAACCTTCGTGATTGGCTTTTTTTACTCATAATTCCCTGGAGGTTCATATACTGTTGTGTATATCAATAGTTTCTTTAGTTACAGTCTGGGAAAACCAGACTGAGGCTGCCCAGGGATAGTATAAGAGGGCAAGGAGAGGGAGTCCAGGCAGAAGGAATCCTTCAAAAAAGAAACATTCAGGAAATGGACAAAAGAAGAAGAACAAAGGAGGCTGGGAAGGAATGAGCAGAAAAGAGGGAGAAGACCCAGGAGGTGTGGCATCCTGGAGCCAGAGAAGGGAGTGTTTCAGGAAGGAATGTCCGATGCTGCTGAATGGTCTTCAGTGATTTTGGTGGAATGGTGGGCTTAAGCCCCAACCAAATGGGCAAAGGAGGATTGGAAGGTGGGTAGAGGAAATGGAGGGTGTAGACAGTGCTCATTGGATGTTTAGTGTTGAAGGGAGGAGAGATGGGAACATGGATTGGAGGGAGGGCATTCTGGAGAGACCTGAGCATGTGTTGCTGTTTTGGGAAGGAAAGGTTGCAGGCACAGTGTGGAGAGAGGGACCAGTTGGTGGCAAGTGGTTTCTGAGGGAGCAGGAGGGGATGGAGGAAATGGCTGGCTTCAGGAGGGACACAGCCTGCATTGTGACAGGGGGAAGTATGAATTCACTTTGGCCGCATGAGCTGATGGTACTAATTTACATTGCAGTTAGAAGCTAGGGCAGGCATCCAGGTAAGAGCTGAGAAATTAGAAGCCAAGTGTTGGCTGAGGGGTCAGAGAGAAGGAGGCATCCTTTGGGTTATTTGGGAGGAAGGCAGTGTGCCTTGGTGTCCACTTAAATGTGAGGAGTCTTGTCCTCCAGCTAGTGACATGGCTGCACAAGTGTACTACTGTGAACCCTTAACAGTGACAACTGATTGGAAAACATGGAAGTAGTTAGCTTTTCAAGAGTCTGCTGGCCACAAATCAGGTCATACTGTTCATTGAGGAATAGAAAAGACAAGCATGCGTTGGAAAACAAGGGCAGCAAACAGATTTGTGGGGTGTAGATGGAGACGATTTAGTAACATGATTTCCAGAGGAGCTGTATCACTTAAGATTAGATTCAGCCATGAGTAAGAGAGCAACGCAACTTGTCAGTGGTTTAAATAGGCTAGAAATTCATTTCTCTCACTTGGAAGTCAGGAGGAAGATCATCCAGAGCTATGAGGGTGGCTGTGTTCTACAAAGTTCTCAGAGGCCCAGAATCTTTCCAGTTTTTTGCCCTGCAATCCCTAGGATATGGGCCTTGTCTTCATGATCTGGTATGGGGGCCGGAGTTCCCACCATCATATTCTTCTAGGAAGCAGGATGGAGGATGGGACAAAGAAGGGTATCACTTACCAGGCAACTTTTAAGAAAATGTTCCGGAAGCTGCCATATAACACTTTTCCTTACATTCCATTGGCCAGAACTTAGACATTCCTTGGCTGCAGGAGTGGCTGGGAAGTGTAATTTTTATTCTGGAGTCATGTTTTCAGCCAAAGTCTTGGGTTCTATTGCAGTGGAAAGAGAACATGTATATCAGGGTGCGCAGCCAGCAGTCTTTGCCTCAGGGGCCTTGCAGTGGGTCTGGCTTGTAAGGGTGAAGTCAGGGCAGGATGCTGGGCCCACCTTCCAAAGAGGCTGCATTTCTGTCTTCAGGAATGGATAATCAGACCGTCCTGGCCGTCCAGTCATTGTTGGATGGCCAAGGAGCAGTCCCTGATCCAACAGGCCAGAGTGTCAACGCACCCCCTGCCATCCAGCCACTAGGTGAGTATCTGCTCAGGTTCACCAGTGGAAAGTGTGAGTGGCTCCCCATGATAAACAAGTGGTGTTCATGAAGGGAATGTGGGAGTGAACTGCCCACTGTGATCCCCAGGATGTCCTCTGATGTCTGAACCTTCTTCTCTTCCTCCCATCCTGAATCTTCAGGCTCATGCCTTTCTCTGCTAAGCTCTCAGGACACCCTCAATCAATTAGTGAATGTGGGAATCATGACACAGGGAATGACTAGGAGTCTCGATGCTTGGCAATGCTTGTACCTTTGATTGGAAGTCATTTCTCAGGCTCCCCTCTATGGAAAGAACTGTGGCCACTACTTTAGGAAGGCTTCCTGGAGGAGATGACATCTGAACTGATTCTTGTAGAATGAGTTGTTCTTAGCATGAGTCTCTCTAATTTACAGGCCACACTCCTGAGACACAGGGCAAGGAACTTCTTTAAGAATTCTGTGTGAGTCTACGGCCATGCAACCCTGAACGTACCCGATCTTGTCAGATCTTGGAAACTAAGCAGGGTCGGGCCTGGTTAGTACTTAAATGGGAGACCACCTAGGAATACCAGGTGCTGTAGGCGGAAAAAAAATAAAATAAAATCTTGGGAAAAAAAAGTATTCTGCGTGAGTCTGAGTATTCATTTATTCATTCTACAAACATATTTAAGTATTTGGGAACCGTGCTGGGGACAGAGAAATACACATCTGGATTTGAATCCTTCTTTCTGTAATTCCTGGCTCTGTGGCTTTTGGCAAGTGAGTTAACTAACTCTGTGCCTGAGTTTTCACATCTGTAAAATGGAGATAATAGTTCTATGTCATAGGAATCTGTGACGATATCTGGAATACGCTTTTAGCTGTTGTAAATAAGAAATGCAAGTTTCTTTTGATTTGTTCAAGATTAAAGTTTATTTCTCTGTTACTGATGGGCTTTTGAAGTGGGTATGGTGAGACTCAGACTCTTTCATTCTTGTGGCCCTCAACACGTGGTCTAGGATGGCTGCTCCAGCCTCCCACTTTCATTTTCCCATTCCAGCTAACATAAAGGGAAGAAGGAAGTGGAAGTCATACCCTTTCCTTTTAAGAGGAAGTTGCATAGACAGTATATTTCTTCTCTTGTCCTATTGGTCAGAATTTAGTCACATGACATGTCTAGCTGTAAAAATGGCTGGGAAATACAGCCTTTAACTAGACAGCCATGTTTCTCACTAAAATTTATATTACTGTCTAAGAAGGGAGAGTAAGTATTGGGTGATGATTAGACATTTCTGCCACAGCATGTCAAGTGTTGAGCACATTGTATGGCCTGTTGTAGACCCTCAATAATGGGTTGTGTTAACTGTAGCTAATCATTCATTTAGTTTTTCATTCAACAAACATCCACTGGGGACCTCCTATGTGCCCAGGAGATATTGCAGTTATGGTGAATATAAATAAGACATGTTTTCTTCCCTTAGGGGACTTACAGTCTGGTAGTGATGGGAAAAGTGTGTTAGAAGAGGTAAGCCTAGAGGAAGGAACTGTGGCCACTACTTTAGGAAGGCTTCCTGGAGGAGATGACATCTGAACTGATTCTTGTAGAATGAGTTGTTCTTAGTTATCATGACTTAGTTATCATGACTACAGGGAAATGGGCTGTAAAGGCACAGAAGAGTGTGATTATGTGGCCCATTTAGTGACTGATGAATAAATTCAGGATAAAGATTCTGAAGTTCTCAACTCTGAAACGAATCACTTTACTATTTCCTGATTCTAATTTTTCGATACCTTTATGCACATGACTGGATATACTCCTGCAAGTGCCTATATGGTTCTGGAAATTCCTAAGAAGCAAGAATGCCAAAATTGACACATGCATGTGGAATCACAGAATACCGTTAAAGTTGTTGTTGCTTTTTTTTTTGTTATTCTCCTACCTGTGCTATTCTGCCATGTGACCCCTAGATGATGAGGATGTCTTTCTCTGCGGGAAGTGTAAGAAGCAGTTCAACTCACTGCCAGCGTTTATGACCCACAAGCGGGAACAGTGTCAGGGGAATGCCCCACCCCTGGCCACAGTCTCGCTAGCCACCAACAGCATCTACACACCTTCAGCAGCACCCACAGCAGTCCAGCAGGCCCCGCCTCCTGCAAATCGACAGGTATTTTAATTGTTTTTTTATTCATTCAGTAAGTCTTTTTTTGAGCACCCACTGTGTGTCAGGCACTGGGGTACAGTGGTGGGCAAACAGACCAAGTCACTGTCCTCACGGAGTTGGGTTAGATAGCACCCAAATAAGTGTAGAGAGATACTTTTTACAGGACGTTAAATGCAGAGAGAGAGAGGATGGCAGGACAGAAGTGGGAGGTTTTTCCATTTTGTATACAGTGCTTGGGAGAGACTCTGTGAAGAGGTGACATTTGAGCAGAGACCTAAGGAGATAAGAGAATGAGTCATGTAACCAGTTTGGGGAAGAGTATTCTACGCCGGAGGTGTCTGGAGAATCTTGCAGAGTCCTCAGTCAGGAACATAGTTTTGGAGCAAAGGCCCTGGGTTGGGCTCTTAGATTAAAGAATCCTCCTAAAGGAAGCTGGGCATGTCTCAGGATGCCAGATCAAGGAGTTAAATTTCCCTCCAATTTCTTCTTTTCTCCTTATTCCTTTAAAACATTATCTTCCTCCATTCTACAGACATAAATCCTGCTATTAAAATTAAAGCCTTCATCCCAGACCCACAGGACGTGTAGATTAAAACTTTTCAAGTTGTCTTAGACATCTTCTAACACAGAACATCGTCATTTTTCTCATTCCTTGATTATAACTTTTCTTAGAAGAAAATATTCCACCACCACCACCACCCCCCCTTTTTTTTTCAGTAGGAGGAAAGAAGGAAATTCCTCCAGTTCTGGGCAAGAAAATAACTTTAGCACCCGAATGGTCAGTTATCATCAAACATGAATCCCCCTGCCTAAATGACTTGGATGGACATGGATACAATTTCCCATTTTTCATCTCAGCTAGACACATATGACATTGTAAAAATGTACATGAGCCAGAATCTATACTGCCTTTTCTGGCCATAATGTGGGGTGTTTCCCTAACTTGCCTGGGCTGTCCTTGCTTGGTTGAAGGCAAGGACATCCTGTTTGAACAGGGACTCTGGGTTCAGGGGCCCAGTTGCTGCCCTTCTCAGAGGTCCTACAGAGACAGGTTGTTGCAGAAATGTTGCAAAATCAGACCAGTGAGAAACCAAGCACCACTTGGAGAGTTGGAGAGCTCAGGTTTATTACACCGGCAGTCTCAGAGGAGCTAGCGCTCTGAAGATCTGGGCCCTGAGTTCAATTGCAACTTTGCTTATATAGAGCTTATTTGGCATGGCTGATTGGTTAATTTGTCCTCAAATGGTTACAAAGCACGGAAGTTGCTAGGGGGTACAGGCAGTTACATTTGTTGCTTAGAACAAGCAAAAGGGAGGATGAGTCTTTAGTTAATTTTGAGTACAGCCTATGCAGCAAGCATATCTACAGAAGCAAAACAAAGCTGATTAGCCTTTTGAGTGAAAATTCCTCTTCAGGGTGACCTAGGAAGATACCAAGGGTCTGCCACTAAAGTAAAGCAACATTAAACAAAACACCCTTTATAATCTACTAAAAGGAGCAGTCAGTGTAGTTTGACACTCTCTTGTAAGATCTGCCTTTCATCCTATTAACCTGAGAGTGTAATATTATTTTTATTAATCATTTGTATGTTTGCAAGTAATACATGTTTCACTTCTTTTTAAAAGTTAGAATGTTACAAATCAAGGCCCCTCTGGCACTATTCCTCTCCTCTGCATCCAGGTAACTGCTGATGGGTATTCTTTTCAAGTTTTTAAGATATTTTCTCATACTTATTTAAGTATCCACAGGAATTATATGTTAGTATTATTTTAGGTTTTTAAGAATAAGAGCATATAATGTACATGTTATTATATAATTTGATTTTTATGTAGTACCTTTTACCTGCTGTGTAGTGTTCTATCCATGACTATGTTGTCTTTTTTAATCTTCCCCTGTTGATGAGCCTCAAATTTATTTTCAGTTTTCACTGTGAGAAGCAATGCTTTGCAGAGTATTCTTGTTCCTGGACTTCCTGTGGACATGTGTGAATATTTCTCTAGGATAGATGCCAGAAAGTATTATTGCTAGGTCATAACATATGTGCCTTACAGGGAGGTGTGACTTATTCTTCTTATTTGTTAGATGAGGAGATGGATGTTCAGAGAGGTGGAGTGACTTTCCCAGGGTCACAGCGGCAGGGAGCAGCAGAGGTAGAAATGGAATTCAGGTCTGTGGGACTCCAGAACCCAGATCTTTTGCATCATGCCTTCTGCTTCTTTCCAGAGCCTCACACATGTTCTCTCTCTCCTCTCTCTCCTTCCCTCCCTCTCTCTCCTTCCCTCCCTCTCTCATTCTCTTTCTTTCCCCACCCCCCCACTCTTCTTCCCCTCCCCCACCCCCTCTCTCCGTCTAGATCTCCACATACATCACAGTGCCCCCGTCCCCGCTGATCCAGACCCTGGTACAGGGGAACATCTTGGTGAGCGATGACGTGCTCATGTCTGCCATGTCGGCCTTCACGTCCCTGGACCAAGCCATCCCCCAAGGCCCCCCACCCGTACAGGTAAGAGGGGGGCTGGCTTCTCTTAGGGTCTTTATTCCAGGCCTGCATATTGACTCCTGCAGATTCAGAATCTTGTAGAAAAAAGGGGGCTGGGCCCCACCTCTCCCCACACTGAGGAGGACAATTAGCCTTCCCTGCTCAGCCCTGCTGTGGGTGGGGAAGCTGCCACTGCAGTGGGGACCCACAACGTAACTTTGGGGGTTTTATAGCCATAGTCCGGTTATTTTGACTCCTGTTTCTATTTTTAACAAAAATGTTCCGTATCCACTAGGAAAATATTAGAAAATACACAAAAGGAAAGTAAAAAAAAAAGTTAATTGTTTATAATCTGGAAAGTAAAGAGGCATGGTATCTAATTGCAATGTACAGTTCTTGGTTGGATCCTGGATTGGGGGATAAAAGCTGTAAAGGCATTATTGGGACACTGGGAAAAATCAAACTAGGGAGGAATTTGAATATTTTATATAATAGTATTATATCAATAATCAGTTCTTGAGTGTGATCATCGAATTGTGGTTATATAGGAGAATACCCTTCTTAAGAGATACATCTGAGTACAAGTATTGAGGAGTAAAGTGTTATGATGTCTCTAATTCTCAAGAGGCTTGATGAAATACAATTCTCATGTGGCTTTGCCATACATACTGCAGATGTGGCAAAATGGTAACAACTGAGAATTAGATGAAATATAAAGAAGATTTGATGTGTTCTTTCTGCAGCCTTTCTGTAGGTTTGACATTTTTCAGAATGAAAGCTGGGAAATCAATCAGTCACCCATACTCCACTTAAAGAATACACTATCAAAATTTTGGTATCTGGCTTTCCTGACCTTTGAATACAAATAGAGAAATAAATAGCTTTTTTTAGTATAAATATATTTGTAATATACGCATCTATATAAACTGGTCATGTTACATGCTATGCACTGTTCTGGAACTTGTTTTTCTTGCTTTGCTTTTTATTTAACGTCATTCTCTATGCCTAGAGCTCTAAATCAGTATTTCCCAAAATATTCCTCAGAACAGTGGCTCCTTGAGATTTTCCATTTAGTGACACTCTAGGAAGATTCCCAGGATTCAGGATGATTGTACTCATGGTTGTGGTTTATTATAGCAAAAGGACACACGGCAGGATCACCAAGGGAAAAAGACACATCCACTTGAGTCTGGACGAATCCAGGCACAGGCTTCTACAGTTCTCCTTGGGGAAGTGGGATGAGGCTGCACAAAACACACTTTTCCTCCATCAGTGAAGAGCAGCAAAACATGTGCAGTGTTTCTGCCCAGGGAAGCACATCCAAGACTCCTAAGGCCACGGCCTTTATTGGAGATGGGTCACATAGTCTCCCAACCATTATGACCAAAATTCCAGACTCCAAGATGGGAAGATGTTCACCATCCTTATCAACATAGGGAACCTTCTACAAGGCAGGTTCTCAGATGCCAGTCAAGAGCCAGTCCTACAAGCAAGCCCTTCCAAAGATAGCAACATTAGTCCTGCTGTATGAAATCATTTCTGCACAAGCTGGGCCATTTTTAACAACTTTCATAGAGAAAAAGGATAGCAGCACCTGGCTGATGGTTCCTGTGAATTCTCCCATGACTTTGTCTCCATGCTCCCTGTCAGTCCTGTCCTCTGAGCAGCCTTGTGAGTGGCAGTTCCTTCCACATGGCTAGCTAAGGCAAATGTCCTTCCTCACTGATAAATAAGACAGCTGGTGTCAAGAGGTATGACACTTTAATTTTCTCTTCTGATTTCAGAGTAGCCTGAACATGCATTCTGCACCCAGCTACCTCACCCAGCCTCCACCACCTCCTCCACCCCCTCCTCCACTGCCCCCACCTCCGCCCCCTCAGCCCCCTCCACCCCCACCCCAGAGCCTGGGCCCCCCCGGACGTCCCAACCCTGGTGCGAATAGTGTGGTGGAGGTGTACAGTGCCACGGCACCCCTGGCTGGAAGTGGAACGGTGGAGATCCAGGCACTGGGAATGCAGCCCTACCCACCCCTGGAGGTGAGCAGAGGATAGTGGTTGGGGTGGAGGGAGCACTGGTCTCTGGTACCAAAAAGGTTGGGGACTGCTGGTATGGTAGCAAAAAGTGTTTATTGTTCTCACGTCTATGGTGGTCAGTTTGACAACTCCACTTATCTTGGCTGCGCTCTTCCACGTGTCGGGACGTTGGCTGCTCTAGAGTGGCCTGGGGTAGGATAAGTGGGATGACCTAGCTCTGCTCACTGCATCTTTCATCCGGTTAGCCAGGCATGTTCTCACTGCAGTGGTAGAGGTATAGTAATGCAAGAAGAAATGCTCAGGGCTTCTTGAGGTTTAGTTATGACACAGTGTCACTTCTGTTGATTGAAGCAGGTCACAAGGCCAACTTAGATTTAAGGAGTAGGGAAATAGACACCATCTCTTGATGGGAAAAACTGCAAAGTCATACCACAAAAAGCATGGGTACAGGGAGAGGTAAAGATTTGAGACCATTATGCAATCAGTACACCATGTATACCATACTAACTCCATGCTGAAGAGCTCTGAGTATAAACAGTATACTCTCAAGGTGCTAAGAGTTTAAAATCTTACCAGACACCAATGTTAGGAGCCTGGTTATGACAGCAAGAGCTTGCCTGCACTTGAGGGCACATTATCCCGCAGGAACCCTAGAATCGGTCATACAGACATTCCACGTCAGGTAGCATTTATTTGTAGGGAGAACCAGACCAGTGGGAAAATCCCACTACCAGTTACGTGATGTTATGAGAGCCTGCAAGGGGATTTGCCCTAGCCTGGGAGAAGAAAGCAAGCTTGCCTAAGGGCTTTGTTGAATTCAAAAAGAAAAATTAAGTCAGTGAGATGCTGAGAGTATGATGGTGACCTGTTAGGCAGAGGGGCCAGCACAGGGGGAGCTGCTGCTGTTTATTTTCCATGTAGATGAGGGTATACTTTGAGGTTGGAGCCTGAGTCTTTCATTTTGCATCCTTAGCCCCTAGCAGAATACCTGGCCTATAGTACACTTGTAGGAGGTATCTGAAATAGAGCCCTATGACCTCAGTTTTCTGTCCTCTAAAATTGGAATTCCCCTTGCAGAGCTATTGAGGATAATCAAAGCTAACCCAGTGGCAGTCACATAGTTGCTCAGTAATGACTGGAATGATGGGTGAATTCATTCGTGTGACAACTGAATATTGAGTACTGTATTGGTGAGGAAAATAGAAACCACTGTAGGTATTTCTGGCAGAGGGATTTAATGCAGAAATTTAGGTTCTTACAAAGCTGACGGAAGGACTAGAGGAACAAAAGTCAGGGTTGGCAGGTGCCACTGATTTCAGAGTCACTGTTGTCACTTGTCCCAGAGAGCCAAGACACTGCTGCTGCACCCAGAGGTGAGGAAACTGTAGGATTCTGTTGCCTATATTTCAGCTGCCCTGCCATCCTCAGGGCTGGTGGTCAGGAGGAGAATGTATTGTTCAATCAGCCACTGCAAAACTCACGACTGTAAACCCACCTGCTCCCACCATGGCTGCTAGAGAATGGTTTCTACCTCCCTTCTGCCTTCTGCATCTCATGCAGATGCTTCTCGCAGGCAGACCTAATCTGTGTTCAGAACCATGCTGGCAAGGGAGTCTGGGAATGTGGCTCTAAGTTTCCCACCCTGCATTTCAGGGGAGAGCATGGAAGGATGTGGGAATGATGCCAAGGGCCAACAGACAAGATCTGGCAGAACCACCTACTGATGCCATATCAGATGCCCAATACACGTGTAAATGAATTCATTCATTCAACAAATATTTATTGAGTTTCCACTCTGTGCCAAGCGTTGCTCTAGCCCTAGAGACAGACCAGTAAACAAAAGCAGAACAAAAATCTCTGCCTTCATGGAACTAGATAATAGACAAGATTAGTAAGTAAAATATATAACTTATTACATAATGATAAGTCTAAGGAGAAAAAGCAGAGAAGTATAGGAAGTGAAATTTTGGATAGGCTTTCCCAGAAAGACCAATGAATGATATATAAGTGAATGAATAAATGAAATTTTCACAATGCCCCAGTGTCGTGATACAAGCTTAGTGTTAACTTTCAGTGGCTCAGAATTCATTTGGTAATTTCTTGTGGCTTTAGTGTCAATTCTCAGTTGAGGGATGCCTGCTGGTGTGGTGTCAGGCAGGATCAATTAAGAAGTGGAGTTTCTGGCGAGGGCACAGACCCTTCTGATTTCCTGGTTCTCCTGTGGAAGCAAGCTACTAATGACAATAATAATGGCAATAATAACAGTTAATGTTTATTGAGTACTTACTGTATACTAAGCACTGTTCTAAGCTCTTTACTTGTCAGCTCCAGTAATCCTCATAACAACCTAATGAGAGAGGTACTATGATTAGCCCCATTTTACAGATGTTGAAACAGAAGTTAAAAGACTTGCCCAAATCTTTTAGGTGATAAGCGTCAGAGTCAGGATTTGAACCCAGGCAGCCTGGCTTCAAAGCTGCTTCTAGCCTGTTGGCTTCATGAAGTTCTAAGGGGTCTTGGAAATGACTGGGGTGACTGAGCTAGATGGAGGAGTTAGGATGGCACTATAGATGGGGAGTGGCGAGGTCACCAGGGCTGCAGTGAGCATACCCCTGGCTGAGGCAGCGCTTCCTTTCCCTTCCCGGAGCTCTATCCCTGACTCTCCTGTCCTTTCAGGTGCCAAACCAGTGTGTGGAAGCTCCAGTATACCCCACCCCGCCGGTGTACAGCCCTGGCAAACAGGGATTCAAACCCAAAGGACCAAACCCTGCTGACCCCATGACCAGTGCTACTGGGGGCACAGTGGCTACCTTTGACTCCCCACCAACGCTGAAGACCCGACGGGCCAAAGGTGCCAGTGGACTCCCGGAAGGTCGGCCCACAGCCTGTCATGAGCATCTTTCCTGAGCATTGGCCTATCCGCAGGCTGCTTAGTTCTAGTCTTTCCTTTTATGATGGTTAAGGTTAAGTTTGGTTGATGTAGTAGAAGATCTAAAATAAGAGTGACTTCAAAATGATACAATTTTGTTTTTCTCCTGTGCAAAACAAGGCCAGAGGCAGGCGATCTGGTGATCATGTGTATCAGGCACCCACATTTCTTCTGTCTTTCTGTTCTACTGTCCCCGGTTCATGGCTTCTCTTATCAGGATGCCTCCTTGTGTAATATGGCTGCTGGAGCTCCAGTCATCAATTTTATATTCCAGGTAGTAAGAAAGATAAAAGGGGTGTCTCCCAGCTTCAAGCAGTTTTGCGTGATGCTTCCCCTTACATCTCATTGGTCAAAACTTAGTCACATGACCATATATAGCAGCAAAGGAAGCTAGGAAATGTCTCTTTTAGCCAGGAACATTGATGTTCCCCTTATATAGGGCACTCATGAGAAAAGAAGGGGAGAATTTGGTATTAGCAGATAAGCAGCAATGTCTGCCACTGCTTTGGAGATGTTAAGTGTGGGTTTGGGGACAGTGTGAGGAAGTGGTTATGAGTGGGGAAATCAAATGCAGAGAGCCCCAGGGGCTTTTCAGTAAACTACTTCCACGCTGCCTTTCTTCCACAAATATGTGTTGAGCAACTGTGTGCCAGGCTTGGTGTCAGGCACTGGGAATCCAACATCTTGGTCCAGGATTTCCCTACCCTCAGTTATCACAGTTTAATGGGAGAGACAGACAAGGAATAAGTAAATATTTATGGGTTACTCTTGGAAGGAGATTAACAGGGTACTGTGATTGGGAATACTGAGGAGAGGCTGGAAAATGCTACCTATGAGAAGGAAACAGCCCCGTGGACATCTGAGGAGCAAACATATCAGACAAGGGAGAACAGCAGGTGCAAAGGTCCTGAGGTGGGACTTTTGCAGTCTTTCAAAGTTAACAAGGAGTCCACCATAGCTAGATGAAGAGAATGATGAGGTTGGCAGGCAACGGGGATGCAGAGCCCTGTAGATCACAGCAGAGAGGTTGGATTTTATCCTAGGTCAGAAGAGAACCTTTGAGGGTTTTGTCCTGGTCTCCCAGCCATAGTATGTCCTGGGCTTTCTTCCCCCAAGCACTGTGAGGGGGCTCACTTGCACCTCTTCTCCTGCCTGTCCATGGGTGTAGACCTCTTGCGGTCTGGGATTGCTGGCCTCAGGTCCAGGGAGTTGAGTGGGTGGAGGCTGCCCTTGGCCCCACAGTTATGCTGCCAGCTTCACCATTTTCCTCCTCTTACTTTGTCTTTCAGCTGCAGGGAAGCCAAAGGCTCAGAAACTCAAGTGCTCATACTGTGATAAGTCATTCACCAAAAACTTCGACCTGCAGCAGCACATCCGAAGGTACCCAGGCGTGATTGGGCAAGTGGCTCCTGGGTAGCCCTGGCTGGGGGCCATCCACAGTGGAAGCTAGGCTCCCTTCTCAGTCCCTCAGCCCGGTGGTAACCAAGGTCCCATCCATCCTGTCATGGTTTTCAGACCATCAGTCCATGTCAGGATTCTTGTCCTCTTTTTCTTTCAGAAGCAGTGGGAAGTATCTGTGAAAGCTGTGGGGCCTGCCTGCTGTGATGGGGAAGGTCTGAGTTGGGCGAGGTGGGAGGAGAAATGTACCTGAACTGATAGGGGCTTTTCAGAAATGGCTGACCTCAAGGGCTGCCATGCTCTGCAAATATGACTCTGAGCTCTCTGCTCTTAGGACTGACCATGATACCTTTTGTCCCAAGAACATGCAGGGAGCCCCTCTGGACCTCAGGATTACCTTCTGCGAAGTGGAGGGGTAGACTTGTTCAGTGATTCTCAAAGAATGGGGTACATTGGTACATGAGATGATTTTAGG
The DNA here is from genome assembly GCF_000151845.1 of Pteropus vampyrus. Lineage (NCBI taxonomy): Eukaryota > Metazoa > Chordata > Mammalia > Chiroptera > Pteropodidae > Pteropus > Pteropus vampyrus. The sequence goes on from NW_011889117.1 coordinate 948,756, forward strand.
TGGTTTGTGGATGTGGTGTTGAGACGTTCTGAAAGATACAGTGAGAAAATTATTCTCTTTTCAAGTTCTTTCATTCCTCGGAGAGTCAAAGGAGAGAGCCTCAATTTGGTGTTAATTTATCTTAATACCTTACACATTCTCACATGCTTGGTTATTTTTTATAGTTGAGGGGAAGGAGAAAGAGCGAGAACAAGAGAGAACAAGAGAGAACAAGAACCTAAGATTCCAACCTTGGCAGGAAGTGGCAAGAGTTCTCACCTTGGCACTATTGACATTTTAGATGACATCGTTCTTTTCTGTGGGGGTTTGACCTATGCCTGGTAGAATATTTAGCAGCATTCCTCATTCCACTAACCATCAAATGTCAATAGCACCCCTCCTCCCTCAGCTATGGCAACCAAAAATACCTCCAAACATTGCCAAATGTCCCATGGAGGGCAAAATCAATCTCAGTTGAGAACCACTGATCTACACTGGTGTTGTCCATAAGACTTTCTTCAGAGATTGGCACTGTCCAATAGGATAGCCACTAAACATATATGGCTATTGAGTATTCGATTGAGAAACTAAATTTTTAATTTTGTTTTAATGAATTTAAATTTAAATAGTCAATGTGGCTTGTGTCTATTGAGCAGTGCAAGTTTAGATCTTAATAATATGGTTTTATAAATTACTGAGTTTTTTGCTTTTTGTAATTTGTATTTACATTGAATGGTTTTTTCACATGCAATAACACTGGGAATCTTTATTTTAAAATAGTTTTAGTTTTATTTATTTTTTATTTATTTTTATTTATTTTTATTATTTATGCCTACAGTACCTGGTGTTCCTAGGTGGTCTCCCATCCAAGTACTAACCAGGCCCAACCCTGCTTAGCTTCCGAGATCAGACATCGGGCTTGTTCAGGGCGGCATGGCCATAGACCATGGACCGTGGCTCCACTGGGGCGTGAACTCAAGACCTTCTGCATGTAAAGCAGACGTGCTAACTGCTACACTATGGAACCACGTCCCCAAATATTTTTAGTTTTAAAACAGGAAATTAATTTGGAGGAAAATACTAAATAAGGGTACAAATCTGTGTTGTGACAGCTGGGATATTTTCTTCTTCGAATTACAGAAAGCCCTATTTAAATGGCCTTAGACAGGAAATGTTTCATCTCACATTATGAGATGGCCACAGACAAGGTCAGCTCTGGGGCTGGTTGATTCAACAGCTTAGTAATGTCACCAAGAGCACGGGGTCTTTCTAGCTACACTCAGTGCCTGCTTCAGCAAGAGGGTTTGTTCTCATGGTGTCAGAATGGTGGCTGACAGCATCTGGATGCTCTGTCTGGATCTTTCTGGTGACTGTGAGCTCCTGGGCTGAGGCCACATCTTCATTCCTACACAAGGGAGCTGACACGCCTTGTTTCCCACAGCCACACTGGTGAGAAGCCCTTCCAGTGCATTGCGTGTGGCCGTGCCTTTGCTCAGAAGTCTAATGTCAAAAAGCACATGCAGACCCACAAGGTGTGGCCTCCAGGGCGCAGTGGTGGCACCGTCTCTCGCAACTCTGTGACTGTACAGGTCATGGCCCTGAACCCCAGCAGGCAGGAGGACGAGGAAAGCACAGGTGGGTGGAAGTGGGGAACACCACTTTTCCCACACCTTTCCTCTGCAGCTTCACGGGTTTTGTTGTTAACTGTGAACTTAGGCAACGTCCTTGACCTCTTTGAGTTTCAGTCTACTTTATCTATAAACTGGGGTGTAGGATGAAAGCAGGGATGACAGATGTACCATATTTATGGCATTACTGTAATACTGTACCCATGGCAGGCATCACTAATCAATCACCTATCTTTTTTTTTTTTTAAGCTGAGCCTGGATTCTGCCTCAGAATCTATTTTCAATATATCACCCTTGGCAGTCACTCTCAGTTGGTCAGAAATTGAAATCATTTGATATCTGTGGGCAGATGGTCTCCAGAGTCCTTTTTTGTTTCTAGGATTGTTATCTGAGCTATCCCTTGTCCTTGAGCTAATGACCCTGTCCCTGATCTTGGTTTAATTCCTCTCTTGCACTGGGATTGAGGACTTCAAGCCCTAAAGCAGTGCTGTCCAACAAAAATATAATATGAGCAACATATGCAATTTAAAATTTCTAGTAGCTGCATAAAAAAAATTAAAAAGCGAAATTAATGTTAATCATGTTTTGTTAACCCAATATATTATCACTAAACATATAATATAAAAAATTGTTAATGAGCTCTTTTACATTCTTTTTTTTATGCTAAATTTCTGAAATCTAGGATGTATTTACATTTATAGCACATCAGATTTTGACCAGCCACATTTCAAGTTCTCAGTTGCTGCATATGGCTTGTGGCCTTTGTATTGGACAGTGTAAGGCCTAAACCTTCCTGTGTAGCCCCATGAGTGAGCAATGTCTGTCCTGTACCAGCTAAGGAAGGGGGTGTTTTTCTGTGCAAAAAACATATGTTGTAACTAGCCCTTACTATATTCTGTCATTACTGTATTTAGTCATTCTGTGTGTACCTTCCGAGTTCTTGTGAATTCCTTGAAGAATAAACTATTTCTTACATTTCTTTGATGTAGTGCCTAGCGTCAAAGGTTTAACTATTTAGCAAACACTTATGGAGGCCTATGACATTGCCAGGCCCCTGTCCTCAGGGAGTGTGAGGGAAGGGCAACTAAACAAATGATTATAATTAGAACAAGGAGCTGGGGAGGCAAGGAGCTAGGAGTAGTGTTCAGGATTTTTAACAACCATGGAGAAATCTAGAGTGTCTGAGGGGAAGGCCAGGGAGGGGAAACTTGAGGCAGTAGCTACTTATCAATCGTAATGTATTTCAGTATTTTTAGCACCTGGAATGGTGATACCAGTGCATACCAGCTGACTCTGAGTATAGTGCCTTGAATACAGTGTCTAACACCAAGCACGTGATAGGTGATAGGGTGAATGCCTCAGAGCACTCAGGAGATACTCTGTGAATCCTTCCTGAATGGTGTGGCTCTCTGTCCTGACTCTTCTTCTCCCTTTATCAATGATTTCCCCCTTCCCCACCTGACTTTCTCACTAGGGTTGGGCCAGACGCTGTCGAGTGCCCCGCAGCCCCCGGCCTTGCCCACAACAGGCGAGAATGAGGGGGGCAAGCTGGAAACCAAGCAGGTGGTCCTCATCGATAGCTCTTACCTGTGCCAGTTCTGCCCTAGCAAGTTCAGCACTTACTTCCAGCTCAAGTCCCACATGACCCAGCATAAGAACGAACAGGTAGGTGTCTGGTGGGCAGTGCGGGGGGCCACATCTACCCTAGTCATGAGTCTTGGCTGGTGCTGGGGTCCTGAACATGACCTAGAAAGTGACAGGAATGGGCCTCAGTTGCTCTGAGCTACCATCTAACCACTCATGATAGGCCAAGCTTCCTCCTGTATTCTTTCTGAGTGGGGCCACCTTACTGGGCCATTATGACACTAGCCTGAGAGAGGAAGCCCACCTCTTAAGGGTCATATAATGAAGGAATCAGTTGCAGGAAAAATTATTAATATCCTGAGAAGATTAATGTCTAAAAACGTACCTACCAAGAGGATATAGGACTGCAGTCTTTTTTTTTTAAATTGAGATATAATTCACATACCATAAAATTCACCCTTTTTAAAATGTCCACTTCAGTGATTTTTAGTATATTCATAAGCTCATGAGCCATTACCACTGTCCAGAACATTTTCAGCCCTGCAACAAGAAACCTTATACCTATTAGCAGCCACTCTATCTTCCCCCAGCCCTTGGTAACCCCTAATCTATTTCTGTCTATGGATTTACCTATACTGGACATTTAATGTAAATGAAATCATATAATATATGGCCTTTTGAGATAATATTTTTAAGGTTCATCCATGTTGCAACATGTATCAGTATTTTACACTTTTTATGACAGGATAATATTCCATTATATGAACATAGAATGTCTTGTTCCTCTTTTCATCAGTTAAAAAACATTTGGCTTATTTCTATTTTTGGTTATTGTGAATAATGCTGTTGTGGACATTCACGTACAAGTTTTTGTATGAATGTATGTTTTCAGTTCTCCTGTGTATAAACCTAGAAGTGGAATTGCTGCATTATATGGTAACTATTTCAATCTTTATTTTTACAATACCCTTTATTGTTATTTTTTTTCCTCCTTATAAAAATATCATGTGCCCAATATAGAATTAGAAAATTCAGGAAATTCTGAAGAATATATAAGTTAACATCTACTATTTATTATATGCTGGGCACTCTGTTAAATGCTTTACATCCAATATTTTATTTAATCTTTGTAACAACCTTAGAAATAGTTATTTTCGGTATATCCAGATAAAGAGACTGAAGCTCAGAGGAGTGACTCAGTAACCCATCCAGAGTCACACCACCAGTAAGTGACTGAGTCAGGCTTCAGAGCCAGGTTCATTTTTCCCCAAACCCCAGGTCATTAATCACCTTGCAATATGTTCTCCCAAGAATACAGCACAAAATCCAGTATTAGTGGAGTTTCTGTGCTATTTATTTATTTATTTATTTGATTTTTAATTTTTTAATTTTTTAATTTTTTTAACGCCTCCAGCATCTGGTATTTCTAGGTGGTCTCTCATCCAAGTACTAACCAGGCCCGACCCTGCTTAGAGATCGGGCACGTTCAGGGTGGCATGGCCATAGACTTTTTAAAAAAATTTTAATTAGGATGTGTATACACATAAAATTTTGCATTGTGCTTTTTTGGAGATAGCTTTTTAAAAACTTTTTATTTTGAAATAAATGTAGATTCATAGGAAGTTGCAAAGACAGTACAGAGAGGTTTTTTATACCCTTTAATCAGTTTCCCTCAGTGATTACATTTTATATATAACTACAGCGTAAAACTAGGAAACTGACATTGGTGTCAAGTGTATGTGTAGTTCTACGTCATTTTACCACCTGTGTAGATTGTGTGGCCACCACTGCAATCACAGCGCAGAACTACTCTGTCACCACAGAGATTTTCCTTGTGCTGCCCCTTATTAGACATACCCATCCTTTTTCTCCCAATATGCTTAGTCTCTGGAAACCACCGATTGGTTCTCCATCTTTATAAGTTATCATTTTGAGAATGTTGTATAAATGGAGTCATCCAATATGTGCCCTTTTGAGACTGGCTTTTTTCACTCAGCATAAATTCTCTTGAGATTTGTGCTATTTTTTAACCTAATTTTATATTCTGAGTATTTTCTCCGGTCACTATTTTTTTAATGACTACGTTTTTAAAAATCCCCTATTGTTGAACATTGAGGTTATTTCCTAAGTTTTGCTTTTATAAACAAAACCATAGTGAGCATCATCATAATCAAATCTTTATCCACGTCTGATTTTTTCCTTATGATAGATTCCCTGCAGGGGGGTTAATAGAGTTAAGTTAGGATATCCTTGAACAAATTACAGAAAACTTTGATTCAAACTGGCTTAAACAATTAGGAAATTTGTCAACTTACATAACAAGAGAACGCAAGATAAGGAAGCTCCAGGCCTGAAATAGCCAGTTGACTCAACTTAGCATCAAGGACCCTGTGTCTTTTTAGCTTATCGCCACCATGTGGCCTTTTCTTTTACTGATGGCTCACCTGTGGTCCTGGGATGTTGTCACTCTTTCTGAGCAGCAGTCCCGACATACTATTATCCATGAACAAAAAGGTTATCTTTTCTGTATCTTTTTTCAGGAGCAAGGAAACCTTTCCCAGAAGATCACTTATTGGTCAGAGCCAGTGCATGTGCTCTGTCATTTAGGAATATATTATTCTGCTGCAAATAATAGGAAATTGGCTTACATCACAAGAAGTCATAAGTAGGCAGTGTTGGGCTTGTATAACAGGTCAGATATGTCATCATGGACTCAGGCTTTTTCTGGCCTTCTGTTCTGACATCCTTAGCATGTGGCTCTCAGTCTCAACATTGCAAGATGGCTGCTATATCTCCAGCCATCACATCTGTATTCAGTTAGGACAAATGCAAAAAACAGAGGGAATTTCTCCTAGGAAGCTTTTGCCTTTTTGTTCTGGAGTTGATGCCTTCCCTAAAGACTACTGCCTACATATCACTGGCAAGAAAGGAGTCACATGGCTGACAAGGGAGCTAGGGAGATTGTATCAAATGTTTTAACTGGAAATGTTGCCACCCTAAGCAAGTCATGATTCACTTTGCTAGGAAAAAAGGAACGTGTGGAATTGTGTAGGCAACCAGGAGTGTGTACCACTTGTCGAAGTACAATTTTCAAAATGTTAAAAACATAATTATCATATAAATGAAATAGTGAACATGAGTCAGCATTTTATATAACTCATTAATGAGGGAACTGGAAGGATGACAAAGTCAGTTCAAAAGAGATTATGAGATACTGATATTTATACCTATAATTATATCAGTGAAAAAAAGGAATAAGATTGCTAAATTAGATACAAATCTGGGTAATGTCCTACAGAGCAACAAAACCCATGACCTTTGGGGTTATCTTTTCTACCTGACAAAAATCATTTACATTGAGTCAGTTTTCTGCAATTTAATATTTAACTTTATAATCTGGATTCTTATCAATAGTAAATAGTCAAAACAATTCACATTCCCACAGAGTGGATGATCCTGGGCAGGCTTGTTAGACAGTAGTTCTCAAAGTGAGGTCCCTGGACCAACATTACCTGGGTACTTGTTCGGGTGCACATGTTCAGGCCACCCAGACCTGCTGTATCAGATGCTCTGGGGCTGGCACCCAGCCATCTGTTACATCATGTATGCTCAAGCTGGAGAGCTGCCACTATGGTATGACAATGGAAGGACACAATGTCATATTTTTACTGTATTTCTAGATTTTGAGTAGTTTTTCTAAACATACCCAGGACACACAGATTCTGAATGAAGAGTAATGGGGCCATTATGACTGGCTGAGAGGAGAGGACCCTCCAATAAAAATAAAACCAGGCCTCCAGCAGCAGGGGAGCACAGGAATAGCAATAGGGTCATCCACCA